>NC_054379.1:85802461-86402461 GCF_017654675.1 Xenopus laevis
TTGTTGCATGGCCATCTCCTAGAGTCCATTACAGTATTTTCTGTTTTCTCTGTAATAATAAAACAGTATCTTGTATTTAATCCTAACTCAGCTGCATGAATCCATATTGGTGGCACAGTCATATTGGATTTATTTAATGTTTACTTTTTTTTTTAGCAAAATTAAGGTTTATTGATCTAAATTATGGAAAGATCCCTTATCCTGAAAGCCCCAGGTCCCAAGCATTCAGAATACACATTCACAAATTTCTATAATTAAAACCCATAGTAAAACTTATGTGAAACCCTTAAAGGCCCTCCTGCTTCCTCCCCGCATAGTGTTCTACTAGGATAAGTTTCCCGGCCAGCAACACTGATCTATATATATGCAGAGAAGCGCAGTGGAGCTCAGGGGCACCATGCTCAGTACCTTCCCTATCTTCAGTCAGAAAGCTTGGTAAGTTACTGAAAAGTAAAAAGAGGATCGAAAGATACAGAAGAAGAAACAACTCGAAAACTCGAATTCGATGAAACTCAATTTGAGTTTTTTCTCCGAAAAAAAAAAAACTTCAATGTCAGGAAGGCTGCAAACATCCCCAAATTGATCCCTTGACCTATCCCATTGACTTAAAGGAAAACTATACCCCAAAATGAATACTTAAGCAACAGATAGTTTATATCAAATTGAATGACATATTAAAGAATCTTACCAAACTGGAATATATATTTACATAAATATTGCCCTTTTACATCTCTTGCCTTGAACCACCATTTCGTGACTCTATCTGTGCTGCCTCAGAGATCACCTGACCAGAAATACTACAACACTAACTGTAACAGGAAGAAGTGAGGAAGCAAAAGGCAGAACTCTGTCTGTTAATTGGCTCATGTGACCTTACATGTGGTTTGTATGGGAGTACAGTGAATCTTACGATCTCAGGCGGCGGCCCTTATTTTTTAAAATGGCAATTTTCTATTTATGATTACCCAAAGGCACATACTACTAAAAAAGTATATTATTATGATAATGGTTCATTTACATGAAGCAGGGTTTTACACATGAGCTGTTTTACTCAGTATCTTTTAATAGAGACCTACATTGTTTGGGGGGTATAGTTTTCCTTTAAACAGCAATTTGGCAGGTTTTAGGTGGCGAATAGTCGCATTAGATTCTTAAAGGGCCAAAGTATGATAAACCTTGAAAATCTAATTTGAATTTTTTTAAAAAAAATCTCTAATCGAATTTGGATAACTCCCTAGTCAAATTTGAGAGTTTTGACCAAAAAAAAAATTTTAATTTCCTATTCGACCCTTGATAAATCTGCCCCTTAAAGTATGGAGTAGCATTCTGGATAACTGCATCTACTGCTGCTTTCTGGCTCTTTGATTATTGTGCCAAGTTTCTTAAGATTCTTTCTAATTGCATTGTTTTTCTAACAGTAAATTAATTTTACAAACAATATTATGCAAATAAAATATATATTTATTTCACAAACTGAATACAGAACAACATTAACAGTTTTTTTTTGTTCAAATTAGAATCAGTTGAATCAAGGCAAGACAAAATCTGATTCGGACCATGAAAATCGAAACCTTAGTATGCAAGAAAATGGTGATGTTCAAACTGCTGGTACAAGAACAAACAATATGGATGCACAGGAGTCCACACCAGTTAACCGGAATATCAACATTGTTAGTCAGTCAGATGGTAGTGAACAAGATGATAGCAGCCAGCTGGAAAGCAGTGGTGATGCAGACAGTGAGGCCTCGGAGTACGAGAATTCAGAAACCCAGGCAGACAAAAGAATAGTTGTAGACTCTGGACTACACTACAGTCACAATAAGAATATTGCTTTGGACAGCTGCCAACATCACACTGCAGAAGGCTTTGGTCATGATGCTGTTACTGATCCATTATCAAAGCTAAGCATTAATAGTTTGGATGAGAACCCTGACTCCTTTAGCCAAGAGCAATCACTTGGTTTCATACGAGAAAGTTGTGAGTTATCCCAGAACCCACAAACAGCTTTCCAAACACTTTCACATGGCTACATAACAAGACCCAAGGAATGCTCTGTCCAGTCCTGCCTCTACCAGTTTACATCTGTTGAACTTTTAATGGGCAACAACAAACTTTTGTGTGAGAACTGTACCCAAAAACAAATGAAGTGCCAAACGAGAACAAAGTCTACAGGTTAGAATTTTCATTTACATTTTATTGTGTATTATGTGTAAAAGAGAATTGTGGGTGGCATTTTCCACAGTTTCTGATACTGAATAATATTCTGTAGTATTGGAAACTGTGATTCATTTTTTAACTTGCAATGCAAATGCTTACACCTGAAGCACCTAGGCACCTTTGTCCATGTAGCTATATAGGGCTACTTTTTGCTTTTCTGTACCCTTTAGCCTTATGCAAAACTAAAATTTCCCCTACCGATAAGATCTTAATGCTTTTAGAGGAGCAAAAGAACGTATTAAAGGGGAACTATTGCGAAAATGAAAATTTAATATAAGCTTTAGTACACTGAAAGAAGACGTTATCTAAATACAATCAATTAAAAATTCTGTACCGTTTCTGAAATAATCAAGTTTATCTTCACTATCCCCCTCTCAGCATATATACATCTGCTAGGAAAGGAAGCCCCCCTATAAAGGTGGCCATAGATGTAACAATTACGATCGTTCTTGGAAAAGATCTTTCCACGAAAGATTGTTCGTTTCAATACACACATGTGGAGCTGAATTGTCAGGTAGATATATGGGAAGAAACTATAGAATTCTACCTGTAGCTGACGATTCGGCCCTAACAGTGGCCAATATTTGGGTCCCTTCAAAGGCACCCCATCAAAATTTTCCATCCAGCCCGATCGACGAGCCGACCGATATCCAAGTCTTCTGCCGATATCGGTCGGCTCTTTTTCCACCATACACGCACCGAATATCGGATGAAAATTTGTTTCGTACAATATTATCTGTGCGTCTATGGTCACCTTAAGTTATATTGGATCTGTCAATAAATATCTCACACCCAACTCCTGCATGAAGACAGAATGAAGAGAAACGGATGCTGAGACGGGGATTGTGACAATAAACTTGATTATTTCAGAAACGATGCAGAATATTCAATCAATTGTATTTAGAAAGTTTCTTATTTCAGTATGCTGAAGCTTATATTACATTTTTATTTTTGCGATAGTTCCCCTTTAAGTAGATAAGCAGGGACACATATGGACATTTATTGAATAGGACTCATTTACCTTTAAAATGTCTTGAAGCCATAAGAACTCTACAATAGTACCAGAGGGATTTTATAACTATATGATTCAAAAGGTTTTATGACTACCATGCCCTATGTCATGATGATAAAAGTACATGATGGAATCATTACCAGCACATGATGGAACATAAAATCACAATTTTAAAAAGTCACTTTCTGTGCCCACAATACCCAATCCCCCAACAACCATAATGATGGTATGAACAACCAAAAACTAATTAGAGGACTTAACCCACAAGCGACTAATATCATCCACTTACAATGTAAAAATGAAATACAATTTATTAACATACTGTATATCATAATATACCAGCACAATTAAAAACACCCAAACCCATAAAAATAATGGCATTGCAGATTTGTACACAGTTTTGACATCCTGGGTCATTGTACACGTATATGTAATTACCATTAGGGATTTTTAATGTGGATAGGATAACGATGGTATGGTATCATTGTAGTGGGCTGGTAGGTGCTTTTTGGGCCTCTGTGTACTTGGAATGCCAGGGCCTATTTCGACTCCCAGTCCAGACCTGCGTGCAAGAGTTACTATATGTCACAATACTGACTTATTAAACCCTTGTTTGACAAGCTGCAGTTGCCCTACAAAGAGAATTTACGTGTATTTGACATGTACCACAGCATTTGCTGCTGCTACAATCCTGACAATTTAAAAAAAAGTTATTGGGTCTGCTTATACATTATTAGTTTTCCTGTGCTGTAATATTCAATTATTCAAAAGTTGTTGTTTTTTTTCCCCCGCAACTAGATGAGAAGCAGGGAAGTGTTTATACCAATGCTAGGAAACAGCTTTTGATTTCTGCAGCACCAGCTAATCTCATTCTTCACTTGAAAAGGTTCTATCAGGTAAATATGACAGTGTGAAAGTATCAGTTACGGCAAACATTGAGGGCAGAGACACACGGTCAGATTAAGGGAGATTAGTCGCCAGCGACAAATCTCCTCTTCTTCAGGGCGACTAATCTCTCCGAACTGCCTTCCCACCGGCTAGAATGTAAATCATCAGCTGGATGGCAGCTTCGTTTTCCAAAGTCGCCCGAAGTGGAAACGTTGACTCTTAAGTAAATAATTTTGATCCCTTTAATGATTCTTGGTTTGCTATACAGACGAAAACTTTTTTTTTAATACATCCCCTCTCTTCTCCCTCTCTTTGAATTAAGCTAGTAATCATGAGAAGGGAAACATTTATGTGGGAGGGCTTGGGGCTTTATATCTTTTATTGTTCTGATTCCTAATAAGAGCAGGTGTTTAGCCTTTTTGGGAGGCTTTTTTGTTTTTATAGTATAGAAGGTTTGCTATCAGAAAGCTGGATAAAATCTCTCTCTCTATTTTTTTTTTAATAGAATGGCTTAACGCTTCGGAAAATGAACAGACATGTAGATTTCCCTTTGGTTTTAGATTTGGCACCCTTCTGTTCAGCTTCTTGTAAGGTACAGTACATATGTCAACGATATTTGTGGGGGGGCTGAAAAAAGGGTACTGCAGCTATAGTACAGAGATGTAAGTCCAGCAACAGGTAGTATACCTACAGTGTGAATGATGTATTGTAGCCATTGGTTTTAATTGATTTATAGACTGTCCTTTACCTTCTTTTCTTACCTTCCTCCCACCCTGTTAAAACAGTAGCACACTCATCGGTTTGGCCATCCCCTCCTTTCTACAATGCCTGTAACCATCTCTTACAGGAATCCCCCACCAATGTAGAATCTCTTCCATAGGGAATTGGCCTTGTTTATTGTGTTTATGAGGGGTGGGTGGAGGTAGGTAGGTAATCATCCTCCATAAAAGCTGGCTAAGAATGCTGGGGGGATGTTATTCAATAACTGCAGATGATTTGGATTTTTGACTGCAATCCGTGAGTAGCAGTCAGGAGTAGCCTGGTAGTTCCTGAAACATTTCTAAGGTAAACAACCCCAAACCATAACATAAGAGGGACCTTACTGTTCTGTTTGGCACTGACTTTTCTTTTGTATACTAGGTACGGATAGTCATGTCAGAATATCCTGGTGGAGTAGGCCATCATGTGTTTAATTAGGAAAGGATTTAGTCAGTTAGTCAGTCTATTATGGGCAGATCAGACGTGGGCCAAGGTTAGATTAACTAGTTATTACATATTTACTGACCAGTACATTGCTAGTAAATGTGTAATGCACACCTGGCCTTGGCTGGTATTTTAGTGATTGCAGGTGGGCAACCACAAAAGAGGGCCATTTACACCATGTTAAATTGCTTTCACATTAAGTAAAGGATTTGGTTGAGGCCACTTATAATTACTCCTTCTTCACTGTTGGATAGTTTTTGCACAAGATAACAAAGAGACAAGCTTATCCCTTTCAGCCTTGCTAAAAGTTTCTTAATGCCATAAGATAATGTGTATGTTACATTTTTTATTTTTATGATAGATCCCCTTAAAAAGTAAGAACACTGAGTCAAAGCCGCCATAATGACCTGTGTTTATTATTATTATTATTATTATTGGTTTATTAAACATTATATTGTTATGTGAAGAAGGGGATGTTCCCTTTTCCCTTTGTTATATTGCATGAGTAGATTACTGTGTAGCTGTTGCATGATGACATGGTATCCCGAATCAGCCCTGGTCATTAGAGTACAACATTCTAATTATTTCTATTAATAATACTCAAAGTATTTTTAAGTGTGACCACATAAACAAGTCTGTTGCTTTCATTCATATTTTATCATGCCCTAGAGCAAGGCTGGATGGCTGAAGACCTGTAGATTGGAATCAGCTTTCCAGTGCATTTGTATAACCCTCTGCCTCCCAATGGAATCCACTGACTTTTGACATTATTTTTTTTTTTTTAACTTAGTTCAGAATCGGTGTTGTATAGGACAACTGGTCCACTATAGGGAAACCATTGCTGCTGTAAAGACACACACAATATTTCAAAGAATAAAGAAAAGTAAACAACTTATGATTTCAGAATATACTTTGACGTATTTACAGGTTGATGACTTTTCTTTTCTTTAATTAGAATATAGTAGAAGACAAATGTGTCCTATACAGTCTGTATGGGATAGTGGAACACAGCGGTTCCATGAGAGGTGGCCACTATACAGCATATGTGAAGATCAGGATGCCTTTCAACAAAGTCAATGAGAAAATTACTGGAAATAAGAATTCTATTGGTAATAAACATACTATATATCATATCAACATACAGAAACGAAGCATGCATTTTATAGTAATAGAATGTGTTAATGATTTTCCAACATTTTTTTGGGTTTTCCAAAACAAACAAGATTCACTTTTCACAGTGAAAGTTGAGTATGATTAAGCAATTTAACTTCATACATACATCATGCTGTTTATAACACAAAGGCATAGTAAAATTGTGAAAACATAAAGATTATACATGGCTTATATTAGTGTAAGGAGTCCCTTGACCCATACAATAAATGTGTTAATGTTTTAAAGTTTGGTCACAACAAAGTCCAGGGCACTCAGGATCATGTCTTTAGTATATAAAAAAAGAACAGTACAGACTGACGTTTTGGGGTCACACAGTACCCCTTTCTTAAAGTCAAACATTTAAAAGAATTACACAAACTATTCCCCACCCCTTTAAAAAGCTTGGAGCAAGTAAATCTACCTTTACACTTTGTCACCTGTACTTTTCACCTTGCCCAACCAGCCCCCCCCCTCAGGGCCAGAACTAGGAATAGGCAGTGGGGTGAGGGGGTGCACACAGTGAGGACAGGGAATGATGCATGAACTTTCCTTCTCCTTTAAATGCAAGGTTGTTAAAATGTGACTACTTCCATACTTTTCTGCTGCCTTATCCTCTCCCTTTTTCCTTTGTTCTCATCTCTTTAGCTCTCCCTTTCTCTCTCCATCTTTATAAGGCCCTTTTTGTGTCTTCTCACTAACCCACTCTATTTTGCACTCTTGCTTTCTTTTCCTCCTTTTTACTGAATAATGCATCCTACACCAAAAAAATGTTTTTTTTTGTTGTTTTTTTATATATTATTTTAAACCACCGCAACATTAATATTAAAGCCAGGAATCTGAACAAATTAAAGTATTGAAGCATAAAATTGCAAAATGAAAATTTTTTTAGATTTCCATGGTTTTTAAATGAAAACCACACAGATTCAGTAGGAGAGAATTGTTTGAAGGTGTGAATACTTCACTTTAGTTCACTGGACAATCTCAGACTTTTAGACAATGTGGCCTATTTTGAATACACAGACTGGGTGTGGTGGGCAATGTGGGCCTTGAAGGGCTTATTTTCATGAAATAGAGTGTATACACTAAATCAATTTCATTAGCTTGTTCAGTGTTTACTCAGATTCCTAGTTCTACATGTTTGTTTACATTTTTTTGTGTTTGTTTTGCAGGGCACAGGGATGTCGCAGCATCATCGAGTCAGTGGGTGTATGTCAGTGACACACATGTGCAGATGGTATCAGAGTCTCGAGTTCTCTCTTCCCAAGCATACCTTTTGTTTTATGAAAAACTGCACTGATTCAGGTTTCTCAGGCACATTTCTTAAAGGACATGTAAAACCTACATTTTCCTACCATTTATATAAGTTGGTCACATCATTTGTACTGTGTACACCACCTCATTTTGCCAGCACCATCACATTTTCCAAAAACAAACAGTAGCTTTTATCCGGTGGCCATTTTCCCTCTTCACCGCTACACCTAATCAGTAACATTGCCATCTGCAAACAGGACATGTATGCAGGGCCAGATTTCCTTCATGGGCACCCTTAGGCTGCGTGGTCCTAGCACCTGTCCACTCGCCCGCACTCTCCCCCAATCCCCCACATGAGCGCACGCACTCCCCAGAGCACTGGGGACATGCAGCTTAGCCTCAGAACGCAGCTGAGAGGCATGCTGCCCCTAATATTTTGCTGCCCTAGGCCCGTGCCATTGTGGCCTTTCCACAAATTCGGGCCTGCATGTATGCTGTAAAGTTCATGCAATGCAGAATGCAGATTTACAAAGGTACAGCATAATTTGATAAAAAGTTCTGCTGGGGTTGAACACTGTAATGGTTAAGCTCAGCTCAGGAGAGGTGGTTAGGAGAAAAAAAATAGGATCAGACAGCTAGAGTTTTTATGGGAACCAGCAATGCTATCTCTTTATTGGCTGTTAGACTGGAGGGTGTGTTTAGTAATCTGAGCGAAGAAGAACTGAGCATGCTCATTAGCCAACAGCCAAAGTAAATTCCTGAAGGAGGGGGCAGAGTAGGTTAGAGGAGGAGAAGGATTTCTAAGTGATTAAGAAATTGCTGCAGCCTTACTGTTAACCATTTAACAATCAGAATGGCAGATCTAAAGATTTCAAAGAGGCTGTTCACTGATTACATTTGTTTGGGGTGGGAGGTTACATATCCTTTAAAGGGGTGGTTCACCTTTAAGTTAACTTTTAGTATGTTATAGAATGGCTAATTCTAAGCAACTTTTCACTTGGCCTTCATGTTTTATTTTTGATAGTTTTTGAATTATTTGCCTTCTTCTGCCCAGCCTTCAGATGTGGGTCACTGACCCCAATTTAAAACTAGATGCTCTGTAAGGCTACAACTTTAATGTTATTACTACTTTTATTACCAATCGTACTGTTCAGGCCCTCTCCTTTTCATAATTCAGTCTCTTATTCAAATCAATGCATGGTTGGTAGAGTAATTTGGACCCTAGCAACCAGAATTAAATAGCAAACCAGAGAGCTGCTGAATAAAAAGTTAAACTCAAAAACCATATAATAAAAAAATGAAAACCAATTGCAAATAGTTTCAGAATATCACTCTCTACATCATACTAGAAGTTAATTTAAAGGTGAAAACCCCTTTTAAGGCACCCATAGTCCAGTTCAGCTAATAAAACTTGATTAGGTAGCTGAAGGGATGGGTGGTGAAATGCATTGGTCTCTTACCTCGGTTATTTTCATTTATTGTTAGTGGGCTTTCACGTCATTGAAGTTTTGGCTGCTTTCACTTATAAGTAGATAATAATATGCAGA
Organism: Xenopus laevis; assembly: GCF_017654675.1. Taxonomy (NCBI): domain Eukaryota; kingdom Metazoa; phylum Chordata; class Amphibia; order Anura; family Pipidae; genus Xenopus; species Xenopus laevis. The sequence goes on from NC_054379.1 coordinate 85,811,732, forward strand.
TATTCTGTACAGAATATTGCAAACATGTTTTACTAAATATTCATAAGAGAGTAAAATATGCATGAACCATAAGGTATTTTTGAATAAGTAAAATACAGGTATAGGACCTGTTATCCAGTTAAGGGATCTTTCTGCAACTTGGATCTCCATACCTTAAGTCTTCTTAAAATGATTTAAACATTAAATAAAACCAATAGAATTGTTTTGCTTCCAATAAGGATTAATTTTATCTTAGTTTGGATCCAGTGTCGGACGGGCCCGGCGGGATACCGGGAAAAAACCCGGTGGGCCCCGACCCTCGTGGGCCCCCGCCGGGCCAGTCCCCCTCTCCCAAAATTAAATTTAAAAAAAAAAAAAAAAAAAAAAGTTTTCGGCGCTTCGCCGCTCAAGCATGCGCACAAAGGAACACCGCTCAAGCATGCGCACAAAGGAACACCGCTCAAGCATGCGCACAAAGGAACACCACTCGCGCATGCGCACAAAGAAACACCACTCGCGCATGCGCACAGAGAAACGCCGCTCTCGTTCTTGCGTGCACACCGAGCGGCACACCGAGCGGCACACAGAGCGGCGGGGGGCCCTGGACCAGCTGTCCCGGTGGGCCCCGGGCCCCCCAGTCCGACCCTGTTTGGATCAAGTACAAAGTACTGTTTCATTATTACAGAGAAAAACAAAAATAATTTTTAATAATTAGAATTATTTTATTAAAATGGAGTCTATGGGAGATGGCCTTCCCATAAGTCAGACCATTCTAGATAACAGGTTTCTGAATAACAGATCCTATACCTGCGTTCTATATTGGAGAAAAAAAAAAGCTACAACTTGTAGGAATAGACTGGATATATTTTAACTAAACAAACTGTTTACTGCTCTTAAAACAAATACAGAATCACACACAAGTGCAATAACAACAGGGCAATTTTTATTCCCAATGAGAAAACTTACCATATTTAAGTGGTATTTATCTTAACTTTATTGTAATATAGACAAGTTTATTTTATTGTGTGCATATTTGTCTATACAAATGTTTGAGAGCAGCCATATTTTTTTTGCCTTGGCTGAAGCATACTGTAAGTATAGGTCATATTATCTAAAATACTTGAAACCTGATAATAGGGCTTATTTGCAATTACTGCCATAAGCATAAGTGGAGAATAGTGCCTGTGCAAATGTCATTCAAAAATGTGCTTGCACCTATACTATAACATGGTGCAAGGTGCAGCATGCTTTCAACAGGCAGTAAGTAAAAAACTCCTTTTGCATGGTGTGGCAACACACTCCAGAACACCTACAACACCAGTGAAACTTTTTTTAATATACCTATATAATATACTCAAATCAAGTTTTTCCAATTCGAAAAAAAAAAAAAAAAGAAGATTTTAGTAACACATTTCGATTGGTCGAATTTCAAATTTATGGCAGTTTATGGGAGTTTTAAAAAACTTCACATGAATTTGAACTTCGACCCTTGATAAATGTGCCTACCCATAAACCCAATAAGAATATTTTGCCACCAGTTTTGATTCATAGAGCTTGGTTACCATCAAGTACAAGTTACATTTTTATCACAGAAAAAAACAGGATTTTTGTATTCACCGTTAAATCTGTTTCTCTGTAGTCGAAAGGGGGACACATGGAATAATGGGGTTAAGCTCTATCCTCCAGGAGGCAGGACACTTGAAGTAATTAAGGGTCAAGCCAGTTCAGGCTTAACCCCCCACACTATATTGTCATATTCAGTTTGTTCCAAAGCTGCTAACAGCAACTCAATATTAGAACCTTAAACAATAGGCAGAACTAGTAAACTAGGAAACTTATTCAGTAAGAACCGAAAACGGTCCATAGCTCGACACTGGGCGGGAAGCCCTGTGTCCCCCTTTCGACTAAAGAGAAACAGATTTAACGGTGAGTACAAAAATCCTGTTTTCTCTGTCGTCTTAGGGGGACACAGGGAACGATGGGGACTTACCAAAGCAGTCCCAGACAACAGGGTGGGGTGCGAGCTAAGACCGGTGCTACAAATTTATATTATTACTGATTGCAACACCTTCCATCTGAGGGAAGCCTCGGCGGAAGAAAAGGTATCAACCTTGTAAAATTTGGTAAAGGTATGAACAGACGACCAGGTAGCCGCCCCGCAGATCAGCTCCAAGGATGCAGAGTTACGCCATGACCAGGATGCTCCCACTGCTCTTGTGGAGTGAGCCCGAATCCCCTTAGGTGGTGCTCTTTATTGTCTCTGATCCATCGTGTCTTTGAAGCGGCTTGTCCTCCACGAGGTCCGGATGGAAGGACAAACAAGGACTTTGAGATTCTGTATGACTTAGAGTGTTCAATGTACCAGCGTAGTGCTCTGACTACATCCAAACTGTGTAGTCGACGTTCTTTGTTATTTTTAGGTTCCGGACATAGGGAAGGAACTATGATCTCTAGGATCACATGGAATTCGGATACGACCTTTGGAAGGAAGGTCGGTACTGTGCGCATCACAGCCTTATCTCTGTGAAAGGTCAAGTATGGAGATTCACATGACAGAGCTTTTTGTTCCTCCCTGGTGATTTATGTACAGCATTGTGGTTACATTGTCACTCTGTATGCGGACTGCCTGTTCTCGAAGGAGGTGCGTCCACTGATTGAGGGCTAACTTCACGGCTCTTAGCTCCAGGATATTTATCGGTAGTTTGGACTCCGCAGGAGACCAAAGACCTTGTGCTGACTGACTTTCCCATGTTGCCCCCCAGCCGAGGAGGCTGGCGTCTGTGGCTATAACCCTCCACTCCGGAGTCGCCCATGACTGTCTGATGGCTAGGTTGTCTGGATTCAGCCACCACTGGAGTGCCTCCCGTGTTGTTTGCGCCAACCGGATGGGTCGAGTCAGAGGTCCCCCTTTCCAGGTAGACAGGATACTGTCTTGACGTTGACGTAGATGGATCTGTGCAAACGGAACTGCCTCGATGGCCGACACCATAGTCCCCAGTATTTGCATTGCTCTGTGCACTGTTGTCGTATGACTGGAAAGTAGGGCCTGGACCTGAGTCCTGATCTGCTTGTCTAAGGGAAGGCTCACAGTCTGTGAAATGGTATTGAAGTCTAGACCCAGGAAGGCCATCCGATGATTCGGATTCAGGTTGGACTTTGACCAGTTGATGGTCCACCGAAACTCTGCAGTAGAGAAACTGCCTTGTGAAGATCCTCCCTGGCCTTCTCTTCTGATCCGGCCTTCAGAAGTAGGTCGTCTAGATAGGGTGTCACTGATATTCCTTGCAATCGCAGGGCTGCTGCCGTCACTGCCATCAGTTTGGTGAACACTCTGGGGGCCGAGGAAAGGCCGAACAGAAGTGCTACAAACTGGTATTGCTTGTTCTTGAAGGCAAAACGAAGGTCACGATGGTGCAGCAGCCATATTGGAACGTGGAGATAAGCATCTTTGATGTCCCGGGACAACATTAACTAACCCTGTTCCATTCCACATATCACTGATCTCACGGTTTCCATCTTGAAACATGTTGGGGCAAATGAATTTGTTCAGACCCTTGAGGTTGAGGACTGGTCCTTATTGGGTACTGTGAAGAGATTTGAGTAGAAACCGGAGAATCTCTCTGGTAACGGAACAGGTATGATAGCTCCTGATTTTTCCATCCTTCCTATGCAGTCTAGAAAGAGCCCCTGTTTTGTGGGGTTGGAGGGCACTCTGGACATAATAAACCTCCTGGGTGGTATTGTTGCCAGATGGTATCCCTCTGAAACTATTTCCTTGACCCAGGCATCTGAAGAGTGATGGATCCATTCCTCCCGGAATTGTAGCAATTTTCCTCCGATCCGTTCTGACGAGTCCGGAGGGAGTGCCCCCTATAGATAGTGCCGATGTGCGAGAAGTGAGCTGTGAGGAGTCTAAGGTGGTGTCGCAGAGATAGCTGGCTGCCTCCGCGATTGGCAATCTATGGGTTCTGGCAAATGCCAGAGGGGCTTCTAAAAGGTGCCATAGAAAGTCAGTATTTAGTGGGCTGGTTGGGCCTCTGTGTAGGCTGATTGGGCCTTTGTGTACCTGAAATGCCAGGGCCTATTTTAATTCTCAGTCCGGACCTGCTCTCAGGAATCCCTCTAGCTGTCTGTCTGAAGGATCCTTGAACGCTGCTGCATCAATGACAGGCAGTGTGGTAGACTTAGATAGTCTGGACCCCGGGTCGTCTACCACTGGTGGGTTTGACCACTTATCAACAAGTTCCTTAGGAAAGGGATATGACCTAGTGAACTTCTTGGTCGCTTGTAACCTTCATTCAGGTGCATTCCATTCATCTTGGATGATACCAAGCAGTTGTTCATTTTCTGGGAAACAGACTGTAGTCTTGTGCTGCCTTTTGAAGAGGCTATGTGCTGCCCCATGTTTCTGTGTCTTTTGCGAAATATTCAAAACCTCAAGCACCCCTTTGATGATACGGTCTACCTCATGGGGACTATCCTTGTCTCTGCCCTCACCTTGCTCCTCCTCCTCTGCAGAAGACGAGTGGGCTAAGGAAAGTTCGCCTTCTGAATGTGATGATATTTGTTCTGGGTTTGAATCCTCAGATAACACTTGGGCTGCAGAATCACCTTTATTGTCGTCTGGACATTTTCGCTTGCCACTGGGTTTATGTTGAAGCTTAGCTAATGCCTTGCTTAGGTGGCCATACACGGGCCGATAAAAGCTGCCGACAGACTGTGTCGGCAGCTTATTGGCCCGTGTATGGGGGCCCCCGACGGGCTTCCCCGATCGAGATCTGGCCGAAAGTCAGCCAGATCTCTATCGGATGGGACATATAATCCCGTCGGATCGCGGCCGCATCTGTTCGTTGATGCGGTCCCGCGATCCGACCGCCCGTTTACCGAATGCTAGGATCCGATCGTTGGGCCCTAGGGCCCACGATCGGATCTGCCCGATATTGCCCACCTCAAGGTGGGCATATCGGAGGGAGATCCGCTCGTTTGGCGACATCGCCAAACGACCGGATCTATCCATGTATGGCCACCTTTAGTTGTCTGCAATGGTCGGGAGTCCCTGTAGAGAGGCCAGGGACTGGGATAGCTGTATTGCCCAAAGAGGGGGGGTGACTCTGCTGAAGGTCCTGGGACGGGGCCTTGAGCGCCCTGTGTAGCATTTTCCTCTTGCTTCTCATTCTGTGTCTCAGAATCAAGTGCTGCCCCCTGCCCCATGGTGCAAGATCTGCAAAGAGGCTCCCCCTGCGTCCCTTGGAATTTTTGAAGGCACTTGGTGCAAGCCAAATACCTCACCTTTGCTGTGGGGACTTTCCCCCCGCCCTGGTGAATAACCCCCCCTGGTTTACGTTCTGCCATGGGAGTAGAGGTTGCGGGGTTAGCCAGGACCAGCGTGTTGCCTATTGTACACGAGAGCTCACCGTGACATGCTGCCAGATCGCGGGTATGTGAACAAACTTGCCGCTGGAACGCATATGCATTCCACCCGGCGTGCGCGCATTCAATGCGCCCAGGAAACAGCCCGCGGAGATGGAGGAGGGTCTGTGGTATGCAGTTGCGTTCCAGTCCCGCTGCTGAGTGCTGGCACCCCAGGCCTACAGATGGATGTCCCTCTTGAGGCCGCCTACTGACTGAGCAGTGCGCTTTTTAGAAAAGGGCGCCTATGGGGATGTACATGAAAGACAGCCAGCCCAAACTGAACTAAACGGGTCAGGCCCCGGGTGCTACTTCAGAGATTAGCATATTAGATCATTTAAGAGCACTCACGGGTGTTATGAAGAATACTTTTTATTGGAGTGTTACAATCTACCCCACATCAACGCGTTTCGGTTCCTGACGACGGTTCAGAGAGAACCGAAACGCGTTGATGTGGGGTAGATTGTAACACTCCAATAAAAAGTATTCTTCATAACACCCGTGAGTGCTCTTAAATGATCTAATATATATATATGTTCGGTATAGCCCCAGGCTAGTGAATGCCCCTGGTGGGAATCTCCTCATAGGGGCTAATCTTTTAAAAACAGGTATTCCTGTTTTTGGTATCACCCCTGGTGTCCGTTACAAGCTAATGGCAGAATCATCTGACAGGTTATTGTCCATCCTCCCGGTAGCAGGACACTTGAAAAACTGAATATGAGAAGTACAGTGTGTGGGGTTAAGTCTGAACTGGCACGCCCCTTAATTACTTCAAGTGTCCTGCCTCCTGGAGAATGGAGCTTAACCCCATCATTCCCTGTGTCCCCCTAAGACGACATAGAAAAGGACATATTTTTTAATTGTAGAATTATTTGTTTAAAACAGACTCTATGGGACATGGCCTTCCCTTAATTTGGAGCATTCTGGATAGAAAAGAAATGTTTGCAGAAAAATATATGCCCTCATAATTTCCCATGTGGGGAGATTGGAGTTCAATAGGTATTTTTTGTTTGGAAGATTCTTGGAATGAGAGCTGGGTGACCTTTGCATACATGTGAAGCTTTTGGAAGCTTAATGAGTCTGATTACATTTTGCAGCACAAATAGAAGGTTTAACCCATAAAAATGTCAGGAAATGGTTTACTCATACCTAAACCTCTATATTGTGCTTGCCATCCCTATATGGCTCACAGTTGTATTAGAAGTGATTATTGTTTTACTGTTTTTAACATTATCCATTATAATACTCTTACAGGAAATACAGATGATTTGAAATAAATTTATCTAGCCAAAAGCATACCTCATTATGCATCCAAGCAATCTTGCCCGGGTTAAGCAATGAGTACTGCCTTTGTTTTTACTGGGAATGGCTGTTCAGTCATCCTAGGCCGATGCTGCATGTTAAGGGCTTATTCCAGTGTTAAGTAATGAAAGTCTAGGTCATTTACATTGTACTGTATATTTATCAACATAAACATTGTTAATATTTTTATATAAAGAACTTGTATGAAAATGTATGTAGTAATGGTTGATTAAAAGGAATGTGTCAAAAACCTTGTGTTGGTTCTTATTTAAAAACATGCATGAAAACTTGAAGCAATAATAGTCATGTTCTTGAAGAGCCTCCCTGATTTCTTTAAAGGGATACTGTCATGGGAAAACATGTCTTTTTCAAAACGCATCAGTTAATAGTGTTGCTCCAGCAGAATTCTGCATTGAAATTTGTTTCTTAAAAGAGCAAACACATTTTTTTTATATTTAATTGAATTGAAATCTGACATGGGGCTAGGCATATTGTCCGATTCCCCTCTGCCCCCAGTGATGTGACTTGTGTTCTGATAAACATCAGTCACTCTTTACTGATGTATGGCAAGTTGGAGTAATATCAGCCCCCCTCCCCAGCAGCCTTACAACAAAACAATGGGAAGATAACCAGATAGCAGCTCCCTAACACAAGATAACAGCTGCCTGGTAGATTTAAGAACAGCACTCAGTAGTAAAATCCAGGTCCCACTGAGGCACATTCAGTTACATTGAGTAGGAGAAACATCAGAATTTCTGAAAGCACATGACCAGGCAAAATGACTGGAGATGGCTGCCTACACACCAATATTACAACTAAAAAAATACACTTCCTGGTTCAGGAATGAAATTTTATGTTGTAGAGTGAGTTATTTGCAGTGTAATTTAGAAATAAAGACTACATCATAAAAGTCATGACACAATCCCTTTAAAGATGTTTCTGATTGTTCTTGAGTCTATCCTGTACAGAAATTCTGTGGTTTCTTGCTCACAGTCTTCTATATTTACTCACTCTTTTGTTAACCTCCTTACAAGAAACTAATGGGAAAAGGCAAGCAGAAAAATAGCTGGATTTATCAGTTACAGTTTATACTGTAGTTATAAACTGATTAATTTCAAAGGAGGTATACTAAATGAGTAACATAACAATCTATCATCAGTTTCTGAATGAATTAGTATGTATTTTATTCTGAGAAGATTGCAGAATAGCTGAAGCTGTAGGGGGCTTTTTTGTTTAATATTGTTGGTAGAAGGTACAGTATGTATAATGTACACTTATATACGATCAGCCGATGCTGATGTTAGTATGCAGGGCCATCCTCATTGCAGGACAGTCATCCTGGGCCCGGCGGGTTTGAAGTCTGAAGTGGGTCCCAGCTGTGCCACATTCCCTGATTAGCTAGGCGCCTATTAGCTAATACTTGCCCGCTAGCCAGCTTTAAATGAATTTGTGGCCAGTCAGTTTTAGATTCATTGGTATCCAGCTGGCTAACCCTATGTGTTGTGTCCTATGCGTATGTATATTGCCAGTACACATGGGACTCTGCTACCCTACTATTAGAAATCATGGGGCCCGGTACAACAAAATTATCAGGGCACCCCTCCCCCCCCAGGGGCCAATGGTTAACACGCTTAGGGGCCTGGGGCCCTAATGGTCCCAGGTTATACATTAAAAAGAAAGATATTCCCAGAATCACAATTGTTGGTGCTGTAGTTCAGCTGGCAGGCCCTAAGGATTTGTTCAGTCAGTAATCGGAGATAGGGAATCGCAGGCTAAGGGCAGGTTTTTTCATAAAACCTATATGGATTTTTTAAATAAATGCATATTGGAAATAGGTTTCTTCTAATGGAGAACCTGGTACTGGGCTTGTAGTTTTTGACATCCCCTTTAAGGAATCTGCGCCAACTTTGTCACTAAAGGGGGTGTTCACAAGCCAGTACAGGATCAGGATTCCAAAGTTTTATTAATTAAAGAGGGAAAATGAGGAGGTGCAATTTAGACAGGTTAATTTCCATTTTCTTTAATGTAACTTTAAGGGCCCGGCCATATTGCACTTTCATGGGCCCTCTTGCTGTCAGGAAACTGCAGGTTTGGGAAGGGAGGGCAGGAACTCGGGTTCCTGCATGATCTTTTGCAGGGGCGTAACTATAGAGGAAGCAGACCCTGCGGCTGCAGGGGGCCCAGGAGGTATAGGGGCCCCACGAGGCCCTAATTCATATACAATTTCAATAAATATTGGAGAAACAAGTCAACCTCTAAACATTTTGGGGGCCTGAAAAATAATTTGCTGTGGGGCCCAGTTATATCTAGTTACGCCACTGATCTTTTGACTACACAGCTCTATGTAAGATCATTGGAGAGTCGCTTTCCTTCAGCCTATCCAATCCTCGTTCGACTTTATTTTTCTAATATTGAAGTTTAAACTTTATTTTTTTCTACTTCTCATGTCTGCCTAGAGCAGCTCTGGGAAGGGGATCACTGACTCCTCTAAATTGTTCTAAATTGATACATTATTTGATACATTAGTTATCTTTGGCCCTGCTGAGCAGAATCCCTGAGTATGTGATGTGCGGGCCAACCCAAAGGCCACGGGACCTAGTACCCCACTTCTGCAGTTTGAGCTCCTAGTTATATACTTAAGCAACGATGTGACCCACCATCTTCCATGGTGCGGGTGCAGGTGTATAAGTAGGAGCTCACGGCGGGTTAGGATCGGGTGCGGGTCAAGGTTTTCTCAACCCACACAGCACTACCCTGAGTTTCATTAAAGGCAGCTGTTAGAATTGATACTAATTGATAGAATAGTTGCTAACACCATAGATGCTGCTGCTGTGAAATGTATCGACTATTGTAGTAAATAGTAACATTGCACATATTCTACACCTAGATCACTGAGGTGCCCTCCTGAAACACCAGAGAATGGAACTTTAAACTTACATTTTAGAAAAATAAAAAATAGAAAGCAATTTATTTTTGGTGTATTATGTGAAACCCACTAAACTGAAAATGGGTTTGGAAGGTGAACAAGCCCTTTAAGAACCAAAGTTTATTCCCCTTAGAAAGTTTCTGTTGTTATGTCTTCTTGTACATTTAACTTTTAAGTGTTCGACTGGCCCACCGGGATAACAGGAAAACTCCCGGTGGGCCCAGATGTCAGTGGGCCTCTTGGTTCTAACCATTTTGCCTATTTTATAGTCATTACCTATTTCTTTTTAGGAACAAAGAGGCTTAATAATGGAAGAATAGAATATTGTATGCAAAGAAAAGAGACTAGTAGATTAGGTGGGTGAATGAGAAGTGGAGGTTTGGAAAGTGGGCCCTCAGCCTAAATTTATCTGGTGGGCCCCTGGCATCCCAGTCCGACACTGGACATAACAATCTCATACAATGCTGGGTCTAAGGTTGAGGATGCACAAGGCAAGCTCCTGCCTGGATCACCGTAAAAGCCTCTCTAAAAGGGGGGAAATGTACATTTTATTTTACTGTGGGTATATTTTATTATGAATGTTCATTAGACATAAGAGCAGTCTTATTTTCAGCAAATTCATAATTATATTAGAAGCTAGGTTGTGTGGTGACTACTGGAACAATAGGAAGTTTGTTATACATGTGCATGACCAAAGCCAGGACATAGTTGAGGCGTGATGAAAACAGTTCTGTGTAACCACTAATAGAAATAACTTGTATGGCAGCTATTCATTGGCCCAAGACTCAATTAGTTGGATACCAAAGAATATATGGCCCCCCCAGTGTCGCCATAAGGGGGGAACTGGGGGACAATTGTCCTGGGCCTCGTCTATTCAAAGTGTTAAGGGGGGGCCTGGCTGTGCTTCCTGGATTAGCCGGGCCCCCATGAGCTGCAGAAGTAGGAGCCAAAAGGAGCCAAGCCGACAAAGGGAGCTTACTGAAAGGTAAATTCCACTAAACACAATGTATCTTTTAAACCCCTGATCACCAATGGTATTTTTTTTTAAACTTTTATGGAGGGACCAATGTTTTTCTTTTTTTTACTTATGGGCTGGGCCTTGGAGCCCAGATAAATTTGTTGTGCGGGTCCCTGCAAATTCTGATGGTGGCCCTGATGATGGAGAAGGTAACCTATATGTTGTGGATACGGTTGCCACCTGGCCAGTGCTGGTAAAGATGGTGGCTGATCCCAATGTTAGGCTGGTATTTTTTTTCCAGAAAAGGTGGCCACCCTTATCATGGATGCAAGGGTGAACAGAGAACGAAAGCATCTGCAATTTAAAAGGGTGCTTCAACTTTAACAGCTTTTTGTACCAAGTAGGCCAAGTGATCTGCATTTGGTAGTCATTTTGTGTGGTGTTTAATCCCATTCGAGAGCTGTAGGCATAGGAAGAAGCCAAACAATTCAAAAAGTTGCTGAGAACTGCCTCTCATGTAACATACTTAAAAGTTAATTTCTATCTCTCAATATAAAGCAGCAAAACACATTTTGTAAGCGTAAGAGGCTTTTATTGTTATTAAAAAAAAAAAGACACACTCTTTAATACTGGCTTCATACATTTAAGATTAAGACTCAATGCGCACTCATTCCACTTGCTGCCAGCGGCACCACCTCAGTGTTACTTATGACACGGGAGAAAGGGGCGTGCGCTTCCTCTCAGGCCCGTCTAGTCTCTGTGGTGGTGAGTTCCGCTGATGAACGCACGGGCGCCATATTGTTTGCAAGGGAGAGGAAACATTTGGTTTGGTCGCTGTAATATCTCCTGAGCAGAAACAGAGCAAGACGGACGCTTAAGGCGCACACTACTCGGCGCGTTGATAGAGAGATATATGTAAGTTAAACTGTGGAGATAAGATGTCAATGATGCGAGGTCCAGCAGGAAGACAGATTTAGGCCTGAAGCCTTAGTTTAGGGGCGGGCTACTACGCGGCGCCTTTTCGCACAGATTTTTCACTGGTGAATATTTTGCACCAGAGTTTCCAATAAACGGGTATTTGAGTGCGGATAGAAGTAGGAGCCGTGTGGAGTCCTGTGGGGCGGGATGGAGAGGTGCTTCACGTGCGGCGGTCTATGTTCTATGGAAGCTTTTCTATTGACATTACATGGCTTTATACACCGTAAATGAACACTACTTTCAGCCGAAATGCAGCTGGATCGGGTCATTTCCCGGATGTTATCATGTAGATTGCTGCAATGCAATAGCATGTGGTAAAATGTAGCCTTTCCACTTTGGCATGGCGCTTTTAGCATCATTTCAGCTTTCTCTTCCAAGTCAGCTTTGCATTTTTGTTGTCCCAATACTTCTCTGAATGAAATTGGCTGTATTTTGACATTGGAATACAAGATAAGCCATTCACTATTCAGCTGACTGCCCAAGTGCTGGCCTGACCCTGTAATGTCTCTCACGTGCCTACATGTATCTCCAGCTATAGAATCCTGCCAAATGGGACTTTGTGCCTGTTGTAACTCAGTGTGAGGGGACAACCATTGCAAATGAGCCCTTATTTTAAAGCGAGTGAGAATTGCCTGCAATTTTCAAAATCAGACCCGCAAACCACATTTTTGCTTGAATTCGCTGAACACCAGTAAACCAAAAGTAATGGCAGAAATGGGCAGGGGAAAGAATGTGCTGTATAGAATATCCATAAGCCAACCTGCGCTTGTATCTGTTAGTCTAGTCCTTCCTACAGGTTACCTGCTTTTTCTGCTGCAAAGCAACTTATTTGTAAATGTTTAATCACATTCACATTATTTCACTTTTTTTTTTTTTTATAAAAACGTAAGAACAAAGATAATGGTAGTAGTAGCATGTGCAAGCATCAGGGGAGATTGTAGCCCCTGCACTACCCTGAGGTGACTTTTACAATGCCGTCCATTCCCCTTACCCATCAATTCTTGACTTTCCTGCATCAGTGGGGCTACATTGCTATGAGCCGAATCATTCTTCTCTTTTGGTTTTTGCTGCCCCTGGTAACTTGCAGGGTGCTGCCTCCTGAGGCAATGTCCTTACCTTGTCTCATGACACCCTAGTAAGTAAATATTTAATAACACTTTTTTTGGCAGAGATCACAGCTTGTAAACATCTTTTGTATCCAGCCAAGAGTCCTTATTATAGAGATTTGTGCCCACTTATTCTTGCAGATCACTTATAATTGATATATTATCTTGCATGTATAATATCTGCCCACAGTTTTTCAATGATGCTTAATTGCAAAACCTTTAGCTTGCTCTTTAAGTAGCTCATGGTGGTTTTTGAGGTATGTTTAGGACCATTTAGATCAGGGGTCCCCAACCTTTTTTACCCATGAGCCACATTCAAATGTAAAAAGAGTTGGGGAGCAACACAAGCATGAAAAAGTCCCTTGGGGTGCCAAAAAAGGGTGGGATTGGCTATTTGGTAGCCCCTATGTGGACTGGCAGCCTACAAGAGGCTCTGCTTGGCACTATACTTAGTTTTCTTGCATCCAAGCCTGGAATTCAAAAACAAGCACCTGGTTTGAGGACATGGACAGCAACATCCAAGGGGTTGGAGAGCAACATGTTGCCCACGAGTATAAGTTCAAAACGGAGGACAAAAGGACAATATGCAGGATAACTGCCAATGTGCAATTTTATTGCTATCCACACGACATGTTTCGGGCATCACAGGCCCTTTCTCAAGTGTTGCCCACGAGCTACGGTTTGGGGATCACTGATTTAGATCATGGGTCCCCAACCTTTTTTTTTTTTTTACCAGTGATCCACATTTCATGAAAAATTTTGGAGACAACACAAGCATGAAATAAATTCTTAGGGGGTGCCCATATGCAACAAAACTTACCTCCAAGTCAGAAATCCAAAAATAAGCACCTGATTGAGGCCACTGGGAGCAGCTTCAGAGGGCTTGGTGAGCAACATGTTGCTCTTAAAGGGGTTGTTCACCTTACAAACACTTTTTTCAGTTCAGTTGTTCCCCAGAAATAAAGACTTTTTTAAATTACTTTCCATTATTTATTTTTTACTGTTTTTCCAAAATCTAAGTTTAATGCCCCTGTCTCTGATGTTTGTCTGGAAGCTCAGTAATTCAGGTGCAGACTCTAAATTGTTACAATTTTGCAACATTTAGTTGATACATTTCTCAGCATCATCTCTGGAGTATTAGCAACTATTGTATCAATTCTAACAGCTGCCTATAATGAAACCCAGAGAGTCTGCTCAGCAGGGACAAATAAGAAATGTATCAACTAAATGTATCCATTTAGAACAGTTTATAGGGTCGGCGACCCCCCTCCCAGAGCTGCTTCAGAAGGTGAAAAATTACACTTTACACTTCAATATTAGAAAAACCATCACCCAGAAAATAGGAAGTCATTGGAAAAAGTCGTTATTTATGGTGATCTAGCTGAAAACAACTAGTTGTTTGAAGGTGAACCATCTCTGGTGGAACTAAAGTCTTCCTCGAACATGAAGTTCTTTCCCAAGAGGATCATGACTTCTTCCACTGATATGAGTAGACAGGAGAATACGTTTATAGGAGAATACAAAAATTTAAGCTGTGCTTGGGTTATATTGTTCCTTTATACCAGGGGTGCCCAAAAGTAGACCTCGTATTCGTAAAGTATGGACGCTCCTGATGTACATTTGCAGGCAATCATAGCTGTCACTATGAAGAAAGAATTAGATATGACAGTCAATTAAAGGAGTGGTTCACCTTAACATTTAGTATGTTCTAGAATGGCCAGTTCTAAGCAACATTTGAATTGGTCTTCATTATTTATTTTTTTATATATATTTTTTTAATTATTTGCCTTCTGACCCTTTCCAACTTTCAGATGGGGGTCACTTACAATTTTATTGTTACTTTTTCTTACAGTATATTACTATTCAGACTCTCCCCTAATTATATTTGTCTCTTATTCAAATCAGTGCATGGTTGCTAAGGTCATTTGGACCCTATCAACCAGATGAAACTGCAAACTGGAGAGCTGCTGAATAAAAACTAAATAGCTTAAAAACCACAAACAAAAAATGAAAACCAATTGCAAATTGTCTCAGAATATCACTCTCTACATGATAATAATAGTTACCTCAAAGGTGAGCAACCCCTTTAATTACTTTAACTGCAGTTGTTAGTTGGCATCAGGGGGCCGAAAATGCAACCCTTGGTTGTTTTCTGAGAGAATCAGCCTTGTGTCAAATTACCTGTTCTCCAGTGTATCTTGTAGCTATTTTGCTTTTTCTGCCTGGCACTATTTATAGTACCAGTAGAACTAAATATAAATAGTACTGTCATTTTAAGCAGTGTTTTTAATTTTTGCATTGTTTTCATAGCAGCAGTAATAACCAAAATAATTCAAATCCAAATTTTGCAAATTATTGGTCCTGTCATGTTCAATGTAGCCTGAATGTGGCTGTGCACTGGCTGAACTTCCAGGAAGCCAAACAGTTGGCCCGAGAGTCAAACTATTTGTTTTGTAGTTTCGCCTTCCAAACTAATTGCCAAATACCACTGTTAACTTCAGTCTAGCTTTTGGCCCAAACTAGCAAATCATAACCGTTTGTGTGGATGAACTTCTACATGTGTCTGATAAACTTTGTGACCATGATTGTAATCTGAATATTTTGACCCTGCCCATTTTCTTATTTTCTTGATTTACTAAAATTTTAAATATGATTTACCAAAATATTTAATTCTAGGTATATCTTTTGAGAGAAGTTAGCAGGGATGTGGGATCAAAGTGGACAACCATGGCAACAATGGCCATTAAATCAGCAGCAGTGGATGGAGTCATTTCAGCAGCAGCAGGATCCAAGTAAGTAGACAATCCAGCATTTAGTGGTGTATTAAGCATATTTTGAGATTACTCTTTAAAAGTAAATGTTAAGTGATTCGTATGAGTTAAATTCTGCTCTGTGTCTGTTGCAGGTCCCCATATGTTCCATGTCAGCACTGCTTTAATAATACATATAATAATTTTCTTGCATGTTGTGCTGAAAGAATTGTGAAAAAACTGTTTAATTATTACTACCCACTCCTTCCCTCTGATAAAGAGCAACAGGATACTGGTTTATTGATTACCATCAGAGCTGCTTCTAGTTATCATAATGGGTCTCTACTTCCAGGGCCCTCCACAATGTCTTAAAGGCTATTATTTTATGATATTTGACTGATGTCACTTGCCACAGGAAGTAAGTGCTAGTTTGAGTGTTCTTCTAAACCTGATTTGTGTTTTCCAGGCCAGATAGACTGGGCTGCTTTAGCACAAGCATGGATTGCTCAAAGAGAGGCAACGGGACAAGGAGTAGTTGAGCAGCAAAATATGATGCCTAATGGTCAGGATCTTCCACCAATGGAGCCAGGGCCTAACAATCATGCCAGTTTTCAGGGAGATCTAAACTTTAATAGAATGTGGCAGCCTGGTAAGTATTTTGAGATTTTGTTTGTTTAAACATTAGTAGTGTAGCTGTTTGTGGTTATTTTGTTAAACTATAACTATTGCATTAAATGTAGCAATATTTAATTTTTGCAGAATGGGGAGGTATGCATCATCAACCACCTCCACATCACCCTCCTCCTGAACAGCCCTGGATGCCCCCTGCTCCAGCTCCAATGGACGTTGTTCCTGTACCTGAAGACAGCAATAGTCAGGACAGTGGAGAGTTTACAGTTGAAAACAGACATATGTTTAACCAGAATAATCACAACTTTGGGGGACCTCCTCCTGAAAATTTTCCAGTGGGACCAGTGAATCAGTATGATTATCAGGTGAAAAAAATTGTTACTTTTCACATATACTTACACATTGTAGAGGGTTTTTTAAATGAAAAACCTTAACATAATGTTACATCTTACTTATTTGAAGATGAGCAGTTTTCTTATGCCTCAACACTGTCTGTACTGCTTCACACTTTTTTTTTTCTTTTTGTTCAACAGCATGGTTCAGATTTTGGTCCTCCAGCAGGATTTCACCCACCCTATTGGCAACAGGGACCACCTGGACCCCCAGGTCCCCCAGCTCCACCTCCAAACCGCAGGGAAAGGTCCTCTTTTAGAGAGAGGCAACGTTCACCTGTACCTGTTCCTCCAAAGCAAGAGCCTTTACAGATTGGTATGTTGACAATCTTTGGCCTACCTCATCTTCAAACTGTTCTAATATTTTGTGGGTTTGTGACTTCTTTGGATAGATTTCTCTTTCAATGTCTTTGTTTCATTTGACTAAAATATGAAAGAATGAGTCAGCGAAGTAATGTAGGTAGGGATAATGTTGCAGACGAGAGGATGGGAAACCATTTCACTTTGTATCACATTGTCCTCTGTGTGTGTGACAAATGTCACTGCCACTGTCCACACTTCAAAAAAAAAAAAAGCTTTACCTACAGTGAAGTATGCTGGTGTTTTGTAGCATGCAGTGGGTCTGGCTTGTTAAAATACTAATTAGAGCAGATGGTGCAAACTACTGTAAAATAACCTGATTATGTGAAAACTGAATCATGATATAATTCATCTTACAGCAGGCAAGGGCAAAGTAACTTTTTAGTGACTTGAACATAAGAAGACCTGTAAAGAAACATTGAAGTCTGACTTGTGGCACATTGTATCAAGAGATGGAACAAGCAGGAAGCAATTACTTACAATTACATTTACAAATAATTTTAAACCGTTGCAGATATTGAATGCTTAGTAAAGTTTCTACTATATTGTACTAAAAGCTAATTTAAATGTGAAGTCGAACCATGTTTTAAAACTAGCTTTCATTTGTATAATAATGTAATGTGTTCTTGATTTATTTACTTTTTGCATGACTATAAGATGCGGTTAAGAGAAGAACGCTGCCAGCTTGGATTCGTGAAGGACTTGAAAAAATGGATAGGGAAAAGCAGAAGAAGTTGGAACGCGAGAGAATGGAACAGCAACGTTCACAGATGAAAAAAGAGAGAAATAACCATGATTACACTGAAGATGAAGATGGTCCTCATTTGCCCCAAAAAAGCAAGTTTGTAAGTGTAAAACAGAAATAAAGTCGATGTATGGATATGCTTTTATTTAATGCCTCTTAGATGGGTGGCTTAGAGAATAGGTGCAAGTGAAGTGAATAATAAACTTTTATTCATTTATGGTTGCAATGTTCTGTTCCTAAATATATCCTGTCATCCTTGAACAGCCCATTTTTAAATGTTTTAGGGCTGTTACTCTTTCTTTACAAGTCTAGCGTTTCTTCACCAAATATTTTAATTGTTAAGCTTTTGTTTTGAGTGGTTAAGGAATTTGAGCTATTGTATGTTCATGCCCAGCAACAAAATGGTTGAATAAATCGATTATAGTTTTTCTCTAGTTATAGAAATCTCTAAATGTATCATTTACAGTATATGTAGCTATAACTATGTCTGGCTGCAAGTTGTACTGGTTGTTTATTTATTTTTGCAGGACAGTGATGAAGAGGATGCAGATGATGAAAATGCAGAGGACCAAGGAAGTGCCAAAGGCAGTCATAGCCCTTCACCAGCCCCACAAGAGGAGAATAATGAATCAGAATTCACTGAAGAAGAACGGGCATATCAATTGGTATAGATGAATAATTGGTTCTTATTTCTTGAATTTCACAAGTCATTTTATAGAGAAGTTTTTCTGTCAGTCTACCAAAAACCTACATATCAAATAAAATACTTAACTATCTTTAAGTGAAGAAGTGGATGAGTGGTGAAACGTTTTCTAGACAACTCTAAAAGTTTAGCTGCCTTTTGACTTAATTGTACTAGACATTGTACATATTTATTATGGTTATTTTATTTTAATTGAATATTGTCAAAATACAATTATTGTGTCCATTTGTGACTGTCCTAAACTTTAACGTTTATTTCTCCTAGATGATTCTGACAAAGATGTTGCTAACAGAAATTCTTTTGGATGTTACAAATGAAGAAATTTATCATGTTGCTAAAGAAACACACCGAAAAGCAACAAAAGGTAACCCATTACTTTTACGCATGGCTACATTATATTTAAACCCAAATACCTTATTGGCTATATAAATCTAATCTCAAAAATGCCATTAATTATGTATGCACCCAAAGAAGAACAAGGGTTCACAAAGATGTTAATATTTCTATGTCAGAGAAATTACTTTCTAAAGTATTCTTAATTTAAATCTTGGCATGTGCTTATTAATATTACATTATATTTTACTGTGCCATCTACCTTTTGCACTCACCCAAAATAAGTTCACCAGAAAAAGAACTTACTATAGCTTGACTGATATGTGGAAAATATGCTGAAATGTAGTGTTATTGCAAGATAGCCTATCTACAAAATAGCATGATGAATGCTGTATTAAATCAGCACTTTCGCTTTTTCTTTAATAAAATAAGCTTTATTACATAACAATCTAAAACAATTTCTCTAGTAACTGTAAAAATATTTATTCTTTATATATGTTACCAGAATTGGGGTAATGCAGATCTGATTTTTTTTCTTTTCATTGGATGCTGTATTTTAACCTTTTTTCTCTCCCCCAAATAGCAGCACTAGTAATAAATTTTGCATAGAAGCTCATGACTTTGAGGTCGTGGCTATGTGTTTTAACATGTTGTTCCTGTTGTTGATGTGATACAAAGCTCCTGCAAGGCAGCTGGCACAGTCCAGTGCACTGGCTTCCCTTACTGGACTCGGTAAGTATTGTCCATGATTTCTGGTTGGGTGAGGGGCTTTGGCTATAACTTGTAAATTGTCTGCACGGATTTAAACGCATGTACAATGTTTTTCCTGATTATGTGAACTAAACTATAAACGTCCAGAACTTAATGCCAGGCCTAGAGGAAGTCGCATGGAGTGGAATGGACTGTGTTGTAAGATTCCATCTGTGTTTTGAATAAAGGAATGCTAATATTTTGGGCAGGAATGAAAATTAATTGGATCACACACACATTGTTAAAATAAAGGAAGAGAAAACTTTATAAAACTTTTCTCCTGCAGTTGTTAATAAGATTTACTCAGATGGAATAATTTTGTTTATCAGTAGTGGTATCTTACAAATGCACTGTTAATCTCATTATACAGAAGTAATCTGTCAATCAGATATAATCAAAGAAAATGTAATATCCAAATATCATCCACCAAAAGTACTGATTACTGTAACTCTTGACAAGATAAAAGTGCATTCTAAATGTGATTCTTCATTTCCTGGCAAAAAACTTCACATACTAGGTGGTTATACTACAGTTTAACTACACTTTTGTAGTTTTAAGTGATTATCATTTTGTAGATGTATTTGTGTAAATTACAAATCATCTTAATATCCAAGTTTTTTTTTTGTGTAGCAAATAATCATCTTTCGCTAAAATGAAAGTATCAGCAGTTTGCTTCTCTAGGTTTTCCTTTAAAGTGTGCCTTAAAGGGAGTGTTCATCTTTACAAGACATACTCTTACACAAGTATTTTTTTTTTCCAAAAAAATATATTTGTAACTTGTCATTGAAAAAAAATGTATAGTTTAGGTACCTACAGGTCCTAACGTGCTCTGCTAAGTTTGGAACATTGCTGCATAATTAGTAAACAGTAGTGCATGTGCCCTTTATCTTCATAGTCATTTGCATATAAATCAGTGATCTGTTTAGACATTAAAGGCGAAGGATGGGGGCATTTTATTGCCAATAGATAAGCTGCAATAGGGCAAGATATTCTGTAGAATGTTTTACCATACCTGAGTAAACCGCTCTAGAAGCTCTCTGTTTGATGAGGAAAGCAGCTGCAGTATTAGCTTGGTGTGACATCACTTCCTGCCTGAGTCTCTCCCTGCTCACTTATAGCTCTGGGTTCAGATTACAGCAAAGAAGGGGGGGGGAGCAAACTGAGCATGCTCACGCCCAGGGCAAGCAGGTTTAAGCTGAAGGCAGGAAGTCTGATACAGAAGCCCATGTGTACACAATAGAAGGAAAGAAATGCAGTGTTTCTTTTGACAGGAGGACTCTGAGCAGCATTACTTTGTTGGGTTTACTGGTATATTTAGGCAGACCTTTCTGATAAGGCTTGCTTAGTTTTAACCTTTTCTTCTCCTTTAAGGAACATGTTTATTAACATTGGAGACAAGCATCACAAGTGATGTTGCCAGTAGCAACCAGTCATGTCTTTGCTTTTGTAACAGGCAACTGTTCAAATCTATTTGCTGATTGGTTGCTATGGGCAACATCACCGTTGATGCTTTTCTCCAATATTCATAAATCACATCTAATGTTCAGTTAATCTAAATAAAGGACATGCAAATGAACATGAAGAGGTAGGGTCACGTAACATTGCAGGATTCAATTTTTACATAACCCACAACAGGCAGGATCACTGCCTGGGTCAGCAATTCCAAACAGATTGGGCATTGTGGATTTGCAGAAATGCTATGTTAACAAGGTATCTAATTTAAAAACTATGCATGTTTTTCTATTGACAAACTGCAAATATGTTTTGTATGAAGAAAATGATTATGTAATATGTCTTGTAAAGGTGAACATCCCCTTTAACTTGATAAAGCTAACTGGAATATAGCATGACATTGGCATAAATTAGACTTGTTTCATCCAGACAGTTATACCTATTAAATGTTACCATCACATCACTGGTTATTTTCTAAGGCTACTAGAGCTAGGAGAAGGTTTTTCCCACCAGTTCATGCAAGCTTGAAGCTAAAAGCCCAAAAGCACCCTGTGCCACCTTTGAATGACTTTAATGGAGAATTTTTGACATTTCTACTACAGGTCTTAAAACAGTCTGTGTATTTCATACCAAGAACTATCTGTACCAGTGGGTGTCAGGAGGTTTCTATTAAAGTCAATAGTCAATTGAGTCAATGGGACTTTTTTGACTGGTGTTTTTGAAATACACCAGTCAAAAATGGGTTGTAAGAAATATAGGGATAAAAATCAGATGTCTACATATAGCTTGTTTTGCTTGATAAACAAGTGTCACCATCAGTCTCTTCAAAAAGCAGTTAATAGTGCCTTTTGCACAGTTCCTTCTAATACAAAAAAAAAGAAGCATGTCAGAGAAAAGACTTTACATAAAAGTGTTTTGTTAAAATCTGGTTTAAAAGTTTCTAAAACTGCATTTGATGTAAGTTATGAAAAGGATCCTTTACAATGTGATGGACTGGGCTTTATGCATACAGGTGGACTGGGTGGTTATGGATCAGAAGAAAGTGAAAATGATAGGAGTGACAGAGGCTCAGAATCATCTGATACTGATGAAGAAGAGTTACAACACAGAATACGTCAAAAGCAGGAAGCCTTTCGGAGAAAGGAAAGAGAGCAGCAGATACTTGAAAGGCAGATGGAAGGTATTAAAGCTGCCTTTTTCTTTTGCATATAAATAAATAATGTAAGCTACACTTTTTCTTTTAGAATGAAACACTCTGGTATTTTAATTAAAGCTGTAGAGTTGGTACATAGATCATTCGATTAAGATTCCTCAATTTTTAGTAACTCTGACTCTGTTTTTAAAAGAAAAGTAACACCAAAAACCGAAAGTGTATCAAAGTAATAAAATATAATATACTGTTGCTCTGCACTGGTAAAACTGGCATGTTTGTTTCAGAAAGACTACTATAGTTTATAAAAACAAGCTGCTGTGTAGCCATGGGGGACAGCCATTCAAACTGGAAAAAAGGAGAAATGGCACAGATAACATAACAGATAAAACACAATTGTAATGGGCAGAGCTTATCAGTTATGTGCTATGTAACCTGTGCCTTTTTTCCTTTTTTCCAGCTTGAATGGCTGCCCCCATGGCTACACAGCAGCTTAGTTATATAAACTATAGTAGTCTTTCTGAAGCAAACACAGTAGTTTTACCAGTCCATGCTAACAGTATATTATATGTTAATTACTTTAAAACGCTTTCATTTTTTTGGTGTTACTGTTCCATTAATATACTAAAGTATTTTCCATGTTGATTGAAAGAAGTTAAGAACACAACATACAAGGCATTTTATCACTGCCAAAGCTCAAAAATATAAACCATAGCCTTTCGTAATACTAAAATATTGTTCTCAGAAACAGAATTGCTTCTGCCATATCTTCCTTCATAGAAGCTCTTAAATCTGATTTGATTATTTTCAGTGCTTGTATTTAAACTTATTAGCAGTCAGAGTCAGTACATTTTTGGTGACTCTTACTCCAGATGCCCAAAATTTCTTCTGACGCCAGAGCTCTGATTATTATTTTGTATTATATATGACACATTCAAAGAAATCAATCGGCAGTATAGCTACCCCTAAAAGGGGTTTTGTTGCAACTATTTTTGTATTTTTTTTTATAAAAGGATGAAAAAAATTCAGTATATTAAAAAAAACTTCCTCCCAGTTATTTTTGATGCACAGCTCAAAATCAAATTTCTTGTCGTTTGGAAAGTAGGTTTATAGGTGAACTTTAATTGTAATTGTAATTAACCTTTAATTGTATTTATTTGTTATTAGTATTTTAGATCACGGGTTTCTGGGGTAACTTCTTTTATCAGGTGTATTCATCCTACAGCTAATTAAAGTACTTTAATAAAAGATGCCTTTAATTCGGATACTCTACTATCCGTGTTACAGCTGTATGTTTAGTCATATCTAGTTTTATAATATCTATACAGTAAAACCAATAAAAATGATTCAATTGTATGTCTGCTACAGTTTTAATGAAATCATGTTCCACCAAAATAAAACTAATTTGTAAAACCTGCACAATAAATACATAGCAGTGCCTCTCAGTAATTACAAGTTTTATATTTTTAAGAATCAGCCAGAAATAAAAAAAAAAAAAATACTTATCCTTAATCTCCTAATTGTATTTCCATCTGCCCAAGGGGGTAAAAAAAAAAAAAAAAACCTACAAAAATTAAATATTATATTGCCTGCTTGCAATTGGTTACAGCATGTCATGTTCATTGCTTTTTTTCAAACACTGAACACCATTTCTAGAAAGTATGTATTTGTTGTTTAGGGACAATTCTTCACTATATAGGTCTATATATGATAATGTACCCTGGCGTTCATTTGGAGGGGTTGAAAATAAGTATGTATGACCTAAGGCACCATTAAACACCATGTGTAGAGAATAAAGTTGGTTTTATGTGTTTAAAATATGTTTGGGGTTGAAAGTGAGTTGTATCAGTTACAATGTTTTTGTATGATAAAATAACCTATTTGCTACAATGCGTATCCTGTTTTTGTTTTGTTTTTTTTAAGAGGAAAAACAGCAAAAGGAATCAAAAGAAAAGGAACCAAGTGAGCCAGAGCCCGACTACCCTAGGGAAATAGAAGTACATGAAAAGATAAAAGCTGAGCAGGATGTAGATAATGATCATAGTGAAGTATTGCCTTCGCCAGAAATGAAAAAAGAAGTCAAAGAAAGGCCTATAGTAAGGAAGTCAAGGAGCTCAAGTAGCAGTAGTAGTAGCAGTAGTAGTAGCAGTATAGATAGTAGTAGCAGCAGCAGCCGCTCTAGTTCCTATAGCTCTAGTTCCTCCAGTAACCATAGCTCATCTCACTCCTCACCAAAGAGGAAAAAGAGACGTAGTCGATCTGTGTCACGAAAAGTGAGGAGGAGCAGAAGTAGGAGTCGTGTACGAAAGAATAGGCGGGAAAGCAAAAACAGAGAAAAAATTAGTGAGAGAAGGAGATCAAGTAAGAATAGTGTGGAAAAGGACAAACGTAGAGAACGAAGCCGCAGCAGAGAAAAGAGGAGTAACCGCTCTAGGGAGAGGCGTATTGGTCGTAGTAGAAGTAGGGACAGACGCAGAAGTGATGACCAGCGTAGAAGTCGTAGCAGGAGCAGGCACAGGCACAAGGGGAGTAGCAGGGAGAGAGAATGGGCAAGAAGTAAAAGTAAGGAGATGGACAGAAAGAAACGGGAGCAGGAAAAGGACAAGAGAAAGGAAAAGATGAAGAGGGAGGAGAGAGGTAGTAACTATTCTGTTCCAGAGGAGGATAGGGATAGGAGTAGGAGGGAAAGTGAAAGGACGTTATCACGCAGTGATTCCTCGTTATCAAAGATGTCACGGCAGGATTCTAGGCAAGATGCCAAGAAAGGTTCCACCAAAGAAAGTAAGAGACGCTCTACATCTAGTGGAAGGAGCAGTTCAGAATCACCTGTCCCCTACAAGGATAAGAAGGCTAAGAAATCAAAACGTAGTAGATCACATTCTATGGAGAAGTCGCAAAGGTCTGGTAAGAAGGCAAGCCGCAAACACAAGTCTAAGACCCGATCAAGGTAGTACACTTTTTCTATATATTGTCTACTTGTCTTATTTTCTATGATGTTGTTACTTTGTTTAACTGTTAAGCTTTTCTTTGTTTGTGTTTTAGAAATAGAAACGGTATGTCAGAACTAATACTGGTCTTGCGTTTTTTTTTTCCTTTTACAGATCATCAACTCCTGTACGTCGTAAACGCTGATTAAATGTCTCAGAAGGCATTATTATGTTTAAAAAAATTCCATGAGTTTTAAGGGCTTGTCTCATTCTAGAGGCAGATAAAGGTTACGTAGGTGTGGAAATTTTTTTCTCCTTCCCTTTCTCTCCCTTTTAAAAATGTACATATTTTCCAATTCTCTGCTTCTAAAAAAGCAAATATTAAAGCCTCTTTGTATTGCATAGTTTTCAAACTATTAGTAATAAGTTTATTTTAGCTGTAATGTTCTTAAACTTAAACTATCAATGACGTGCTGTGATGTTAATAAAGCACTGTGCTAATTTTTCTTTAAAGGTTTGTGGCTATTAATTGCAGATAATGAGACTTATGTTGGCACATAATGAAGGGTAAAGAGGTCTACACGCCCCCAGGCCTTCAGTAAAGGAGAGGGAATTACAGCACAAATAGAAACAATGCAGGCACAAAGCTGGAAATCACATAGGCACACACAAATGTATTCATTTCATTTCTACCAGTTCCTTATTTTTAGTTATTCACTCCGCTTTCTTATTTACATGGCCCCTATGTCTAATATGGTGAGCCACATTTTACATTTTTGCTGCTTGAATCAGTTTAGTTTGGATGGTGCAAAATTGTATCTCATAAAAAAATTCCAGGTAAAGATATCAAAAACAAAAACCCTAAGGCATGGTATTTGTAAGCCTTTTTTGACGTCATTCATTGAATAAACTCTTTTTTTTTTTTTTATCCCAATTAATTTGAGGTACAATTTTGCGCCTGCCTTGTTTCTGTGCCCGAGTTAATGAGGTTCTTTAAAAAGGTGGTTCAATTTAGTATAATGCAGAGAGTGATATTCTGAGACAATTTGTAATTTGTTTTCATTTTTTATTTGTGGTTTTTGTCATTTAGCAAAATTCAAAATTCAGCAGCTCTCCAGTTTGCATTTCATTTTTTATTTGTGGTTTTTGTCATTTAGCAAAATTCAAAGTTCAGCTGCTCTCCCGTTTGCAGTGTCGGCAATTTGGTTGCTTGGTTCCAAATTAACTAGCAACAATGCACTGATCTGAATAAGAGACTGAAAAATTAATAGGGGAGGACCAGAATAGAAAGATGAAGTATCAATATCGGTATATCTGTATACAGAGCATTTGTTTTTAGATGGGGTCAGTGACCCCTACTTGAAAGGTGGAAAGAGTCAGAAGAAAACTATAAGAAATGAAGAATGAAGACCAATTGAAAAGTTTATAAAGTGTATAACATACAGTTGGCTAAAAGGTAAACCACCCCTTCAATTTTGAATGCAAGAACTATATTGCCTAAGTGCATTTAGGTTAAATGTAATTTACAGTCCTAGCCAAAATGTTTCATATTATTGTACAGTGTAGAAAAACCTCACGGCACTCAGGTCTGAATGAAGATTTCAATAATTTATTGAAGCGGAGTGCAATGCAACGTTTCGGGGTAACCCCCTTTGTCAAGCATGGGTTACCCTGAAACGTTGCACTTCAATCGTTCATTGAAATCTTCATTCAGACCTGAGTGCAGTGAGGCTTTTCTACACTGTTGCATTAGGAGGTTGCCGAGCCTCCAACCACGTGCACCAGGCATATCTATATCGCTTGGAAAGGAGGGAGTGCGAATCCACACTACATTGTTTGGTCATATTATTGTACAGCCATTGCTGCTATAAGCTCTTGGTCTTTTGTATAAAATAAGTTTGCATATGGCTGTATTTGCCATTTAGAGACTATTTTGCAATTGTCAACTCCCAATTCTGGCTGTTGGTTCAGTATGTTAAAGTGGACCTGTCACCCAGACACACAAATCTTTTTAATAAAAGTCCTTTTCAAATTAAACATGAAATCCAATTTCTATGTTTTTTTTATTAAATTCATTCATATCTGTTGTAAGCTCATTTAAAAAACTCAGCTGACAATCAAATATTGTCTGCCCCTCGGCATAGAGGAGGGGCAGATAATTGCTTTCGTTTTCCATTTAGCACTTCCTAGATGTCACTGCTCTCCACACATTCCCCCATTTCTCTTCACCATTTAATTGTGTAACCAGTGCATTGGAAAGGACATCAGGCCCCCATTCTGGTGCACAAACAAGATTTTGAAATGATGCAAGGCTTGTCTTATTAACTTATTAAATTATGAATTCCCAGACTGAAGGAAACAAGATTCAAATAATTTATATAGTGTAATTAAAGTTCATTTTGCTTGACTAATGTGATAAAATAGGATTTTGAATAATTTTTGTTGGGTGCTGGGTCCCCTTTAAAGGGGATTAAAACATTTTTAAGTGATCAAACGGATGCAGCTTGGTTTCCTGTTTCTGCCTCCTGCAGAGTACCAAAAAAACCCAAAGCACTTTGGCACCTGCACCTTCCTTCTGTTTAAGTTGCATATATGGGATCCTCCGATCAATGACATGAAAATTAAAATGGTATGCCCAGTAGCACTGGATGGCCGAATTTACAGGCTTCAAGCATGGGGTCGGAGATTTGTTTTGAGAGGAGCTGTAGAGCTAGATATCTTGGCAACACCTCCTTTAAAAAAATGGCTGGCTTTTCAAATTTGGACATTTGTTAAACATCACCTTTAAACAGATATAAGATGCTATTTGTCTGTAATTATAAAACCTTCGATGAATCCATACTGGTGGCAAAACAATCCTGTTGTTATGGAAAATACCCTTTTCCAAACAATCCCAGGTCCCAAGCATTCCAGATAATGGATATTTTTTTTTTTTTTTTCAATGGATTTGTTGTTGCACTGCTCAGTGTTTATTTGTATAGATGATTAGTTTCAGTTGTGTTGGGGATTGAGTACACTTTTAAAGTGTCGGCAACACCAGGGATAAAAAAAATGCACACACAACTTTTAAAGATTGAGCACAATTTCTAGAAAACATAGATCTTCACCGTAGTTTATATGGTTGGGATTTTGGGGACAGTTCATGAATGTTTCGAAGGCCAACCACATATAAAACATGGCTCACGGCAGCCATTCAGATAAAAAATGGCTCCGCACATAACTGCTAATGCAATCAAAATATGGCTTTACCTGTAAGGGATAGAAATAAATAGTATGTTGGGTGAATCTAAATATTTGGTGTTACTGTTTTTAATAGCTGCTTTTCTCTTGCATCCAGTGGCTCTTGGCACGCTTGTACTCAAATTGGTCATTCCAAAATGTTTTTGTAGTCAGTTATAAAGTTGAGATTGTGCTGATGAATTTGAAAGGAAACAAGCTCCTAAAAAGCAATTAGCCTGGCAGGTTTAATGCAAGTAGCAGTGGAACATTATCTATTGATATGTAATGGTATATAATAGCATTGTAAATAAATTATTGACCTATACTAGATTGACTTCTACTGGGTCCAGTCTATTTTCAATTAAGACATAGACCTTGTTGGCTATTCATACAAGCCAGTACATAAAATAGACAAGCCACATCTGTATCCTACATGCTTACGAGAGATCAGAGATTGAGAGAATGGTATCCATTCATTTAAATATCCAGGTATATGTCCGTGAACAAAACTGTATTAACATCAGTTTACCTTACCTATATGGCCTTGAAGCCATATAGAAAAAAGCAAGGAAAATATAAAATCTAGATTAAAGGAACAGTAAGTAACACAAACTTTTGTATGTTTAGAAATATAAATACTGTTATGGGGTTTTTTTATACGCTATTATGTGGCCATAGAAGCTGCCATTCAAGCAGTTGCATAGCTGATAACAGATAAAACTGTTCAGAAAGCAGTGCAAGGGTATGGATTTTAAGCAAGTTGCTATGGTTTAGTAATGTCCCCCCCCCTTCCAAAAAAATCTGCCTAAAATTGGCACTAATGATGAATTGCTGGCTTAAAGGGGTGGTTCACCTTTAAGATAACTTTAATTTGGTATAGAATGGCCAAATCTAAGCAACTTTTCAATTGGTTTTCATTGTTTTTTATAGTTATGTGCCTTTTTCTTCTGACTCTTTGCAGGTTTCAAATGGGCTTCGCTGACTCCCTTCTATAAAACAAATGCTCTGTAAGGCTACAAATGTATCGTTATTGTTACTTTTTATTACTGATCCTTCTATTCAGCCCTTCTCCTATTCATATTCCAGTCTCTTATTCAAATCAATGCATGGTTGCTAGGGTAATTTGGACCCTAGTTACCAGATTGGTTAAGATGCAAGAAAAAGGGCTGCTGAATAAAAAGCTAAACTCAAAACCCACAAATAATAAATAAAGAAAACTAATTGCAAATTGTTTTAGACTATCACTCTCTACATCATACTAAATGTTATCTTAAAGGTGAACAACCCCTTTAATAACTGACAGAGTGCATTGTTCTGCTGTGCAACCAGAATATGGGGTATGTATGGGAGGTCAGTATGTTTTTGTTTTAGCAGGACATGAAGTCTCAGCTATGCACATAATTGGTTGGATAAGAGAAGGTGCAAATTATTATGGCACAAAGGTGAATTAACAAAGCAGACATTTAATGGTTGCATAATTACTCACCCCCGAGTCAATACTTGATAAAATCCGCACAACTCAAAGCATTCTTACACGCCACATACTAAAAACTTTGCCCATTCCTTGGTCAAATTGCTCAGACTGTCAGTTTGGAATAATTTTCTTGACACAGATTTGTAATAAAATTCAGT
Source organism: Xenopus laevis (assembly GCF_017654675.1). Taxonomy (NCBI): domain Eukaryota; kingdom Metazoa; phylum Chordata; class Amphibia; order Anura; family Pipidae; genus Xenopus; species Xenopus laevis. The sequence continues at coordinate 85,841,433 of NC_054379.1, forward strand.
TTAAAGTGTTGACTAGACATATAAGACATTCAATTTATTGGAATTAAATAGGGATGCACCGAATCCACTATATTAGGTTTCGGTTGAATCACTTGTGAAAGTTTCGGCCGAATACTGAACTGAATCCGAGGACTAATTTGCATCTTTAAATTAGGAAATAAAAAAAAAATAGGATTTGGCCAAATTCTAATCCTGCTGAAAAAGGCAGAATCCTGGATTCTGTGCATCCCTAGTATTAAATCACTCCAGTGTTAGTGTGCAGGGCCGCCATTAGAAATCACGGAGCCCCGTACAACAAAATTTTTGGGGCCCCCTGGGCCCCGCCCACACTGACGACCAAGCTCCACCCCATATCCCGCCCACTCCACATCGCAGTTAAAAGACCACACAGACATCAGCGCTAAAAGATTAACCCCCCCCCACACACACAAGTTGTAAAAAGCTATTGGGGCCCCAAAAAAAAAAGTTTACATTTTTTAAAAAAAAAAAAAAACTGGTGGCAGGGGCCCCCTTACAAGTTAAAAAAAATTGGGGCCGCCAAAAAAAAAAAAATGTATTATTATTTTTTTTTTTTAAAAAAACAATGGTGGCAAGGGGCCCCTTACGAGTTTAAAAAAAAAATTCGGGCCCCAAAAAAACTTCGCCTCCTTTCGTGACTTCGGGTCTTTTCACCGCTTCAGGACTTCAATTTCGTCCGTTTTCGTGACTTCGGGCTTTGCGCTGCTTCAGGACTTTGGCTTCGGCTGTTTTCGTGACTTCAGGTCTTTTTGGCGCTTCGGGACTTTGGCTTTTTCCGTGACTTCGGGTCTTTTCGGCGCATCGGCTTTTCGGCACTTCCGCAAGAGGCAACGCAAGAGGCAAGACGTACGGCTCGGGTGCTCGTAAGGGAGGCCAGGATCTTCAAAAAATGCAGCGCTGCCGGGCCCCCCTTCATGCCCGGGCCCGGTACGCTTGTCCCCCCCTGATGGCGGCCCTGGCTGTGACCACTTTCCTATTGTTCTGAAAGTTCATGCGCATTGATGCAGCTACTTGATCTCATCTACCAAGGCATCAGGAACAAGCTCATGTAGTGCACTGGTAGGTTTTCTAACTAGCCAGAACATGTTAGGTAGGGTGCCATATTAATGATGTGAGGGTTGACAAATTGTCAACCCTCATCCAACCCCGAGGTAGGGTTGCCACCCGGCAATGTAGCTGCCAGTAATTTGTAATACCATTTACAAAATCCCCTGCTCGCCGATGAAACTTACATTTTCGCCGGCTTCGGGCGGTGGCCTGCCCCTTTTGTGACGCTACTCCATATGGCCCTGCCCCGTTGTAATGCTACTCCCCTGGCTCCGCCCCTTTTGCGGACCCCCTCATTGACTCCGCCTCTTTCCGCCCCCCACCATGGCCGGTAATTTTTTTTTTTTAAAAGGTGGCAACCCTACCCCCAGGTGCGCATCTACTTATATACACCTACCACACACCCCCATCTCTGATATCACAGAGGGGACAGGGAGGCCAGTGCACGTCTATAAATAGACACTTCTGGATTTAGAAGGGTGGCTATACCAAGATTGTGTGTGGAAAGGTCGGCAGCAGGAAGAGTTTGATCCAACATTTTGTGCCACTCATGGCAAACCCACAGCTTCGGGCTGGCCCACGCATCACTATACCATATACATGTCATTATTTGTACAAAACTCTTTTACTTTCACCTCTTTTTGGGATCTATCAGTAGTACCTGTTGTTTGTTACAGTTTTATCAGGAGCCAATTCATCTGCTTGTATGTTTGGAGGTATAGGAAAAAACCCACACGGACACAGGGAGAACGTACAAATCCATGCACATAATGCTCTGGATGGAATCGAACCAAGTACCCAAAAACAGCAATTAATTCATTTTTAAAGAGTATTTAGTCGTGAACAGACTAATTTCCTCATGTGTCAGGTCCCTTAGCCATACCTACCAATATAACCACACTCATATTTTTCAAGTATTGTGCATAATTGCAGAGGCCCCAGGATGTCTGCATGCATAAGGTGCTTATGTGCTAGCAGTAAGTACTGCTAGCACATAAGTAAATACCCTACTGCTGGGGCTTTCCAGTGAAGCTCATTGTGCTCAAAAATGGATCGCCAATTACACTCACCACGCAAGAAGAAGCTGCTAAAGCCATACTCCGATGGAACCTAGGAACTTCACAGCCTTCATCTCCTAAAAACATGTGGTCTCAAGCTTCTTCACCGAAAAGGTTAATCGTGGAATGGCATACAGCCTGACAGGTGTATCTTTCTCATTCCCTACCAAGATGAAAGTCCTTATTGTCAAGATACTGGCTCAGGACGCAGAGGGTCAATCCTCCACACTTCACATTTCACTTTTCTTCTTTCCCCCTCCACAAGTCGGCCTTAAGACTGTAACTAGGCACAGTTCCAGCACCATCTTCTTTCTGTGCCACAGGATGGTAACTATATTTAATGTTGGCGCACTGAATAACCTTGCTCATCTAGAGTACATACAGAACTACTTCTGTTTACAAGTTTTCCTTTTGTTGTGTTATATGCACATGGTCTTTATGCTTAAAATTGTTGCTATTCACAATTGGTTTCAGGTCTATGATCACTGGGTCACTATAAATCAGCCTAATAATGTTGTTTGTATTGATGGTAAATGCCTTGAGGTACAGCAAATAACTATATGTCAGGATGGTCAAATTTTACTCACTTAATGCCAGGGGACTGAATACCACACAGAAGCATGCCTTGCATGAAGCCTTTAGGGCTAAAGCGGACGTGATTTTCTACCAAGAGACCCATTTTAAAAGGTCCAATCATCCTCAATTTTTCAACAAAAAATTTCTGCGTAATTATCATGCATATTCCACATCTAAAACTGAAGGAGTCTCCATTCTACTGAACGCTAAACTTGCCTTCCAGGAACATCGGTTATTTGCTGACCCTTTGGGTAGATATGTTATGGTTATATGTTCTATAGAAAATCAATACTATACATTGATTAACCTGTATGCACCCAATGATAACCAAATACAGTGCTACGCAATATGTTGGCGCTATATAAATACATGTTAATAATAATAATAATAATAATAAAATACAGTTTCTGTCAAAAACCCTTACACACTTACTGGAGCATAGGAGGGGCAGATGTATTATCTAGTATGTACTAGGGATGTACCGAATCCAGGATTCGGTTTGGGATGCAGCTTTTTCAGCAGGATTTGGATTCGCCCGAATCCTTCTGCCTGACTGAACCGCATCTTAATTTGCATATGCAAATTAGCAACGGGGAAAGAAATCACTTGACTTTTTGTCACAAAACAAAGAAGTAAAATGTTTTCCCCTTCCCAACCTTAATTTGCATATGCAAATTAGGGTTTGGTTTTCAGCCAAATCTTTCTCGAAGGATTCGGGGGTTTGGCCGAATCCAAAATAGTGGATTCAGTGCATCCCTATTTTATACAGGTCGTGAACTCCGAGGTTACTTCTAATCGCCTCATATTTTCCAACAAGGGGTACTTTATTTATTATAATATACAAGTTTTAGTGAGTCATGTGACAAAAATGAACTCAATAGTCACTGTTTATAACGATATAAAATATATAGGTCTATTGCTTTAATAGTAGCCCATTGGTGTGATTACATATTTTAAGAAGCCAATATGATAGGCCATGTTTTAGTCTTTATCTGATGGAAGCTTTGAATGGTTTTATTTCTATGCAGCAAATCACATCTCAGTATTGATTACCACAAAGCATAAAACATGAATGTATTTGCGGCAGTGCACAAACGAGGACGCGCGTGCGTTTTGTAGTCAGCGGGGTAGGCTGCTTATGAGGTACGTGCCTGTGCCCCCAAGCTTGAGTCCTAGACACGTGACTGTTCTGCCTACTCCTAGTTGTGCAGTGACACGGTAAATACACACTTGGATGATACTACTGAAGTGCCCACAATGGGATAGGTTTAACTCTTCCCTTATCTGCTGAGTCCAGACTAACAGCAGTGGAGCAAAACGCAGGTCACCGAGCTCCTACTGTGATAAAGAAGAAGAAGAGGCGACCCTTGTTCGGTTCTGACATAAACTTCTGTATTCTGCACGTACTGTATTAGCTTTATGACCCAAGTGGTTATGGGACGTGCTAACAGCTGGAGCAACACATGGTCTACGGAAGCCGACTGGTGTCAGTTCCGCAGCACTATAATTAGTTGGCGTAGTTGCTAATATGGGCTGCTTGACTCGGTGAGAAACTGAAATACCGATGCATTTGTGTGGGAGTGTCAATACAACACTAATGTAAACGAATCAAAACATATTTAAATAGTATAGGCAACGCCGTATCATCTCAGGCTTCCTGCCAACTTCACGCAGCTTATCGGTAATTTCCGGGAAGTCTCCCGGCAGTGCCCACAGTTGGGAGGGGATTAATACGTTTCCGCTGTCGCTAATGAGTAGACAGTAGGAGGAGCAGAGAGATCTTCAGGGATGTCTGTTTTGCTTAGTCGGTTGTGTGTGTCTGTGAGGCCGGTGCGGGCCCTGTATGGGCTGCGGAACAGCGGCACTGGTGCTTATCGGGGGTACAACACCAACCCGGGTGAGACTATCCCTATTATTACACAGTGACCTTCTCTGTCCCCTGGCCTTCCTGCTGGAATGAGAAAATATACGCTGGCTTTAACCACAAGCACCCGAGTTGCATTATATGAACTGGTTCTCAACACTCTACCAGTCAAGAAGCTTAATAAATGTGCTTCATGTTGTAACAGCAAGATATTGGGGCTGCATCTGGGATCACAAACTGACCTATGCACTGAAGCTATTTCACCACTTGCCCCTAAATATATGAAGTGCTTATCAGTGCAGTTTTGTCACCTGCTTCATATTCAGAAAAACGAGTGTAATGTATATATGTTCTAACTGAAATATACAGTAGAACCCCCATTTTGTGTTTTTCAGGAGATCAGGAAAAAATGCTGGAAAATCTGGGGAAATATAAAATCGAGGACATGCACCGTGCATTATATATTGGTGGTACCAGAAACAAATGTGTATAATGACGGTTTCGCCGTATATTTCTCACTGTGGCAGGCTGTTTAGAAAAAAATAAGAAAACATTAAAGATATCATTCATTCTTTAAAGGTCATCCCTTTAAAGGTATCATTTAAATCAGAAGTGACACAGATGGCCAGGGGTTGAGCAGGCCCATGTGTGGCTATGGCGTGTACAGTTACAAAGTTTAAAGCCATTTAAACATTTTCATTTTTTTTTTTTTTTTAAATAGCTTTCCGTTCATTGACTTACCTCCAGAGAGGGTTGCAATACAGAAGTGTTTCAAGCAATGAAACTGAAAACCGAGGAAACCTGTAAGTTTATCCTTTGACTGGTAAAAGCTGTTTAAGGTATCCATGATAATAGTAAATACATATCTTTCTTGTACATCCCTTTATTTTGCAATGTAGGTACTATTACAGGTTTATAAGGCATTACTATGTTACAGCTCTATAAAAATTGTTTTCTTTTTCTCCCAATCATATAAACTAAGTAACCAAGGCTGCCAGCTTTTTCCAAAAAATGTGATTGTTTAGCTCAGGGGTCAGCAACCTTTACTATCAAAAGAGCCATTTTGCCCCCTCTTCCACTAAAGAAAAAAAGTCTGGAGCCGCAAAACATAACACAGCTTATAAACTTTTAAAAGTTTTAACCTTTTTTTAATTTTAACCATTACAACAACAGAATACAACAACAGAAGTGCAGTGTGTATGTGTGGGCCTACTTTGAAATAAACACTGAATAGCCCTATTAAATGCTAGCATTCTCATCTGTTTAATGTGACTTCTGTTTCTGAAGCTCCATGCTGATCTTCCCTCTCTTGTCTTGAGTGTGTGACTACGGTAAGGTCCATGATAAATCATCTTGCTGCGGCTCAGTCTTGCCTGTCACTCCTGGGACGTCTAAACAGCCCTCGCTCCTACTGGAGGCTTCCTAAGTGTGCGACCGCGGTAAGCTAACCGCTATCTTACCGCGGTCGCACACTCAAGAAGCCGTCGGCAGGTGTGGGCTGTATAGATGACGTGACATGCAAAGCCGCAAGACTGAGCCACAACAAGCTGGATGAAGAGCCACATGAGGCTCCGGAGCCGCGGGTTGCCTACCCCTTGTTTAGCTGGTATATTTCTTCACATCATCAGAGAAATACCAGCAACTTGTGTGTCAATAGTAACATGTGGTCTGTTACAGTTTTTAGCAAAGTTTAGGAAGCATTTTTTAAGGTTCTGCTGCTGAGAAATGTACTAATAATTGTATCATATCTTAAGTCTTCCTGAACTGCTACTATTTATGACATGTGCATATCAACCACAGCAATACATTATGGCTCTGTGGCATCAAATTCAAAATGCACATTTTTTTTTTTTAGGAAACAATACTATTTCTCCGTTTCAACACGTGGAGGCCTGTTTATCATTATGTTTAAAACAATGAAAGGAAAAAAAGTGTAAAAGGCTGTGTAAAATAGATGTTGAATCCATCAAGGTGTGTGTTTTATTTTACACCCCTTAAACACCGGATTTGACTGTTTTTTTACACCATTTCAGTCCTTCTACAATCTACTAAAGTCAGTGGGAAAAGTTCAAGCCACAAGTAATTTCTGATGGGGAAAAAATTAAGAAAAACCGCAGATGTATGAACGCCATAAAAATTAAGAAAAACCGCAGATGTATGAACGCTATATTTTCCCATCGCATTTTTAAATCACAGCTTCAATTTACACTGGGGTTTTGCACAATCCTAAAAATCATTACACAGCTTGATAAATAGTAAATAACGAAAAAAGAAAAGGAAAAAACCCTCTTCTGACTAGTAATTCATTGGTTCACTGCTAAATTTCAAAATTCATCCACGTACTAAATACTTTAAATTAATTCTATAGCTGCAGGATTTTAAAAATATAAATAGTGAGTAATTCAAATTAGTTAAAATTAATACTAATTAGTTTCAAGTGCTTCTTCTGCGCTAATTCATTCGCTTCTTACGCAGGCAGACCAAATCAATTCAATTCTGCCATTAAATCACTCCTTTACAATTAATCCACTGCCTAAAGTGCATAGGTGTTATAAAAATATTAAATTAATTAGATACTAAAGTGCAAGTGCGTTAGTCCGACCAGGGACTTAATAAATAGTGGAGAATAAATAAATAAATTAGTAAACCAAATTAATTAGTAATCGATTACCCAGCAACTCAACCCGATATAAAAGTAGGAAAAAGATATAAAGAAAGGTGGAGTTGTCCCAAAACTTTCTACCTATTGATTTTACTATCCCTGGGACACCACAAAGCAAAGATAGGCAGGAAAAACCAGGACTGTGGTCTCGATATTTAACTCTGGCCCTGTCTTATTTAAAGAGCTATTTAATCCTCACAAAACCACAATACCTGGTCCCCATGAGAATCCCAGTGCGGGATACAATAGACAGAGAGGAGAAAAGAGTAGGGTTTGAGTGCTGATTTCCACCAAAACAACCGCCCCCCGTTGACCAATTCTAATAATAAGTTAAAGGCTTAAAGCTAGAATTTCTGTTAAAAAAGTCTTTGTTTAAAGTCCTTGTTAAAGGGCTATTAAAAGGCAAAGTTCGCCAACGCGCTTTTCGCAAGTTTCTCTTGGCTTTCTCAAGGCGAATGTCAGGAGTTCCGGTACCTGCACTTAAGTAACTTCCGGGTGTGACGTCATAAACTAAATCACGCGATAGTTGAACTATAGGGCTATCGCTCGTCGTGCGCTGTCATCATGCGCTGCATCCTTCTTGTGGGAGCCGTCACCTGATCGGTCTTAACCAATCTGCAGGGACTCACTAGATCATTCCTCCTAATGTCATCAACACTAGCTCTCCAGCGCCATCTGCTGGAACCCCTTTGGAACGTCCTGCCATTTATTCTGCAATTCATTTGGACTACATATTATTATAAACTAAAACACAGAGGGGCTCATTTATAAACACTGGGCAAATTTGCACCTGGGCAGTAACCCAATGCGACCAATCAGTGATTAGCTTTTTTCAGTCTGCTGCAGAGTGAACACTGAAAGCAATCGTCTGATTGGTTGCTATGGGTTACTGCCCAGGTGCAAATTTGCCCAGTGTTTATAAATGAGCCCCAGAGATGCATATAATTGCCCATTTTTAACTTTTTACATTTTTAAAATCAAGTAATTTTATTAATACATATGAATTAAAACAAACATGCATTCCCTTAACATTTTAGTTATATTATTTAGTTTTTAGTTTTTCCGTTAAATAAAAGGTGGATTATAAATTGTTTTAATTAATTCCCCTTGGGGACACTGTATCCATCTTAAAAATCCAATAGGTTTCCCGTCTGAGGAGAGCCTGTTCCTTATTGCCTTTCCGTATTCCTAGGTTTACTTTTTCTAGGGCCCAGAATCGTAATTTGGAAGGGTCCATGCTGTGAAATCTTTTAAAGTGCTGTGCTACTGTGGGCATCGTATGGTCTTTCGTTTTCATATTTCCTGCCGTTCTGATAGTACTGCAATGTTGCTGCATTCTCACTTTAAACATTTGGGTCGTCATGCCTATATATTTCATCTGGCATGGGCACAGCTTGATAAATACCCAGTTTTTTTTGCACTGTGATGTCGGATAAACAGAGGTGCCTTTTGTCTCTGTATTTTTTTTTTGTTTACACAGTGTGTTAATTAGGTCCCTTGATATATTGTCTTTGTACAATTTGCAGATAAACAATGGTTATAAATAATATGCAAATCATCCCTATTCTCTTTTTATTTACATTTGACAGTGTCCCAACTTTTTTGAAAAGAATGTTGTAAGCGATAAATATAATAAACATTGTTATAAGGAACTTGACAGCTAAATTAATGTTTGAAAAATCAAAAGCATTGCCTCGAGTTTCATATCTACATTCATTACATTGCCAAATGTATCCTGACGCATTTTTATCCAAATAAATAATGAACTAAGTTGGAACAGACACCAATGTCCGCAGAATAACTATTTATAGGGAACCAGGGCAAAAAGACCTAACATCACCATATAATGCCAAGTGCTTGAGTGGAGTAAAGGTCACTGCCATTGGACCCTGGAGCAGTGAAAATGTGTCCTCTGTAGTGATGCATGTCACCATCTGGCACTGTCAGGAAATCACTACCTGCCTGGATGCATAATAGCTACAGCTAAAGTTTAGCGAATCCTAGGGGATTTCTAATAAACTGTCACCCACTATGATGTACACTTTTCCTGTTCTGACTTCCTAAAAATTTGGGAGGCTATTTTCTGTTTCAGCCCCCATGCAAAAAGTGAGCTATGAACAAAATGGGTTTGCTGAAATATGAATGAAAGAACTTGAATGACCTGCACAGAGCCCTCGCCTCATCTCAACTGATACCTGTTGGATGATTTATAATGCCAACTGCAAACCAGGTTTTATCCTCAACAACAGCAAATCCCAACAACAATGTTCAAATCTAGTGGAAAGCCTTTCCAGAAGAGTAGAGGCTGGATCAGCCAACTTATTATAATACTATTGAAATGAGATGTTAGACAGGCAGGTGTCGGAATACTTTTGACCATATAGTGTATGTTGGGATCTGTTTGACTTTCTTATACTGCCATGTGCCACCCAGCACTTCATGCTGTTGTGCCATGGAGGCTTCTCCTTAAAGGAAAACTATACCCCCAAAATGAACACTTAAGCAACAGATAGTTCATATCATATTAAGTGGTATATTAAAGAATCTTACCAAACTGGAATATATATTTAAGTAAATCTTGCCCTTTTACATCTCTTGCCTTGAGCCACCATTTCGTGATGGTCTGTGTGCTGTCTCAGAGATCACCTGACCAGAAATACTTCAACTCTAACTGTAACAGGAAGAAGTGAGGAAGCAAAAGACACAACTCTGTCTGTTAATTGGCTCATGTGACCTAACATGTATGGTTTGTTGGTATGTTTGTGTGCATAGTGAATTGTATGATCCCAGGGGGCGGCCCTTATTTTTTAAAATGGCAATTTTCTAAACAACATTTTAACAAAAGAGCCAATTTACCCAATGGCACATACTACTAGAAAAGTATATTATTATGAAAATGGTTTATTTACATGAAGCAGGGTTTTACATATGAGCTGTTTTATGCAATATCTTTTTATAGAGACCTACATTGTTTGGGGATATAGTTTTCTTTTAATAAACTGGAACTAGTCTTTGTACATGCAACTCCACTAAAACCCACATCACTCTCAAACCAGGTGCAGTCTTTTTGGCACATTTTCCAAATTAGTGCAGTCATCTTTTTTGAAGTCATTGGTGTGGGAGCAGAGCTGCAGCCAAATTTACTCTGCACTGTTTTGGGGTGGGAATTGCACCCAAAAAGACAGTGTTGGTTTGGGAGGCATTTACAGCAAAAATGAGACTTCATTTGTTTCATAGTGAAACTGCACTCTGAATGATATATGTAATTCCTTTCGGCAATAACTCCATTACTGTCAAGATTTCAAAATGAATTTCCATTTTTACTACAATAGTACCTTGCAAATGGAATTTTAACCATGACTGATTTTTCCTGGAGATGTGCCATCTAGAAGTAGCATCGCTATCAAAACAACATTTTAACAAAAGAGACAATTTAACCAACCTTTTTCCCCAGATGTCATAATTCCCGGTTGTACACAACTTCACAGACTGTCGATCCTTTGGAGATGAGAAAATTCCAAGCTTGGGTGCTGAAATGGTGGGATGAAGAAGGGATCTTTTCAGTCTTGCATGCCTTAAATGATATACGGGTGCCCTTCATCAGGTACCAAATTTATCCATATACCAGTTATGCAAGTCAATGTTTAGCAGTTGTAGTCGTTCTAGTACTCATTTGCTTCAAACCCACCATAAAGGTTCAACATATAAGGTTAGCTCAATACAAGGTTACATATACTAATGCATGAAACCATTGCTGTATCCACCATTGTGCAATAGCTCCAAAAACATATTGAATCAGGTCTGGACTGAGAATCAAAATAGACCCTTACATTTCATGTACACAAAGGCCCAAACAGCCCATAGCAACCCACTAAATAGTCTGTGGCAAATTAAAGCATCCCCTCTACCATTTGCCAGAACCCACAGTTTTAACAGCAAATATGTTTTAACCCCAAGTCTCAGCATAACTAACCTTCAACCTGGGTTTCAGGAGAATATAAGAGAGCAAACTGATATTCTTCTTAAATCTCACACTAACTTGGCTTTAGACTGACTCCTTCAACTAATTTTACTGCACTATGCCCAAAAGGGGGAGGGGTTCACAATTTAGGAACACATGCTGTACTGAGTGGTCATTGTTGTTACAAGATATAGACAAAACATCGGTTTATTATGACTGATGATTTATATCAAAAAAGAATTAAATTCTATAAGCATGTGCTTTGCAGAGAACTAAAAGAATGTTACACTTATGTAGGGTAATATAACTCTGTTTCCCTTCAGCAATTCTTGGTTCTATTCCTAGAGACATCCTTATGAGCAGGAACTATGAACATGATGTCGGGTGTCCACTCTCTGGTGTGAAACTTCTAGATGTTGGATGTGGAGGAGGATTGTTATGTGAGGTAATTTAATAGTGCTAATAACTAACAGTGCTAAGCTGACAGTTATGTGCCCTGTTGCACTCAAACATATTGAAACAGGTTGCATCTTTACAACATACAAAACTCCAGTGCATCATTTTCAGAGATCCACCAACTCGTTAACATTGTTCTGTCTCTCACAGCAACATAATGGCTTCCTAACATGGGTACTCTGCCAATATAGTTCTGTGTGCTTGTACTGTTCAGATGGGATTATTATGTGACACATTATCATTTGTGTAACTCATAAATAGTTTTTGCACTTCTCAAAATACGTTATATAAAATAGATACTGTTATGAGACCTGTTATTCAGAATGCTCGGGACATTGGGCATTCCAGATAACAGATCTTTATGTAATTTGGATCTTTATATTTTAACCCTACTAGAAAATCATCTAAACATTAAATAAACCCAATAGGCTGGTTTTGCTTCCAATAAGGATTAATCATATCTTAGTTTGGATCAAGTACAAGGTACTATTTTATTATCACAGAGAAAAAGGAAATAATTCTTAAAAATTTAGATAAAGTGGGAGATGGCCTTCCCATAATTCAGAGCTTTCTGGATAAGGGGTTTCCGGATAATGGATCCCATACCTGTATTAATGCGGTTAAGTCATTGCGGGCTCAACATTTGTTCCAGGTTTGGTAACCTTCAGCCAATTACATGTTTTCTTTAAAATGCAAAGAAAAAAAAAGATTACCTGGTCATTGTCTGAGATTACTGGAGAAATTATAAGGGCCCTTACAGGCTTTTACCTTTTTAAAAGGACAGTTTACATTAGTATTTAGTATGATTTAGACAGTGCTGTTCTAAGGTAATTTGAAGTTAGCCATTTTTTATATTTTCATTTTTTTCACACTTCAGTGACACTCAACAACCAGATAGCATTTTCAGTTGCAGGGCTTCCTAATAGGCAAAATAGGAACACCAAAAGTCACAAGTCAAACCTATACAAAATATATTCAAAAGATCAATTGAAAAGTTACTTAGACTAGACCAATAATACGACTAAAATATAATTTAAAGATTATTGTCAAAAGTTTTTGCATTTTAAAGTTTACATTCTTTAAATCAGTTACATTCTTCATAACAAGAAGAATGTATTAAAGCTACACAGTCACTACTCTGGGTACCATGTCACTCATACAAGGAAAAGGGAATGTCTCCAACTATGTCTTATTGTTTCAGACTTACATGTTTAAATAAACATGTTTAGATTGCACGATAATATGTGCTTTATTTTTGTATCTCATGAAGCAGATCTATTTTATTAATAATCAAAACTGGTCTTTCTATTATTTTAGCCTCTGGGCCGACTCGGAGCTTCAGTAACAGGAATCGATCCTTTGGAAGACAACATTAAAATTGCTGCACTGCACAAATCATTTGATCCTGTGCTAGAGAAACATGTTCAGTACAAATCATGCACAGTGGAGGAGCTTGTGGATGGGCATTTGGGATACTTTGATGCAGTTGTAGCTTCAGAAGTTTTAGAGCATGTTGCTGATGTGGAGTCTTTTATCCAGAGCTGCTTCCACGTATTAAAAGTAAGTCATGCAGATGATCTGCAGCCAGAGGCAATTTATTCCAGGGACTACTGTCTGTGTACTGTAACAATGGGAAATCTAGGAAGAACGCCATATTGAAATAATTCAAGTAACACTATTGGCATAGGTTGTAACAAGAAATATAACATTTTGTATAATGAAAGAAAGCTTCTAAGCAACTTCCTAATATATATTATTACTAATTTTCATAGATTTTAGTTATGTGTTAATATAATTGCTGTTGAAATTTTAATCCCCATTCTCCTCACTTCGCTTGCTGTAGCTGATGCTACTTTATCAGTGAAACAATGTAACATTAGCCAGTTTTCCTCCAGCCATGCCTCTGTGATTCTCCGAGGTGTGTTTGTCACAGAACATGCAAAAACCCAAAAGAGGTGCAGAACTCCAGCACTATACTTGTAGTATAAACAATCAGTGCATGTTCTGTTTTCTGTAACATAGTGCAACTAGTAATAGTTATATTTAATCCGGTAACATCATGGAAAACTAATTTTCAAAAAGATTTTAAAATATCTTGGGATACAGACTTATATATAATGACATCTGTTTCTTTTTTTTTTTTTTTTTAAAGCCAGGTGGTTCTCTATTTATTACCACAATCAACAAGACCAAGCTCTCGTACGCTTTAGCCATAGTGGTAGCAGAGAAAATAATGGGCATTGCCCCAGAAGGCACTCATGACTGGGAGAAGTTTATTCCACCTGAAGAGTTAGAGCGACTACTTGAATCAAGTAAGTATCTTTTCTGATACATTCATATGTGTGTGTAAATGTATGTACACATTGTACAGCTGTCTTGCTACACAGGAGCCATGAATATCTTGTAAATATATCCTTATAAACGGTGCTTAGTGATGTCATAAGTTATAATCAGTGCTTAGTGATGTTGTTTCTGTAATTAATGCTTAATGCCATATAAAAGAAGTCAATTTGTAATGAACAATTTTTTAAAAGTTTACTGTAGTAAACTGCTCGCTTGTAAATGCATGAAAAACTCAGAGTAAATGAGGTTGATACACAAATGTAAATTTTGGTAAGTAGGCCTCCCCATCTGCTATAAGCCTGAGGTAGAAATGGAAATGTACTGCTTTAAAGCTGTGATTGTAGTGTGATTGTTTTGGATGCCTGCATAATGAGCCTGTTTTTCGGTTTACAGATGGCTACGTTGTGGAAGCACTGCGAGGAATGCTGTACAATCCTTTCTCGGGTTCCTGGCGCTGGATAAGTGACAACAGTGTTAACTATGCACTACATGCTGTGAAAACAGTGGCACAAGAGCAACCGACAGATGTTGGAGGGGAGGGTGAGCAGGAACAGCAAAAAGTGGCAGAAGCCTCTGTATGAGGAGACCAACTGACTCGCATATCCTGAAGAAAGTTTTTCTATCCTAATGTGGAATTCAGTAAAAACAAATGACATTGTGTGATGATATTTTATCCTTGGTTCATGTACATAATTATGCTAAGATTATATTGCTGAATTCTGAGAAGACCCCTAAAGAACATATCTTCAATAGTTATTTTTTCAAAAATACAAGGATGATGTATTTTACAGCAGATACAACATACCATTTTAGAGGAATAAATATAAAAAAAAGCTATACTGAGAAATTTCAGATTTTAACATTAAATGAGAACTATCGTGAAAATTAAAATTCAATATAAGCATGTATTTAGAAACGTTATAAATACAATCAATTAAAAATTCTGCATTGTTTCTGAAATAATCACGTTTATGTTCACTATACCTCTCTCAGCATCTGTTCTTCATTCTCTTTTCATGCAGCAGTTGGGTGTCAGATATTCATTGACTGTTAGATCCAATATATAGGGGAGCTTCCTTTCCTAGCAGATGAATTAGAGCTCACTCAAATAACTGATTGTACAAGCAAAATCTAACAAAATAACTGTCTTTTGTACAAATCTCTGTATGTAGAGAGATAAGATTTCTGGTGATTTTAATAGTGAGCTCTAATACATCTTCTAGGCAAAAAGGGCCCCCTATAAGATACATATATTGGATCATTCATCTGACACCCAACTCCTGAATGAAGAGAAACAGATGTTGAGAGAGGAATAGTGAAGATAAACTCGATTATTTCAGAAACAACACAGAATGTTTAATTGATTGTATTTAGAACGTTTCTTATTTCAGTATGATGAAGCTTATATTACATTTTATTTTTCACAATAGTTCCCCTTTAACTTTTACTTGAGGGTTGAAAACCCTACCCAGCACCAATTTTTTCATTCTCTAAAATTAGTACCCTGCTTAACTGTATTCCTCACATATTAGTCACCTCTCACTCTCTCATACCCAACAGTGCTATGGCTAGTTGTGTCTCGGGAGTGAAGTTGGGCTTTGGTGTCAGTGCAGGGACTTGTTAGGCTGAAGGACAGATGTAAACTGCAGCCCAGCATACCCCTCCAGTAAAGCCTGACATTGCTCTAGAGCTGAGGGGTATAACAGAGGTGATTAATTGGGTGGGCGTATGTTAAAGGCGTTGGGAGGTAGGAGGTTACTTTTAACAAGTGAAAATGGTGCCACATAGGCCATACCAAGACACTCCTGCTAAAATCTGAATTGTTACAATTGAGTATTTTAGATTAGTGTTTTGCTGCCACTGATCCTGCTGTAATATGTTGTGAATTACACATAACATATATAAGTGGTTAAGACAGTTATAATGATATTTTTTAAGCAGCATTATATATTCTGTTTGCATAGACCGTGCATTTAGCACAATTATTGTTTTCTAATTATGGTCTTTTATTTATGGTGAGCCACCATGGAAAGGGTTTTAAAGAGTGACTATATTGCTCCCTCTCCAAAGCATGCATCCCGTCCCATTAGGTAACATTTTTGTCCCAACTCTTATATGAAAGTGTTACAATTTCTTTTTGATATGCTAAGCTGCATAGATGGTGAGCAGGAGCTTACAGTGAAGGATTTGGAAATTAAAATATCAGTGCTTAAAGGGCACCTGTTGTCAAAAAATATTGTCTCCAACCAAAGGTGCAGGCCAATAGAGCCCACACTCTGGTTGGGGATAACGGTAGCTTTTTTTTTTTAAATAAAAAAATTGCCCCCTGCCAGCGCTTGGGCACTCACACTGGGAGGGAGCTCCTGTGTGAGCTGCCATATTGGTCAGAACGCATGCGCATAATGACGTCAAGTGCATGCGCATAATGAGCAAGTTGCGGCATGCATGTGCCCAACATGGCTGCTCGCACCGGGAGCTCCCTTTTTGGCAACAGGTGCCCTTTAAAGCCTATCTGCTCCTTTGTGTAGCCCCATTGACAGGCCCAACATTTGTTTGTGTGGAGCTACACTGAATGGTTTCCAGTATGGTGACGTGAATGTTTGTATTTTTGTGCTAAAGTCTTCTCAGTGTTTCTCAAGCCAACCTTGTTCCTGTCAGTGGAGCTACACAAAGAAGCAGATGACCGTGCATCCACTTTCTCCCAATTGCAAACAAAACGGAGACTTAATAAAGTGGATGACCCACTCAATGTGCCCCTGCCTTAAGGCCTCTCATTTACTGTTATGTCCTACTGCGCTTGTGGCAGGGATCATTAGGACATGTCCACAACTTAAATGACGGACAGGGACCGTCTAATAGGGAGCTCCAATAAAGGGGCCATTTCTTAAAATATGATCATTTTTAGCCCAAAGTGAAACCATCACCATATAGTATTCATTACTGTCTACAAAATTGGAGGGTTTTCATTTATCCTATGTGTCTCCTTTAGGTGAACAATATTTATCATTGATTATTAATAGTGGCATACACAGGGGTAAGACCATATTCTATGCAGCAAGAAAAGAATGTTTGTTGTCGCAGTACAACCATTTCTCTGCCCCTTCTAGGTTGCCAAATACATCCCCTCTCTAGCTTTATGTATGAAGAAAAGGATTATGGGTCTTGCAGTTCCTCTACAAGACTCTGTGGGCAGTAATTTTACATTGTACATTTCTTTTTTTTTCACTGAAAGCCTGTAGGTTGTTGTGAACCCAGCTTTGAAATGCAGCTAGGGTGTGTTAACCTGGATATTCATAAAGTCTTCTTAAGAACATGAAGATGACAAATCGAAATATTGCCATTAAAAATGTCAGCTTACTTCAGCATGTACTTATACAGAACTTGAGGTTATCAACAAGGTTATGGGTGGCTTTTCCAATAGGGATTATCCGTTTTATGTATGTGTTTTATTATTCAGATAGTGTTTATGCATGTTTATTTGTAACTAAGCCACTTAATATTTGTCTCTTTTAAAAGGGATGAAAACTTTCTCACTACATCCCCTTTCCCCAGTGGGCGGCCCAAACTTAATTAATTATGGATGCAAAAGGATTCACTATAAGAATACTGCTTATCCGTACAACATTAGGCATTTTGCTGTTAGTGAACATACATAGTTTACTGTGCAAGTCTGTCTTCCCAGTACTATACTAAAGGTACCCTTTTATAGTAGTCAAATACAAAAGTACACTGGCAATCACGGCAAGTTTAAGCAGGGAGGTCCCCTTGTGTGTTTAGTTATAGAAATGCAACATTTCGGGGCTATGTCAAAGGGGTATAGCCCCAAAACGTTGCATTTCTGTAAACACGCAAGGGGACCTCCCTGCTTGAACTTGCCGTGAGTGCCAGTGTACTTTTGTATTTGACTACTTGGGAGGGTGCCGACCCCTCCAACACCGTGCACCAGGCATATATCTTTGAAGGCCAGGGTGTGCAAGCAGGCCATATTGTCCAACCCTTTTATAGTAACCATGTTCCCCATTGGAGGTGCGGGCTAATAGAAGAGTGTGAGCTCTGTTCCATCTGAACTGGGTTGGAGCTCCTGGTTCTTACAGCCATGTGAATAATGAGTGAAGCCTGGTGATGTGTGGTGTATTATCCTGCCATTGTTTACACAGCATAATAAATATGACCCTTAGATTGAGGAGTAAAGCAATTTTGCCAGATTAACTCCCATGTTTATACATCTGATATGATTAACCCAAGCAAAATGGCATAAATAACTCCAATAAATGTACACCAACTTTAACTTGGAGTAAGTTGTACACCAGATTTATATGGAGAAATATGGTTACCCAGGTTTGCTAAAGTGGGGCTCTACAATTTAGTTTATGCTATTATGTGAATTATTCCAAAAAGCAGGGTCAGACTGGGCTCAGACCCCCTCTCCCGATCTGCAGACCCTACAAAAAAAACAAAACAATTTGCAGCACCGCGCAGTAGGGGGGGTCTGGAGGGGCACCTGGACACCAGTCCCGATGGGCCCCGGGCCCCTTAATCCGACCCTGCCACCATGAAATACATCTCAGTCTAGAATTGTGACTTTACTTAAAAGAAGAAGGGCGTAGAGGCCTACAAACCCAAACTGTCAGCTGAGCTTGGTATAGAAAACAATCAATTTTATTTAGCAGCTATAAGTGTTTTTGTGAGGTCTTCTTTGATGGTAGACCAATCTTAAAGAGGCCAAAATAGGAAAACCAAAATGCCTTAAATGCAACTAGTGTTTCTCAACAGGCAGCAACCCCCATATATGTTGCAAAAAGTTCCAAATATGAAAAAAATGTTACCCGGAGAGCAACAATGTATTTTGACGTGCCTAAAGCGCAAATCTGGGAGTGGGCACCAGGTACCTTCACTGCCTCATCTTGGCACTCTGGCTGGCGAGTGTGGCATTTGTGTGCGTCCTATTTGGCGCTGCTACCGGCCTTGTTGCTCAGGGCCAGCTTGTTGCCCAGCCTGGTCCGGCACTGGTGTTTTTATTGTAGGAATGTCACACACTAAACATTTAGGCTTAAAAGCCTTCCTCATGTGCATAAATAAGTGACAAAAGCAAACCAACATTTAAACCTTTAACCCCACCAAACATTTTACCAGCTCCATGATGTATCCAGGTACAATAGCTTTAATGAGACAAAAGAAGTACTGCCATCTAGTGTCCTGCTCCCTAACAGCACCTTCAAATAACAGGTAGACCCCATACTATGTATCTCCCTTACCCCCAATTTCTTTATCATGCCTTCATGTTTCCACAAGTCCTATACCTTTTACATTGTTTTCCAAAGTTGGCTTTCACTACCCCAATTCATATCCAATGATTTCCTCTCCCCTACTCCCCTTAGTTACTGTGATATCCCCACCCATCCCTCATCTCTTTCATTATTTGCTGCCTGCACTCTCAGCCGTCGGAATGGTTTCATAGTGTATGTGCAGGACAGCTAGGGGTGACAGGAAGAGTAAGGAGAGTAAAAGAAGGGTTAATGTCAGTGGGAGGCCGGGTGGGTTAGGGTGAATCACAGAGAGCAGTGTGGTGAGTCAGGGACACGGGACTGGCTTGGGGGTAGGTAGAGGTGCAGGGTCGTTGCCTAGGTTACAGCGTTGAGATGCGCCCCGGTACATGGCTAAACCGGCTGCTCGGGGGCAGGATCAATTTGACTCAAATATTGGGCTCTTAATTTAAAAGAGAAGAGGGTTGCAATATTCTTTGTTGTGACAGCTGTTCCGGGTAGCAGACGACACCCCTCTAGGCACACACACACACTGACGCTTATTTAGAGCACTGAGGGCTTATGTTGTGCTGCTGATGTCATGCGGAGGCTTCTCTGCTCACCCCCATACGTGAGATCATTAGCTGGGCGCTCCCTTGGAAGATGATCCCACTCACTGCCGGTCCCCGAGGCACAGACTGGTGACATCAGCTGAGCACAAAGAGGAAGCGGAGAGCAGCATCCGAGCTAGGGGAGGAGATCCAAGTCTTCCCCAATGTGATACTGTTGCTGCCTCCTCCTGCATCTTAATCTGTGCTCATCTCACTGGCACCCCCTGCTCCCTCGCACCTTCCCTCTCCCTTCATGCATCTCCCGGGGTGCAGGGGACGAGGGCAGCCCACAGTATGTACTGGGGTGTTGGTCTAGTCTCGTCCAGACCTTGTGTAGTGGATCTGAGCCGGAATCAGACGTTGTCTCTGTGCTGGTGCTGGGGGTCGGAGGAGCATTGCTCTGTTTATGGGGACATCGTCGCTTTCCCTTTGCAGGATTACGGCGGCGTTATGTCCGGGCTGGGATCTGATTCCTGGTGGAAGAAAACCCTCTATCTAACTGGGGGCGCCCTGCTGGCTGCTGCTGCATATCTCCTTCATGAACTACTGGCAATCAGGTGAGGGAGCTACAACTGGGATCCGAAATATGAACCCCTTTATGTGTGTGGCTTGCACCCTAGACTTGCTTGTTAGTATATGCAGCCCTGCTATATGTGTATTACTGTGAGAGCAGCTTAGAATGTGTGTGAATGTGACATTGCTTGTGACACTAATAATATACTGCAGCCTAAACACTGCTCCTCACTCCTGTCCTGCTAAGCCCCAGGCCTCCCCAGCACCCACACATACACTGCCCTGCTCCACTTGCACCCTCCTCCCTCTTGTTTACCTTCAGATTGCTATATATACATATATACACATGCAGCACAGACCCAGCTCTTCCTTGGCCCTTGAATGTCAATCTGGCCTGTTTTACCATTTGCATCCGTTGTTTCAGTGTTTATTTCATAGACCAAACACTATGCAATTATTATTCTTTATGGCAAGATGCCGAGGTTAACCTTGCTCTTCCCAAATGATTTATCAATTTTATAAATGGAAATGCGTTGGGCATTTTACTTTACAGTTCCATGCAGAAAAAATGTATATCGTTTTGTTACTATATTCAGAATTCCAGAATAAAAACATGGCCCACCTAGAAAGTAATGCAATGCCCCCAGTGCTGAGTGGCCCCTGTTCCATTAGGTTAAATGCCTGGGTCTATATCATTATTTGACATTCCCTTCATACTAGGTCATGAAAACAAGAGATCTGCATGGTGTGTGGAATGTGTACAGCAGCTTCATAAATTAGAATGTCTGTTTTTATACAATGGAATCAATCTTTACTATCTATTGCCTATTGTTTATACTTACTGTATATCTATACTGTGAGACTACATAGTAGACAACAGAAAATGCAATTAGATTTGGGAAGAATACTATCTTAGACACTGCTGGAAGCTAAAGGTCAAATAGAGTGGGGGTTTGGAGGAATATGTACATTTGTGAACCTATAGCTGTTCCAGAAATGTTTTCCTATATCTACAACCTTATTATGTGTAAGGTGGGGCTCACTAAAAGTAGGGATGCACCGAATCCACTATTTTGGATTCGGCTGAACACCCAAATCCTTCTCGAAAGATTCGGCCGAATACCGAACCAAATCCTAATTTGCATATGTAAATTAGGGGTGGGAAAGGGAAAACATATTTTACTTCTTTGTTTTGTGACAAAAAGTCACGCGATTTCCCTCCACGCCCCTAATTTGCATATGCAAATTAGGATTCGGATTTGGTTCGGCCGGGCTCATGCTGAAAAAGGCCGAATCCTGGCCGAATCCCGAATCCTGGTGCATCCCTAACTAAACAAAATCTGACAGCTGTTGGTATAAGGCTTCTAATTGCTATATGGGAATGGCACATGATTGATTTCAGCACAATTCTAGAGAAGCCAGGACAGCTAATGAGTAAAGCTCCAGCTTCCCTGTATACAAAACAACTGGATTTCTGGGAAATAAATCACATGTCCCCATTACTAGTAATTAGCATTTCAATATCTTTCATATGCAGAGTAGAAACCTTATGTTGCCCAATTAGGACAGAAAACATTTGTAGGTTCCCATACAAAGTCGATAAAGTGTTGGTTACTGGTTGACACCCCTCTCCCAGCTACAGGCCAGGTTAAACCCCCAAAAACAAATTCTAAATTCTATTTTATGATGTTAGACAAGCAAAATAAATGTCACTTACACTATAAAAATTATTTTTTTATTTAGTTTTGTTTAATCTTGGAATTCACAATCATGACAAGCAGGCAAGTGCCATTCTGTAGACACTGTTGTTGTAGATGTCTTGATTATACACCAGAGTGGGGCACCTGATGCCTATGCACTGGCTACACAATTAGATGGAGAGGAGGGAGGGGGAATGTGGGGAGTACAGTGAAATCTAAGTGCAGTATGGAAAGTGAAAGTAGAAAGTAATTGCCTGCATTGCCCCTATAAAGGAGGGACAGGCAATATATGATTGACAACTCAGACTTTTAATCAAGTTTATAACAGGTATGGATGTTTTAATAACAAAAATAATTTTGGATTTCTTGTTTAATTTGAAAAGGACTTTTATTATGCAGCTTTTTTGTGTCTGGGTGACAGCTCCCCTTTAAAAAACCTGGGAATGTTTCATTACCAACTCCTTGATTCCTTTCCCCCACCCAAAAATGTTGAGTCTGTACCTACTATTGTTAATAACTGTAATTAGGCTTTCCTCCAGAGTCACACGAACAGAGAGTGTGTGATAAACATCAAGGGTTGTGTTTATCAACAAAAATTCTAAAATTTTTATACCAAGAGCATTTTAGGGATACAGGTCTCAAAAAGCCTCAGTTTTAGTGACTTTCATAGAAAAAAAACCTCATTCTCATGCACTGTGTTCTATGTTACGAAACTGTAAACACTTATTATATATTATTCATTACAGCCTCTGGCAAAGTAGGTGGATCATATCTAATTACAGATGCCAGGGAATTTTGCTTACAATACTAAAAGGATAATTTAATACAAGCGGTGTGCAGTTTTGGATCCATAACCCGACCTCGTCCCCCCAATTCAAGTGTAATTTCGACCACATGGAGAGTTGCTCTCACCACATTTGCACCTGATGTGTCAAAACAAGCACAATTGCACGTACACATGGTAACAAATCTTATCCAAGTTGCAGCTGTCATTTGTAGAATTGGCATTGTGACTCTTTTAGCCTTCAGAGTTGAAATACAGAAGTTGTTGCGTGTGATGGTTTTGGCTCAAGTCTGCAGCACCCTAATGCAACTCTGGAACCCTGGAATTACTGCCATGATCAGGGTGGCTGTAGCACCAGGGTTCTCCATCAAGTGCACTTGTAGACAATTCAGCAGAAGAACAGAACTGACACAATGACACTTGTTGCAACTTTAAGGAAATGAAAGCATTGTATTTGAACGCAAGAACCTTTAACGCATGGCGTCAGTAAGTATGACGTTTGAGTCTTAAGTAGCATGACCACATTTGCAGCTGTGTCCATAAATGACACCTTATGTTAATGTAATAGGGAAAATATTGTTCAGTTTCCACTTTGTGATATGTATCTGTTTAGGTGTTTGTTACAAAGAAAAATTGTGTTCACAAGAACAATGAACAGACACAAACTAGGCAGGATTCAAGTGGAGGAAACTTAACATCAGCTGGATCACTTGCCCTGGGGGAACTGAAGCAACACAGTGGTAATTGACAGATACAAACCTGATACACTACAGCTCCCAGCCTGCTTTAATATATTGCTGTATACATGTTTTTGCAGTAAAGCAGTACAGGTATGGAATCCTTTATTCGGAACCCGTAATCCAGAAAGACTCTGTTTTCATCAAATAATTCACATTATACAAAATGATATTCTTTTTCTTTGTAATAATAATACAGTACCTTGTACTTGATCCCAAGTACACTGTATATATGCTCTATACAATAAAGTCTATATATATGATATAATTAATATGTAATGGTGACAAAATAATCCTATTGGGTTTATTAAATGCCTAAATGATTTTTCTTCCGCAGACTTAAGGTATGGGGATCCAAATTATGGAAATACCCCTTATCTGTAAATCCCCAAGTCCCAACCATTCTGGATAATAAATCCCAAATGTGTATTGTTTACATCAGTGCCAGTGTTGCATATCAGTTGCCAGTAGCTATAAAGCACAGGCTTTAAAGGTTTTATTCCTCCCCGAGCACATTTAAATCAAAGTCTAATCTGCAACTTCCGGTTTTCCAAAGAGGTGGAGCTTTGGTCACAATTTATGCTTTTTCTTGGGTAAATTAGTGATATGCAGATTGATCTGAAAACCATGGGGACCCACAAGGTTTACCACCATTTATGTGGATTCAGGTTGAAATTTGGGCGACCATTGGGTTAGGGCTGGATGCAGATCAGACTGTGGAAGTGCACTGCTCCTCTGCTCCCGAAGATGTAAGATGATACGTTTCCTCCATTTGAATCCTGCACAATTTGAACACACCCTATCACAAAGAAAGCTCAAATACGTCTATACTATCTACTGAAGTTAAAGGACAAGCAAAGGCAAAACCAGTAACGTAACTAGGTGGGGACGGGCCCATGTGCGGGCTGTGCAGCCGGGCCCCCTCACCACCCTCCATGATGATCTGCTGGGGGGGCCCTGCGGGGTGTGGTCCCTGGTCCAATCGCACCCCCTGCTCCCCCAGTAGTTATGCCACTGGGCAAAATACAAGGGTGCCATGGAAAAGCATACCTAAATACTGTGTAATAGTGCTTCTATTTTGCTAAGCTTCTATGGCCTTTACTAGATCCAATTCTTTAATCTTCACAAAAGCACATAGTTGAGGGGGAAAAACCGCTGTACTAGTGTACTGAGCCCGGGCCTGAATTGGGGCTCGGCAGTGCTGAACTTTTCGAAAGAGCCGTGCCCCCCTTGACAGTGCCGAGGCCGTGCCGCCTTCTTCCAAAGTCCCAAACAGCCACAATGCGGACATGCCTGAAAAAGCTGAGCAGCCGGAGTCTCGATGTGCTGAAAAGACCCGAAGCCACGAAGATAGCTGAAATCCAGAAGCGACGAAAAGACCCAAAGTCACAAAAACAGCCGAAATTTAAGTCCTGAAGCGGCGAAAAGACCCAAAGTCACAAAAGGAGGTGAAGTTGAAGTCCTGAAGCCACGAGTTCAATTCTACTCCACACCAATTTGTGTTTTTTTTATTTTTTTAATCCCCTGGCCACCAATGTATTATTTTAATACTCTATAGACCCCTGCCACCAATGTTTTTTTTAAAAATATTCTTTGGGGCCCCAATTTTTTTTAACTTGTAAGGGGGGCCCTGGCGACAATGTTTTTTTAAAAAAATGTTCTTTAGGGCCCCAATTTTTTTAACTTGTAAGGGGGGCCCTGGCACCAATGCTTTTTTAAAAAAAACTTAAGGTGGGGCCCTGGCACCAATATTTTTTTTTAACTTACTGTATAGGGGGGCCCTGGGCCCCAATAACTTGTATGTGGAGTGGGGGTTACCTTTTTTAGCACTGATGTCTGTGTGGTCTTTTAACTGTGACGTGGAGTGGTCGTGTATGAGTATTTAGTATATTCTAATATATTCCTAGCACCTTTCTGTTTGGCTTGAGGGAAACATTGTCATAAATTTGTTTCTACTTGAATTTTTATTTATTTTTAATTATTTATAGGGCCTTAAATAATATAAAGCTGTTTCTTGTTTTGGGAGACCCCCAGTTTGTTCATATATTCATATTATTATACTGGTAGGCTGTACATACATTTGTGCTTTGTAAATACATTTTTAGTGGGTGATAAGTGGGAAGTGCCTATTCTTTTAGTTATAATTGTATAACTCCTGATATGTTGGAAATATGGTGATACTTGTAGCCTAGCAGCATTGGTTAGAGCAACTATCTAGAACACTTATCTCCCATTTATTAAAACATATAACTAAAGTTTCTTTCAGTCTGACTTATAAGTCAGAAACTAAACTTATTTATAGTAGGGAGCACTGATATGAACATTGGCTGCATGTTATGTTGTACATGAAAGGGGTTGTTCACCTTCTAAACACTTTTTTCAGTTCAATTGTTTTCAGATCGTTCCCCAGAAATAAAGACTTTTTTCAGTTATTTTCCATTACCTATTTTTTTAACCGTTTGTTCAAAATCTTAGTTTAAAATTGAATGTCCCTGTCTGGTGTTTCAGTCTGGCAGCTCAGTGATTCAGGTGAAGATTCTGAACTTTTTACAATTTTGCTACATTAGTTGATACATTTTTCAGTAGCATCTCTGGAGTATTAGCAACTATTGTATCAATTATAACAGCTGCCTGTAATGAAACCCAGGGATTCTGGTGAGCAGGGACAAAGATAAGAAATGTATCAGCTAAATGTATCAATTTAGGAAAGTTACAGAGTCAGCGACCCCCCCTCCCAGAGCTGCTTTAGAAGGTGAAAATAAAACTTAACACTTCAATATTAGAACAGAACAGCCACACATAGAAAATAGAAAGTCATTTGAAAAAGACGTTATTTCTGGTGAACTATCTGAAACCAACTGAACAGAAAAAAGTGTTGTAAGGTGAACAACCCCTTTAATGTTAACACAATTCTCTGTCCCCCTAGTATCTCCTTTCAGAGGCTTTATGGATAATTTATAAACATGGTGCAGTGTACAAAGTGCAATATTACACCATGTTTTTCCCCCACAATGCAGCATTTTTTCTTAGAATTCCAGAGCCATTGTGGCTGTAGGATATTGGTGCCTTCAGGTTTCCCAAGCAGCAATTGCCAATTATTGAGGAAAAAAGGTAGGATGAACACAATGGGGCTTCATGTCAGTTTATGGAAGTGCAAGGAATGTGTTTGGATGCAAATACATTTAATGAACAGAGAATGAACATAAAACATTTAGCATGATTGCACTTGCAGCTCCATTTGTAAATTACCCTTTTTGGTTATTTTTATTATGCTGCAATTGCCTATAATCACAGTACATCAATTTAGCCATATCAGGACCACTTTGTTGATATAAGTGGGGAGGTAAGGCCAAGGCAGAGACATTTTCGACCCCTATTTCGCATTTCTCCTAAAATTGACTCCTAAAAGTCTAACTTCCATGATAGAGAGTTTAGTTCTGGAATCGAAACATTATTTATTGTATATTTTTTGACATTTATATATTATTAATATTATTATAATTATTTCTTTCAGGAAAGAGCAAGAGGTAGATTCTAAAGACGCTATTATTCTTCACCAGTTTTCCAGACCAAACAATGGAGTTCCCAGTTTATCCCCATTTTGCCTGAAAATGGAAACTTACTTAAGAATGGCTGACTTACCATATCAGGTAAACCTTGTTATTATAGTTGCTTGAATAGTTACATATGCTTGGTAATTAAATTCTTCCAGGTGAATTATAAGCCAGTTCAAGCTAAACTACTTTTCACATGGCTTCATATAATATCTGCATTACTTCCCAGAGCCTGTCTGACCAGTGACACTTACCTATGAATTGCACAGTCAGTATTCACATCCACACTCTCCACATTCCTCATTCTGTTTAAGGGGGATCCAAATTGGTGTGAATGTTGTTTAATCTCTGTAAAGTGCTGTTGGCACTATATACATAGAGAATAATAATAGTCAGTTGATGCTGCATACTCAGGGTGATTCTCTGGGCACTCTTGCAGTGTACATGAATTTTCTGTTTTTAGGATTTTCTGAGCTATTAGTAGTTTTAGACTGCTGTGAAAGTCACAATGCTGGGGTTTATTGAATACAGAGAGTATGTAGACTTGCTGGCACATTGACCTTCAAAGGCAGCTTTTAAGCTGAAAGCTTGGTACAGGTATTTGTAGTCTTAAACTGCCACTGTCTCAGAAAACACTAAACATACAAAATGAATGTTATATAAGGCACTGCTTTACATCCATTTTATGACACTGAAAATAGATAGTTACAGAAATCACAACAGCTCAGCTGTAACATTTCAATATTGAGTAATAAAGCACTGTTTCCCAGTGGGTCAACTTTCTCAGAAACCCCTTAGGCTTAATTCTGCTCTGATTTTTCAAAGTAAACCTGCAAATATTAAATACATATTACATGAAAGGGTGCCATTTACCTTGTACTTGTACCTCGGTTTTCCCAAATGACAGCGTCCCTGCTAATTTGCCAAGTACTACATTTTAGAGTTGCTGTTGGAGTGGTTACACGAGGTCCTTTGCAAGGTATATTGGTGTATGCATAACTCTGTAACAGGGGCGATCCTGGCCCCTCCGCTGCCTGAGGCAGAAGCAGTTGCTGCTGCCCCCCCTCCCCCGGAAATTCGCTCTTAAAGTACCAGGAGTAGCATTTTTTCTGCCCCTGGAACCTAGTGGGGCGCTGTCGCCTGATGCGACAGCCTCAACTCGCCACATTGGCGAAGCACCCCTGTCTGTGAATGAACAGCCGAGTGTCAATCTGTGGAAGTGTTTGTGTGCAGATGAAGAATATGAATAACTAACCATATTAGCCAGTTAGGCTACGCTTCATTTATAGTAACCTTTTAAGGTCACCTGATATGCATAACCCCATAGCCTGAAGGGGTTCATAAGAACAAATGTAGTAACCACTCTTTTCACCACTCTTCTTTATCATTAAACCAATCTTTATTCCATATGATTAAAAACATTGGCCTGACGTGTGTCGTGTCCATTTGACACATACTCATAGGCATAATTCATTACTCAGTTGAATAAAACAGATATGACATCACTATGCAAGAAGTACCCCATATTACATTTAACCCCACATATGTTTTAACCCTCTGCGATAAATTTTATAAGGTAACTTTATTTCTTTATGTTTTGATTTAAAAGTTAAAAACAAGGGTTGAAGCATTATTAGCTATATAATCTACATGTCTCTTTTATAATTTTAATTATAATTTTAATTACATGCACGTATGCATGTTATGCATGTATGCCCTCCACTATCCAGCCCTTGCCCCCTGATACTCTACCTCCCACTCTACCCCCTAGCCTTTTTCTCACTTTTGGGTTTTTTAAACATGTACCTCTTTTTGGGTATATTAAATATGTACCTCTTTTTGAGTTTATTAAATATGTACCTCTTTCTTTGATTATTTAAAATGCACCTCTTACTCTTTGAAATACAGAACTGATCTATGCTTTTCCAGGCATAAGGTGTACCAGGCAGTTCCACCACCCTAGGAATTACAGATTTCTTTAGAGCAGAGATTTTCAGACTACTTGGGTCCTGCCGTGTCCTCCCCTTTTTTGTGCAACAATTTGTTGGGTGCCTTATAGCTTATAACAAGCTTTATAGATGAACTAATGAGACACCACTACAAAAGGTCCCCCCCATTTCTGGTGACCTGGGGGTTCTTAAATCAGGGTGAATGCTAAAATGACATGTCTGCCAATAATAATAATGTGATTTCTGACACTGATTTAAATGCAATTTACATCAGAGAGAAAAAACAATCCACAGATCTCCTTAACTTACTTTGCAAAATGAGCAGAAACCCACAACTCACCTTTACATGTCAACTTTTTATAAGAAACATCCCTAAGGAATATTTTTTTCAAAAAGAAAGCAAAAGCAAAAAAAGACAACATTAGGAGCAGGGAAGCACAAAGTGCAAAATGTGACATCTTGACCCAAAGAAGATTACATTCATGCTTTTTAAAGTTCTAGTCAGTGTTTTATTACAAATACATATGCACCCAATTTATATTATACATAGAGTTTTGGTTCATGATGAGTTTACTCTCCTTGCATTAATGTACATGTATTCCCCAACTGGAGAGATTGGTCTTACAGCTAAGCAGGTGGCTCTGCCCTCAAGACCAGGGTACAAGTGACCATTCTCTCTCAACATCGGCTCTCCTTAACCTTTATACAAGTCCTGCCACTGTATCTTCTCCTTTCTATCCCATTGGATAGCAGAAAAACGCTTCCGGAGAGGGGTGGGCGGTGGCTGTATGGTCTGAACCTGGGCTCGCCTCCACCTAATTACGTTACTGGAATGATGCTGACTTTATGTGAACTACAGTTTGCCGAATCCCAGCAAAGTCTTTGGTACTCAAGGTGTTAAGAAAGCTGTGGTAGCTTACTGCATAATAGTAAACAAAATAAAAGAGAATATTTATTATATTATCTCTGTCCTAAATTATTCATAATTACTGGTTGTAACAGCAGACTAAGAAATTAATCATGTTTGTATCCCTGCTCATCCTACATTATCTCCCTGATCTATAATATTGTGTTTTAGAATTACTTTGATGGGAAGCTGTCACCTCAGGGGAAAATGCCTTGGATAGAATACAATCACAAGAGAGTGTCTGGCACTGAATTCATTATTGACTTTTTGGAAGAGAAACTTGGTGTTAACTTGAACAAACATCTTAATCCACATCAAAGAGCTGTATCCAGAGCCGTCACCAAAATGGTGGAAGAACACTTCTACTGGTGAGTAGCCAAATATTAATATTGGTCTCTATTCTAATTTGTTTCAGCAACACCTTTATTAGAGCCAATAAAGAGCTGCTACCAAATTGTAAGTATAAATGTCCATTATAGGTAAGGGATCTAAAGTAGTTTACCAAAAAACATAAAATTACAGATACAAGAGACTTTACAAATGATTGCTAGTATTGGCATCTTCCCTCTCTTACGTATTTATTATTAATATGTCATTTATTGGCTTCATTAGAGCACACTGTAATCCGACATGGATATATAGGACAGCCTTGTTCACTGCTAGGAAACCTCTGCTTTAAGGATAATTAAACTTTAAAAATAATTAATGTATAATTGCTCAGGGTGCTTTCTAAGCACTTTTGCAATTTACAGTAAATTATTATTTTTTTCCATTTCAGAGCTATTTAAGTTAATTGCTAATATAATGCGTTTTGTAACAGCACCACCTGCTGGTCAGTTCCTGTAGCTTGGAACTGACCAGAGAAAGATATGGTCTGAAGGAAAACTTGTTATACTGACTTCGCAGAAGGGAGATGGGAAAGGGCAACTGAGGCTTTTGATCTCCTTTCTGAGCAGAGCAACCCCAGAATAATTCTCTGTTTATCTTCTGAAGGTATATCTCTTACACAAGATGGTGCTGTTGTTACAAAATTCATTATAATAGCAGTTAAATAGCTCTGAAACTGAAAAAAAATCATTAATGTAAATAGCAAAAGTGCTTAGTAA
Organism: Xenopus laevis; assembly: GCF_017654675.1. Lineage (NCBI taxonomy): Eukaryota > Metazoa > Chordata > Amphibia > Anura > Pipidae > Xenopus > Xenopus laevis. Next base: position 85,872,522 of record NC_054379.1, read on the forward strand.
AGCACCCTGAGCAGTTTTACAAATATTTTTAAGGTTTACTTATGATTTAATGCTTCCAACTCCAACTGCAGGAACAAAGAACATGGAGTCTAATTTACACAGATGAGATGGTATTCTCATATTATCATTGGTGGCTTAATTTGCATTCATATGCAGGTGTGTGCCCTGGAGACCTGGGGAACAGTTTAGAGGAATATTGTTTTATGTATACGACCCTGATGTTGCTCGATTTGTAGTTAAGGGAACTTGAAAATCCATTACACATCATGGCTTTATCTAAAGTAAATAAATAAATGTGTATTTTGCCTTGCAGGACATTAGCATATTGTCAGTGGGTAGACAATCTTGATGAGACACAGAAAATGCTTAACATTACTGGACCTCTTAGTGACTTACTGAAGTGGATTCTATGCCACATTACCAAAGGAATAGTGAAACGGGAAATGTATGGACAAGGCATAGGGCGCTTCTCTGAAGAAGAAATATACAGGTTAATGGAGAAAGACATGCGATCTCTTGCTGGACTTCTAGGTAATCTGCATTCAGCTTTATCATTTGCATTTGTCTAATTATATTAAAAACTATATTAAAAAGCTTGTGCGTTGATTTTTGTCCTTACCTTCATAGAAGAGAAAAGAGATGTTTTTATCTTCTCTAATACAACACATACGTATTCCTTTAGGAGATAAAAAGTACCTCATGGGACCAAAGTTCTCAACTTTAGATGCAACAGTCTTCGGGCATTTAGCACAGGCAATGTGGACCTTACCAGGAACAAGACCTGAAAGATTAATTAAAGGTAACTACATCTTTTATAATGCAAAAAAATACCAGGATGCTTTTTTTTAAGTAGAAACAAAGGCACACTCACTACAATGCTTCTGCAAAAAATTCAAATCCTTTTCATGTTTTACACTTTACATCGGTTATTTATTCCACTGATAGCTCTCAGTTGTTCTCAATTCACTGTGTAAGATAACTTTGCCTTGAGAAAGCTATATTGTGACACGTACGTCGGCAAAGCTCTCTTTCTCTCTGCTTCCCTCACTACCCAGTTTCAACTTGAATGTTAAAAAGAGGGAAGCTAATTTTTAAATGACATTTACTTTGCTCGAGTGAAGGAATAGAATAAAAAAAACTTCGAATTTCGAATGTTTTTTTTGGCTACGTCGAAGTACTGTCTCTTTAAAAAAAACTTCGACCCCCTACTTCGCCACCTAAAACCTACCGAGGTGCAATGTTAGCCTATGGGGAAGGCTAATGTTAGGCATTCTAACAATTTTTTGGTCGAAGAAAAATCGTTCGAAGGATTTAATCGTTCGATCGAATGATTTTTCGTTCGATCAAACTATTTGCGGTAAATCCTTCAACTTCGATATTCGAAGTCGAAGGATTTACATTCGGCAGTCGAATATCGAGGGTTAATTAACCCTCGATATTCGACCATATGTAAATCTGCCCCTTGGTGTGGGGTGGCGTTTGGGAGGAACTGTTTCCTTCACATTGTACCTTCTCTTCTAGCATTTCTAAGGGTATTTTCAGGTTTATCTAGTTGTCTACCAACAGTATAGTGCAGGTAAACTACGAGACCACAGTCCTGGTTACCCTGTCTTCTGTAAGCTTTGTGGTGTCCAAGGGAAAGTAATCATTCAGACAGTAGAACTTGGTACAACTCCACCCGTCCTTATTTCAATTTTCTACCTAATATTTTATGCAATGTGAGCAGTTGGCTAAATAATTCATTCCTAATCAATTTTACTGGCTACCAATTAATTCTCTATTTTTTAATACCATGAACTGTGAATCTAAATAATTGTCTGTTTATTGCACTGCAATTGTCTATTTATTGCAAGCTACTAAACACTAACTATTAGTATAAACATAATTGATTATTGGGAATCACTGAGAGTTTGGGAATTCATTTCTCTTTTTTAATTAATGTAATTTATGAATTTCTAATTTATTGCACTGCACTTTAATTACTATTATTAAATAAGTCCTAAGGACCATTAGTGAATTAATTGTTGTTAATTCTATTTAATAGCTAATTTATGATTTATCTTACACAGTGAATTGAGAACAAGTGAGAGTGGAATAAATAACTGGTGTAAAGTTGTAACTTGATATAGTTGGGGTTCTTTCTTTTTTGAATCTGGTTTAAGTAATTGCTATACTGACATGTGTCAGACCCCAACTATAATCAAGGGAATAGAAATCCAATTGGTCGGACCAGGGGTATTACACAAATCCTTATTTCAACAATTGTAACTAATATCTGAGCAATCAGAGCTATTTGCTGATTGGTTTCTATGGGTTACAATGCCAGAGTACAATCACTCACTTTGTGAACATCCCATACGTGATCATTGGCTTTCCACAGAGGATAATAAAGGTTGTAACTTTCACTGTTCAGCACTCTGTTCAGCACTTCTCTGGAACATATAGCTGCAGAAATGCCTTAGAGCAATATTTCACATCACAACTGCAGCCTTCTGTATAGTCTGTGTATGATATGTTGGGTAGTATTATCCACATTTGCCGAAACTTAAAGAGGAGCTATCACAGAAGTAAAAAAATTAATATAAGCTTCGACATACTAAAATAAGACATTTTCTAAATGTACCCAATTAAAAATTCGGACCTGTACTCTGTACACCTTTGTGCCCTTGGATAGGTCTTGGCACAGGGGTTGACAGAGTCAACTTTTAACAGTGGGCACCCCCTGACAATGTTTAAAGCAGTGTACCAAGTCTATAGTGTTCACTAATCACTTGATGCTTAAACCACATGCCAAAGTTGGTTACAACATTATCAATTTCTTTATATAGCTTTGGGTATATGAATATTTAAAAATAGCTTTCAGAGTACATGAAAAGTAATTTATGTGTTTAGACAGAAGATAATAGCTAGTACATCACTCATAGATTGCACAGGTCACATCAGTGTATAAAGGGAATTCCCAACAGATGCCCATGCACTTAGTGGTCGTTTGATTTAATTGACATTAGTCATACTTCCAAGCTAGAAATCAGAACATTTTAGATCAAGCCCTTGATACAACAATGCCAAGTCCAGTTGCAAACAGACATACTGACGGCCTGCCAAAATTTGGGATCGGCAAACTTGTACTGTCCCTCTTGAATAGGGATGGATAGAGGCATGCATAGAGGGTGCTAATAAATTGAAACTCAAAGGTTGGCAATACTGCTAGGTTAGTTATATATAAAACATATTGTAAAATAATGACATATAATCACTTGTTTTGTAAGTGAGTGAGTATGGGTTACAACTTTTTACAGCATCTTGCCTTTAGACATAATGCAGCCTCTCTGTCTTCATTATTGCAGGAGAACTCATCAACCTCGCAATGTACTGTGAAAGAATCAGAAGGAAATTTTGGCCAGAATGGCACGATGACAATGACAACGCAACGTACGAATCAGATGACAGCGGGGAGGACAGCAGAATGAATACTCCATTCCAGGACTTCAGCTATTATTCAAGGACTGGTACCTTCGAGGACGACGGGATGGAGAACAGTATTTCCCAAACTCCTGACACAGATTTCACAGGACATTCACTCTTTGACTCCGATGTAGACATGGATGAGTTTACAGATCATGAGCAATGCAAGTGACGCACACCAAGCCTCAGTGCTAAATTCTGCACATACTTCATACAGTCTAGTTTAGTTAGAATAAATAATACAGGTTTTGCACATATTGTTGGCCTAAACAAGCCTTATGTCTTTGAGACAGGTTTAACTGCTAGGAATAAAAGCCTGTTTAGCAGAGGGTGGTACAATGGTAGCCTCTGAGTAGAGCAGGGGGGACTCTTGGTTTCAGGGGTTTAGTTTTGACAAAGGTAAAATGTGAAGATTTTAAAACTAGTAAGAACTCTGCATTATTGAGAATAAATTCAGTACATTTCCTCTTGTGCACAACTGATGAATGAAACACATTACTCACAAGGTATTATCAACAACCTATTCCTATTCAGACATTAATTAAACTCACTTAAATGGCAAGTTCAGTAATGATCTTTTTCATATGATTTAGACAGACCCATTTAAAGACTATTCTAGTTGGTTTTTCGAATGATTTTGTTTTTTGTTCTGCAGCTTCCACCTTTGGAAATGGTAATCTTTTAAGTAAGGGTCGCACAGCTTAATAGTCTGCCAATATTCAGAATGGCAGAATAGAAATGAAATTATTTCAATCACTGAAAATGAATCAATGCAAATAGCTGCTAAAATTTACTGTCTTTATCATACTAAAAGTATGATCAGGACTTCGATCAGCAGACAGCGCAGAATTTAGTGGATGGGCGTCCTGAGGCCACGTGGTCCTAGCTCCCAGTTGTGCGGTCCCAGCGCCTGCCCACATACTCCCCTCCCCACGAGCGCGCATGCGTGCCAGCACCGGAGCACTGGGGAGCTGTGCTCCCCAGAAAGCGGCTGGGAAGCATGCCGCCTCTAATATTTTGCCACCCTAGGCCTGTCAGCAGGTCAGCATCAGAGATGCGGATTCTCAGCTTCTGTTTCTCTGCAGGCCGCAGAGATCCCTAAAAAAAATCCCTAAACAGTACCCTACATAGTCCCCCTCCCTGCTCTCCCTCTGCAAGATGACTCCCATGAACTCTGCTGCGCTTACTCTGCACCTATTGGTGGGTAAATGATTAGGGGCACTTATAGGTGTTATCACCAATGTGGGTGGGGGAGCAGGGAGGGGGGACTATGTAGGGTTTTGGGTAGGGGTTTTAATTAGTGGGTGGGTTTGAGTTCTCCTTTAACCCTCAGTAATGCCTGCTATCAGTATTTGGAGAACTAAAGATTGTCTCTCTTTCAGACAGTAGGGGTCAATTACAAAGGATCTGGATGCAAGTGCTAGAACCATAAAGGGTGGATTTACCACAGTGTGAAAGTTGAGATGACCACAGAAGAACTCACCCACTTTTATGGGATTTTTGGAAGCATCTTTATGTGAACTTTCACCCATTGATAAATACGCTTCTAAAAATCCCATAGGAATGAGTTTCCCATTGCAAACATCATGCCCCTTAGTGCTCATTTAGTAAGCATTTTGTCCAGGGACTTGCTGTGCTATGATCTGCTGCATAGGGCAGTGCTAGTGGTATGCTCTTGTGCCCCAGCCCAACCCTCATGACGCAGTGCTGCTAAACACCAGCAGTATTGTATTCATGGGCAGATCTTTGAACACCCACCCACCTGGGCAAAGTGTAGGACAGGGTGCCATTGTGCAAAAAATGTCAGATTGTGCCACTTTTGTGCACTTTGCAAATTAAACCTATAATGTTTTTAAATTTACCCACAATGCACTGTGTTTGTTAAAGTGATACTGTCATGGGAAAAATTTTTTTTTTCAAAATGAATCAGTTAATAGTGCTGCTCCAGCAGAATTCTGCACTGAAATCCATTTCTCAAAAGAGCAAACAGATGTTTTTATATTCAATTTTGAAATCTGACATGGGGCAAGACATTTTGTCAATTTCCCAGATGCCCCATGTCATGTGACTTGTGCTCTGATAAACTTCAATAACTCTTTACTGCTGTACTACAAGTTGGAGTGATTATCACCCCCTCCCTTTCCCCACCCCAGCAGCCAAATAAAAGAACAATGGGAAGGTAATAACCGCTCCCTAACCCAAGATAAGAGCTGCCTGGTAGATCTAAGAACAATACTCAATAGTAAAAACCCATGTCTCACTGAGACACATTCAGTTACATTGAGAAGGAAAAACAGCAGCCTGACAGAAAGCATTTCTCTCCTGAAGTGCAGGCACAAGTCACATGACATGGGGCAGTTGGGAAATTGACAAAATGTCTAGCCCCATGTCAGATTTCAAAATTGAATATAAAAAATCTGTTTGCTCTTTTGAGAAATGGATTTCAGTGCAGAATTCTGCTGGAGCAGCACTATTAACTGATTCATTTTGGAAAATTTTTTTTTCCCATGACCGTATCCCTTTAACTATAGACAGCTGACTGTAGCTTTGCCTTGAGAACCTTCCAAATGCCCTGCATCCTTAAGGACAGGAGTGTATGAGTTTGAACAAATATATATAATGTGTGGATGTTACTGTAGCGCGGTGTAAAGCTATATTCACATGATGTACTCTACATTTATTATAGAGAAGGGTATTATAAGTGTGAGTGCTAACCGTACTGTGGTATAGAGAAAATGTCTTGTGTCTGATATAACTGGGAACAAAGTATATTTGTAGCAGAGGCATTTAGTGCCACAGATACCTTTATTCAAATATAATATCATGCATATTAGAAGTGCATCGGTAGGAGGTAGTTGACAGACACTTTAACAGTGACAATGACTCCTCTCAAATCTCAATAACTGTTTCCCTTCTACAATAAAATGTTGTTATATCTATTTATATTATTAAAAAAACAGCTGTTTGTGTATGCTTTGACTTTCCTGATAGAGTATAGAAGTTATAAACATTGTTGCTTGCAATCCCATTATAAACAAGCATATACTTATAAATGGAAGCATGATTTTGGCACTATGTTCCTTTCATTTTTATGTGGCTGCCCAAAGGCAATCAATTCAAAGTTACTTTGTATATATTTACTAGGAAATAGTCACAAATTGACATGGAAATATCTTCCTATGGCATTATGATTGTAGGAGGTCAGACATACAAATGAAGAAAACTCCATGTAAGCTGCATTTAAAGGGATAGTGACACAGTTTGTAAAGGCCTTTACCCTGACCCTCCATAATATCAAAATGTAACCAGTTATCTCATACCATGGACATTGCCCATCTCCTAATTAGTACACAAAATGGTCAAGAATTCTGAATCCTAGTGTAACACTTTCTTTATACAGCGTACATGTTGTAAGTAATTGCTGTGTACATATTGGTACTGCAAAATGTACTTATACTGTATACTCACAACTGTCATTCTGTCCACACACACCTCTATGTCATCTTCAGATTATTATTATGATTATGCAGGGAAGCCTGTAAATACTATTGACACATCTGATACCAGCACCTTATGATATAAATTGTATCCAGTCATTATGTGCTTGCAGCCAGTGCAACTGACCAAGGCTGTTATTAGTAGTTATTAAAGGAAAACTATACCCCCCAAACAATGTAGGTCTCTATTAAAAGATACTGAGTAAAACAGCTCATGTGTAAAACCCTGCTTCATGTAAATGAACCATTATCATAATAATATACTTTTTTAGTAGTATGTGCCATTGGGTAATCATAAATAGAAAATTGCCATTTTAAAAAATAAGGGCCGCCCCCTGAGATCGTAAGATTCACTGTGTACACATACAAACCACATGTAAGGTCACATGAGCTTCAACACTTCTTCCTGTTACAGTTAGTGTTGTAGTATTTCTGGTCAGGTGATCTCTGAGGCAGCACAGATAGAGTCACAAAATGGTGGTTCAAGGCAAGAGATGTAAAAGGGCAATATTTATGTAAATATATATTCCAGTTTGGTAAGATTCTTTAATATGTCATTCAATTTGATATAAACTATCTGTTGCTTAAGTATTCATTTTGGGGGGTATAGTTTTCCTTTAAGTAGAAGTACTATTATCATTTACAACAGTGTGAACATGCAGAAAGCAGCATAGTTAACTTGTCATTGTCACCCAAAGCAACAAGTCTACCGATCTGATGTCTGACACTGCGCTTGTTGAGAAACTCTGGATATATCAATGCTTATTTTAAGGTGTCAGTACTCCTTTTAAATGAATTGTTATTAACCCGTTTTGCATTGAAATGAATGCTGTAATGTGTTTTCCCTGGTCATGTGTGTAGTCTCAGTATATACATATGTAAAATAAGGACGACTGGTTACTTGCACACAAACACATTCACACAACTATGCAGTTATATCCAGTGCATCTTTATCTTTATATGCATGAGTATTAAACATGTGCTTTGTACACACAGGACAAACACAAATATGAAAACTCCAAATATCAGAGAAATATTTGCTAAGTAGTTACTTGCTTTCAAAACTGCTTTATACTCCTTTGGGAGACTGCGTAAAGGGGTTGTTAACCTTCAAACAACTAGTTGTTTTCCGATAGATCACCAGAAATAACAACTTTTCCCAATTACTTTCTATTTTCTATATGTCACCGTTTTTCTAATATTAAGGTGTAAAGTGTCATTTTTCACCTTCTAAAGCTGCTCTGTGAGGGGGGAGGGGTCGATGACCCTGTAAACTGTTCTAAATTGATACATTTAGTTGCTACATTTCTTATCTTTGTCCCTGCTGAGTAGAATCCCTTGAGTTTCATTACAAGCAGCTGATAGAATTGATACACTAGTTGCTAATATGCCAGAAATGTATCAACTCAATGTTGCAAAATTGTAACAGTTTAGATTCAGCACCTGAATTACTGAGCTGCCAGACTCAAACACCAGACACGAACATTAAACTTTAAACTTAGATTTTAGAAAAACAGTAAAAAAAATAAATTATGAAAAGTAATTGAAAAAAAGTCTTTATTTCTGGGGAACAATCTGAAAACAACTGAACTGAAAGAAAGTGTTTGGAAGGTGAACATCCCCTTTAATGTCCAAAACCATAGGGACGTCTGAAAAAGGAACATGTTACCATTTGTATCCCTTCGCTGCAATTCTATTATAAAGAGTAATAATTGGTTAAAAGTTCTCCAATCATATAGGCAATGTATTTTTGTATTCATTGCAGTGGGGTGGTTTAGGTGTTTTTAAGCATAGCCCTTGGCATAAAGAGGTTTATTCCCCTGATGGGTGAATTTATCACATGAACATTCTGGTCATCAAAATCACATCGTCCTTTTCATGATTAATTCTTGTTTATATTGTTGGTAGTTTGTGCTGTTCCTAAATCACAAAAAAAGTTCTTAAAGTCCAGTCAATAGGTGCCTCATGCTCTGAACAAACAGCCTATTCTGTATGATAACAACCCATAATAAAGACAAAGGATACAACAATAGTGGGAAGGGACCAGGCCCTACTATGTAGGGAGCAGGCAGAACTAAAAGGCTTGATCCATTATTCTGTGATGTTACCAGATTTAGAATCAAAGCAGCAGCTGCCATTAATACATCAATACTCAACCCCAGATGCTGTCTTCTTGTTGTTTTATGATGGTCTTACATTTGTTTATTGCATATCCACCACCAGCCCAGTCAGTGTATTTAGCAAAATCTTTATATAGGCAAATATTTGTCAACATTTTTTAAACAAAAAAAGCCTTACCTATGTCTACAGTCCCAAATAAAAAAGTCTTACATATGTCCACACTCCCATGTCTGTTCACTTTCATCTGAGATAAATCTACCACCAATCTACTTTAAGTGCTCTGGCACACCAGGTAAATTCATGGGGTTGCTTCAAAATTCTGTTATACACTGTCTGTATGCATCATGTACAAAAGCTGGAGAAAAGTGAAATAAAATGGCCACAAAAGCACCTTGTTTTTTGTGCATTGCAGAATGCACAAGCAATGGAGGGTTGTGAAGTCCTGTACTTAAAGGAACAGTAACACCAAAAAAATGAAAGCGTTTTAAAGTAATTTATTTGTTGTTGCCCTACGCTGGTAAAAGTTTTGTATTTTCTTCTGAAAGACTACTATAGTTTATGTAAAGATGCTGCTGTGTAGCCATGGGGGCAGCTATTCAAGCTGGAAAAAAAAGGAGAAAAGGTGCAGGTTACATAGCAGATAACAGATAAGCCCTGTCCAAAACAGTGACGTTTTATCTGTTATCTGCTATGTAACCGGTGCCTTCTCCTTATTCCATCTTGAATGGCTGCAGAGCAACAGTGCCTTATATTTAAATTACTTTGATATACTTTCAGATTTTGGTGTTAATGTTCCTTTAATGCCTTTGCCCCCAACAGCACAGCTCTCTGTACCGTTGCCACATTCTTAATTGGTGCAAGATGCAGCTAGTACCATCAATTCCACAAGTGTAAGTGAGCCTTAATGGGGATTAACAAAAGATCTGTATCACAATGATATCTCATTTTATAACGTACCTTAAATCAGTGGACAGTTAACCTGCATTAGTGGCATATATTCTTCTCAAATATAAAGGGATAATAAAACATAAAATGATTAAATAAATCATATCATGTGTTACCATGTAGGGCAGTTTCTACTTTCAATATTTTTATTGTGATCCATTTTCGTATACTTTTAACTTCTAATGTATAAAATTGCTTTTGAAATTTTCACAATGGAAAAGTAAATCCACAACAAAATTCCACCTTCTATAAATATGGTCCCCAATGTATATTTTGTATAAATGAGGATGAAACATTTCCAGTTTTTATGTTTTCAGCCCTTTGTTTGTACCAGGGGCTTAACTGCAGAGGAATCAGACCAGGCAGCTGCATGGGGGCCCAGGAGTATATAGTACCCTAATTAATGAGCAATTTCTTGGCAACTTACAAATATTATGAGGTCCTAAACATGATTTTGCTGTGGGGCCCAGTAACATCTAGTAACACAAGTTCCACCACTGGTTTGTATGTATATGATGTATTACATGGTATGGCTGCTCTATACCATTTGAAATAAGGATTGCATATTTGTTTGGTTGGTTGTTATTGTGATCTCACCAAATGGAAAAGTAGTAAACATCTGGTCAAAAGAAAGGCAAAAACAAACCGACAATAAAAAAAAGTCTGTGTATAACCTGGTGTAGAATTCTCTGATTCCAGATGCCTCCATATCTTATATCATATATTTATATGAGAAATGTGCACATGCATTCAGCTCTATAATATCTTGTAAAAAGCCATTGAAGGCTCTAATGTGCCTTGAGTTCCAGTAAATGGTATATATTCTTCTAATTAATCATAAGAAATGATGCCCAACACGTTAAAGGCCAGTTATGCATATACCATATTTACTGGATACATTTTAGATACAAATAACTGCTACTAACTTTGATAAACTGAGCCGTTGGACCTTACAAATCTTTTAGAGGGTCACATAAAACCATGGGCCAACAGTGGGGCATTCCTGCACTAGAGTATAAATGAAATACAGTAAGGAGTTTCACATGTGGATCAGGAAAATGATATAAAATGACAAAAAACGGTACTGCTTAATTTATTATGTTTTGAATATAGTGATACTTATTATCTTAGGCAAATGCCCTCGTCCAAATGCCCTCATAAATAGACTTTAGAAGTGTTATTATTTTGGATCATAATCTTACAGGTAAGTAGTTAAATCCAATTTTTGCAGACTTCCAGTGCCCAACAGATATCTAAAAATGTCAGGAAGACGTCTCTTTCCCTCCCATTGTAACTGCTGGATGAGAATGTCACAGGCATTACTTCCTCTATCCCCTCATCCATTAGTGGGTACTGACATTTATTGTAACACTGTCAATCTCTAGGTTATGTGACCCCTACAGATCATGTGATTTCAATACCCAATGAGGAAGAAGAGGATCAACATATTTCAAACCCCACCTAGAAGTTCTTATTAGAAAAACAGGGACTTCATCTAGATCAGTGGTTGTCTATTCAAGCCCCTCATGGAGATCACATCTTTTGTCAGGGCCCCTTTAGGCATACAAAGTTAGAGATATAGAAAATTATCAGTCAGCTGAGTATATCTAGGACAACAGTTAAGTGTTCATCCCATATCTTACCCTAATTGACCTTCAAGCTCAGCTTTCAGTTGTATTTAGAGGAGCAAAGAGGCAGTCTCCCCAAATCTTACTCTAATTTGTATTCAAGCTGATCCCCCTGTCATGCTCCAAGCCCTTTGCCTTCAGGTTTGGGAAACACTGTTCTGGGTACTTTCAAATGACAGTTGAGTTGAGCAAAGAAAGTCTGCAGAAAGGTGGTGAACAATATACAGTAACTAACACTGTACAGATTATTATTACTAAAGTAAAATATGTTGAGGGAATAAAAGTGTCATTATCCATTCAATACAGTTTTTTTTTAAAAACTCCTGAAATATTTTTTTAAATTAGAATTTTGTTTTATTGTGCAGCTCATTAGAGACCTGAAAGTGCTGTTTAAGTAATAGTTTATAAGCCATATTTCCAAATGTATACTTAACTTAAATACTATTTTGAAATGTGTCCTGTTAATCATATATATTTAATGTGTGCAGTCAGTCATTTTACCATGTGTACTGATGCCATATATATATTTTTGTGACTTGTAAAATACATTATTTGAAAAAGTCTTCCTGTTAGTATATGACTATTCCATTTTGAAATAAAGTGACCATCACTTGCATATAGCAAGTGCTTACTGTAATCTATTAAATCAACAGAATTTTAATATCCTTAGAATCTCAAGGACAAAAAAATGTTTTTTTGTACTGAAATGCTGTCCTGCTTCATACACCGTAAACTAACAACAGGATCTAGGATCATTTTGGACAAACTACTGTGCCTTAGTATTCTCTAATATCTTGTAATTTCTTTTAACTCCTTTGATTAACTGGTAAGTTTCTTTGTGATATAAACAACCATTATGTTTCCTTCCTTGGTGCCACGGCTTATTTTTAGTCTGTGTCATGAAATGCCTCTCTTCAGATCTGTTTTCTTTTTATCCAAAGTAAAACTAAAATAATTATCGAACCCTTTAGTTCTCCTCTAACACTTTAGTAAAAATGATCATGCCTTTATTTCTGTTTTATTCTATTTTCTAAGCCTACCACTCGCTTAGGGAAGAGGACCGTTTTGTTACATTTCTAATCATGTTTATTAAGCATGCAAGATCTCAGAATTAGTGATCTGTAAAGAAGTGTGGGCAAAAATCCCTACAAAAAGAGCTGAAATACTTGAAAGGTGAATATAAAAAAGGTGTTTACAAGCTGTGATCTGTGCCAAAAAGGTGTTACTAAATAATGAATTAGTAGGTTCCCAAACTTTTGCACATGCCACAGTTACTATTTTCTTTCCTGTTTGTAAATAGCACAGAATATCTTTTTGTATGTGACGTGGGGAGAACGTCAGAAGAGAGGACAGGGGAGGGAGGAAGAGAGGCAGAGAGGAGGGAGGGGGGTGACAAAGGGGAGAGCAGCAGAGAGGAGGGAGGGGGAGTGACAGAGGGGAGGAAGGGGAAAACAGCAGAGAGGAAGGGAGAGTGACAGAGGAAAGGGGAGGGAAAGCAGGGTAACTGAGTGGAGGGAATGGAGAGCGGTAGAGGGGAATGACTAGGGGGTAGGCAGAAGACCCATTTACAGGTGCCTCCCCAGTGGCCCCCTATCATTGCTCCCCAGACAGGTGCCTCTTCTACCTACAGCTAGTTCTGGCCCTGATTGTAAGAGAGAGGTAGCTATCCCCCCTGGGAAGAGCTTTACGCCCTTCTGGCAATACTTCATATATACCATACAAGCAAAGAAAAAATTAGGTTAACATGTAAATGAGAGGGATAGAAGGATAACGACAGGGGCAGATTTATATAGCAGAGAGGATAAGGTATGGGTGAATGAGACATAGGGAAGGTAGGGACATGGAATGGGAACGTGTGCCTGTATGAGAGTGATACATATATCACATTTTAACCATTGGCAATTTGCTAACTGGGTAAGGCAGATGCTGGATGAGTTATTATGGGAAGATTTCCCTGTTATGTAAAGGGACATTTCAATTAAGCAAAATAAGAAAATGAAACAAATGTATCAAATAAAGAATAATGAATTGCAATGATATACAAAGTAACATAACACAAACATACTGTAACATATCACATACAAGCACGTACATTTGTGCATGGTGCTGTGTGTATCAATGTCTTTATGTGGCTCACTGTCTATGGCTCATCATTTCACAAAACAAATAAGCATTAACATTAAGTATGTTGTTCATCTGCTACTGTTATCTATATGCCTGTTCCATGCATATAGCACTTGCCCTGCATGTCACTGTATGTGTGTGTCACTTACTTGGTGTTATAGCATACATCACAGAGTGTCTAACCCAACATCAAACAGGTTGTCTTACCCGAAACATAATCACTAGTAAACTGACACAAGTTATTCATATACATTCCAGCAGATGGCACCAAAGGAATACAATATCCGTTCTCTAACACTAATGCTGTATATGTTATCTTATTTTGTCCTTCAGAATATTTTCAGTTTGTTTGCCCCTGCAGAGTTCATTCCCCATCCATAAAGCAGAGCTGTTTTGGTCTATAAAATAAGCCAAATACCACATATACAAGAAATCTCATCTTACAAATCTCAATGTCACATTTTCTTGATTACATTATATCTAGAATACATGTTATTTTGTCTGTTTGCATTTCTTATGGGCCCTAGATATAAACAATCAAGCTGTACATGTAAATGGATTCCCTGTGCACACACAGGTCTTTCATCTTCTATAGGGACATGTTTAAAAAAAAAAAAACAGATCCATCAAAGCTCATGTAATATACATTTCTAGGGAAATATTCCTGTTGGTCAAAAGAAAAAAATGTTGTTTTCTCTTCCCTAAATGGATAATGTGCATTCTCTAGGAACCAAATTGTTTTTATAAATCATCTTTGAAGTAGAATGTATTTCTGAGCATAGATTTGGCCAGGGGAAGAATAAGGGCCACCACATCACACACGTGTGTTTATTGAAATCTCTTTACAAACATCTCTGAGATTTGCCACTTATTGAAATATTAGTTATAAAGAGGCAGAAAAATGAGATGTGAGTATTTTGATCCCCTAAATCTAATTCCCATTCCAGGGGATACAACTACACATAAAAGAAATAAAACATTTAGTAAAGATGTGATACGTACTTACAAATTCTGGACAAAAACAAGGTGAAAAATAGAACTACTGGCACCAGACAATTTGCATTAAATAGGCATTTCTAAATTGCCCTTGCAACAAAATGGGCATGCTTCGGGCAGGACTATATATGCATATGTGTTCAGTTAGAGCAAGAGCAGTGCAAATGGAGCCCTGATTCTAATGTCTGGTCATTGCCAGGTGTAAAATACAGCACTCTCTTGTGCTTCCAAACATTAGACCTTGTGGGTAGTGCACCATTCACAATAATAGGCACAATCAGAGAGGTATAAGACAATGCAACCACCTTCCATATGGCGTATTAACACATGCAAGTTGAATTATATGAGGCTCGTGGTATTCTAATAGATTATGCATGTCCTTTTTACAATAAACAATGTGATCATTTTGGAATAATAGAAATAATCCAGGGAAAGATGTCTGTTTTCCCCCTTCCATTCAAGTTATAGTCCCTATAGAAGCGTGTGTGTGGAGGGTGATTGCTCTAAACAGTTATTACTAAATTCCTTCTCCTTCCTTTATACTAGAGATGTAGTAGTTTTTTTTTACCATGTTCTGTAAGGGAAATATAGTGCTAGCAAGAGATTCTTGGTGACTCCAACAAAGAGCATGGGATAATCTCCTTGAGTTGATGAAGTAAACAACTTTATTTTGCTGGTATAATGGAATTCACCCAACTAGTTTTACAAATTCTTTTTACAACCTCCCTATGATGGGACCCCTTTTATTTAATTATCCCCCTGAACAGTGGTTGCTATTAACTCCATATTTTAAAATATATGTCTTGTACAATTCCTACTACCTTACGTTATCCAGACCAGTTGATAAATATCCAAATGTAGCAAACTATCCTCTGCGAGAAAATACATTGTTAGCAGGTTGCTAGATGCTCAATAAATATGAATGTGAGAGCTATGTCTTTCTTTGTATTTTGCTCGCTATACCCTCAGCAAATAGTGCTTCCCAGTGACGCAAGTAGGTAGGTGAGCAGGTCCCTACTGATCAGTGATTATCACCGTAAAACACAGTGGTGCATACTCCTGGCTAATAACCATCCATACAGGGTCACTTACAGTGCTTCTCATTCATGGCTGTGTGTCTGGCTTCCGATAGGTCCCAAAGCCTCTGATGGGGATCAGAAAAAAAGGTAATTTGAGGCAAAATGTGTGATGAATATTTATTGGCTTATTCTTGATATGAAGGCCAGTATGGGTGAGATTTGGGTGAGCACTTGTATTCACTGAACCTTAGGAAAATGACGATACAAAACCTGTCACCTAATATGGTAAAAATACTCATTGTAGTTCAACTGATTAGCATAAATAACAAATGGATGTGACTAAGTTTAGTGCCACTCACATACACTGACTTCTACTGAAATCCTAGCAAATGTAGGATCCAGTGCAATCCAATTTGACTCTTTTAACCAAATTTGAAGCATGATGGATAACACACTTGGGACTGGCATTCAGCTTCAATAGAAAAGAATGCTTGCGAGTGGCACTGGACTGTCCATCTGTTCAGCCAGATCCAACTGACAGTAACGAAAGTTGGTTTGAATGCAGTCTGAGCAGAGACATAGGCACTAATAGGGTAATGTAATACAAAAAAACAATGTTTAGCCAGGTCCCAAGCACCCTTTGTTACATTACCCCATAAGATTTTGAAAGGGTACAAGAAATGTTCCTGCTAAAAAACACAACAGTGTTACATTTACAGTAGATGATTTGATAATGTCACCAAGCATAAAATACAATGTAGAATTCAATAATAAACTTGAATTCTTAAAAGGGAATTTTTGCTCAAAAAATGTAAATCCCCTTTGGCTTTGGGGAGTGAATATAAACATTTTTCCAATAGCAAATAATTATTTTTAATTAGCAGTTTTTTAGGTTATTGCAGCACAATCTTATCCCCCACACACACCAGCTTCAGCATTTCGCAAAATCTTCACGGCCCGTGGCCGTCTCTTCTTCTTGGCTGCTTTTTTGTCTATTTGTGCTCCTGAGGAAGACCCTTAAGGTCAAAACGCGTTGGGCTCACTGTTATATTATTTAATATTTTTGTATAATTTTTGTATTTTTCTTTAATTTTTTTGTAATAAATATTCTATTATTTTTTCAAATTGGGTGTGCTATCCATTACTCTGAGTATCTTCTTCTTGGCCCGTCTGCCTCTGCTAGTCCCACCCGCCTACCAATGAAAAAATGCCTCACCGTCACTCCCACTGTCACAGCCTACTCGTTTTTCATCTAAAAAATTGCTATAAAAAATAATTATTTGCTATTGGAAAAATGCTTATATTCACTCCCCAAAGCCAAAGGGGGATTTCAATTTTTGACAATAGGTCCCCTTTAATTAATTTTCAAAAAAAATATTAAATCGCAGCTATACCCAAATTTGCGCTCTCATAAAGTGCGGCGGCTGCAAAGCAACAATTGATGCTGATAAATACAGGAAGGGTTGTCGAGGCAAAAGCATTTGATATCCCACCAGCATCTGAAGGCTTAAGTAGCTCTAAAGCAAATGAAAGCAGGGGAAAACAAACACATGTTCTGCCAAGATTTACCAGCGCGTCCTGCTGCTTTTGCTGCAATAATACAGCAACAGAAAGTGAGAGCAAGGCTTCAAGATGCAAAGCAGAGGGATAATGGATGGTTACAGCAGATTACAGTGCTAATGCTGTACCGGGGGCCTTGTGATGTCTGCTAACCACAGAAGCAGTGACTCAATGGTTGACCACCTGCAGTATTGAAATTCTGAGTATAGTACATCCTCCCCATACAATCAATATCTTAATTATATTTAGTGATAAAATAGGTACATTATGGGGGTAATTTACTAAAGGTCGAGTTTTGCTTTTCCCAAAAAAAAAATTTGAGTTTTACAAGGGTAGTTTCACTAAAAACTAAACATTTTTTGGGGGTAAAAAAAACCCAGAGGATTTATTATGCCCCCAAGATGCTAAACGCCTGAAAATACACCAACCTGTTGAGTTCATATAGAAGTCAATGGCAGTGATGTTTTTTGTCTTCATGATTTTTGGGTTTTGCAGTGCTTTCAACTCGAAAACCGATCAATTTGATGTATTCGATGTAACTAGATCAGAGTATTCGAGTTTCCCCCCCCCGATTGCATTCAATTGAGTTTTTTACATTTTGTTTTTTTCATAAATAAGCAAACATTCCAGTTGTGAGTTTATTCAAGGTAGAATAATCCTTACAAACCTCACAAACTCAACCTTTGACAAATAACCCCCTTAAAGATATAAGTCAAAATCAAATGATAAAGATACTCCTGAAGTTATTTATAATCTTCTGTAAAGGGGCATCATTCTAAAAAAAAAAAAAAAGAATAACATTGGTTTATAATATATTACTGAGATTTGCAAGCTTTGTAGAGTTCCCTATGTTAATAATTACATACTTAACACCTTTTGAGGGCAAAAAAGCCGTATTGGCACTGAGAATGATATCATGGAGCCATATACCATATCTATAACCCAGAAGCTCATTATCCTGAAAGATCTGACATATAGCATTGCCGTTTCCTCTAGAGTCCTATTTTCCCTGTTTAGTTATTTGGAAACCCATTATCCAGAAAATTATCTTAATAACATTGAAGACCATCTCCCATAGACTCCATTTTAATAAAAAAATTTAAATTTTGTAAAAATTATATCTTTTTTTCTCTGTAATTATAAAACAGTGCCTTTTACAAGATCCCAACTTAGATATAAGCAATCCATATCAGTCCAATAATGGGTTTATTTCATGTTTAATTTATTTTTAAAGTAGACTTGAGGTAGGACATGGCAAATTATGGAAATACCCATAATTTGAAAAATCCCAGGTCCAGAGCATTCTGGATAACATACCTGTACTAGTAGTAGAAATCCATGTTGAAAACAAATCAATCCCATCTTGTTACTGAACACAATGCATTGTACAAAGTGTAATCTTTGTGGCAAAGCTAAATGTTTTTTACCCACAGAACAGCATTCTTTTCTCTCAATTTCATTGTTGCATTGGAATGGTGTCCATTGGAATAAGTAAAGCCTAAAGCAATTCATCAGTTGCAACTATTGACAGAAAATCAATAAGGGGACCCTTAATGGCAATAGTTCCAGTGTCCATGCATGTTTATTTTATTATTTATCAAAGCAGACTAAACGGGCACAGAGCAAGTTGCAAGGAGCTTTTATGTGTGCAAGTACCTTTTGTGAATAGCACCTCTTCACTATCAAATTTGTGTCCAGACCAGTCATTTAGTAGCCTTGAGGTATGGTGGTTCACACCGCAGAAAAAAACCCTTTCCTATATAAACCCAGGACTCAACTATTCCAAATAATGGGCATGTACTTGTTAATAATTAAGTCTTATAGACATGCAAATGTATTCTAGATATCAATCGTTGATTGGCTTTAAGTAGGTATGGGGGGTAGATGATGTGTTTATGCTGGTCCTCACTATGCAATATATGGAAAGGTTCAATCCATACCAAGTTTTTAAATTACTTCCTTATCTATCTATCGTTTTTAGCAATGAGATGCAATGAGATGCAATGAGATGCAAGTGTGCTTTGTTCCTACAATATGTTTCGGGTAATTACACCGTTAACAAGTTGGACTAGTTAATCCACATGCAAAATTATATAACCCCATCACAGGAAGTGACATACTGTACATATGACCCTCCACCAAAGTCCATCACTCTATAGCAGTCCATAGATATAATTTGAGACAGTCCTTGAATACAAAATCCCAGTTAAAGTCCTGTATGCAGAATATTTAATACTCTATTAAGACATTTTAAAAATGCAATTGTTCCTGTTGCCTGTTCCTGTTCATGTTTTTCAGCCTCCCAGAAACAGATTTTAGGTGATTTTTAGCCACACCCATGTAAAGGCCTGACCAAAATCCAGCCACACCCATGCTCCTCTCCCACTGGCGGGTTTAGATATAGTTGACCCATGAAATTAAATGAAACAGTCTGCTTTCCCCTAGTCTACCTACAAAAAGGGAGGAACTAGGAAAGTTTATCATATAATGTTATCCTGATGTACAATGGGACTTCAGCAGAAAAATATTGTTAGGCAACAGGAAATATGGCAGTTTAGAATTTTTATATATTAGTGAGGGAATCTGCTTGGTTCTTGTTTCCCTCCCAGTTGAATATATTTGTACATTTATTATTTTAAAAGGCACACAGAGCATGGTTTAGATTACATTGCCTTCTCCAATAGAATGGTCAGTTAGAGCTGCAGAGATTGTGACTATAGGGAATAAAGTGGCACACAAAGTCATCAAATACATTGAAACACAATCTACTACAAATTTCCTTGCTGTACAAGTACAAATGGCATTTATATAAACATGATGATTGGTAGTCATGGAGACGGCCATGCTGGGGCTATAGGTCCTACTTTGCATAGCAGATACAGTAAGCCATTTCAATTTTAATGGCTTTAAGTCATTATTGGTTAATAAATTGGAGTCAGATGTCATTGATGGAAGGGGAAAATATCTCTTACAGACAATGAGCCTGTTGTTGTCAAAATATTTTATTTTTAATTGCCAGATATATTTAATCTATAAATGAACTAAATCTTTAAATGTGTTTATAGGGCGGAAGTTTCCATCTCAATATATTGTTCTGATTATAAATAGTAAGTGCAAATCAAATTATCTCTTGAAGGTTTGCAATGAACACCTATACCTGTGATGGTAGGGCACAGCTAAGGAAAGACGCGAATACCCTAGTAGTGCAACAAACGTTAATACTCAACTGGTTTATATAATACCGAAATCTTTTGAGAAGCACAAGGGGTAAAACTTGTAGCCATCATGTGCTTAAATAAAACCACACTCCCCCACATACTCTGAGTGTCTGGTTAACTCACAGACAAATGTTTCTTTATAAAAGCTAATTTAGCTGCTCATCTCTGCCCTGCAATCAATGGTTCCTCAAATACCCCAGCATTAATCTGGGTGCCAAAGGTAAGCTCACAAGTCCCAAACACAATCAAAATAGCAAAGTGTATTCAGTATGTATGAGCTGGTTCAGCACCACAGCAGAATATTTGAGAGCCAGGACCCTCAGAATGAGAAGACACTTTTCAAGGGGTGAATAAATACTTTCTCAAAAGAATATTGGAGAGCCAGAGTTGTGCAACAGTGCCACTATTTAAAGATCTACTAAAGCCACACATGAGACAGGTATCCTCCACTGGCTAAAAGAACAGCAAGTAGCTATGGATAACTATATACATACACTGATCATTTACATAGATAATTATTATGCAAATGAATTAAATATTGCCAGATCCTGGTCTTTATTTAACCCCTAGATTACAAAGAATTACTATTATGTATCCGAAAAGACTAACTTTTTGTTGGTATGAATGGAAAATGTGTTACAAACACACAAAAAAAAAAAATAGACAAATGGCTTCTATATTATAATATTCCATAAAACATAATGCTAACCCATGTGTCTTAAAACTATTTATATTTCTAATTTGTTCTGTTACTCCTCACTCCTTCCTACTAATCGTTTTGTTTTATTAATATAGCAGAGGGACAAATAGGATGATATAAAATACACGTGGTCCTTCAATTACTATAAAGCTTTGGTAGATACAGTTAAAATTTGTAAATTTCATAGGATCATCGCCCCTGGTATCAGGTAAGTGAATATAATCACTGAGAGGTGACCAGGTTGAGACTGGGCTGGCGGGATGCCGGGAAAAACCCTGGTGGGCTCCGCCGACCCGGGCCCTGTCCCTGCCAGCAAGTTAGGCCCTCACTCCATAAGAATGTGATGCAGCGTGCACGTGGGTGATGGAGTACAATTACTCCTTGGCCACTAGATTATTGTTTTATTGTCATATCCATAATGCACAATATTTCCCTGGTGTCTTTCATGTGCTCAAAGCAAATAAGAACCAACTGGTTGTTGGAGGGATATGAGTAGCTGGAAAGCTGGATTGCAAGTTCTGTTGAACACTCTAAAGGGGCATTGTCTGTAGGTTACCCAGTCACATATATGCCACTTAATGTGATTTTTTTTAAATACATGGTGGTTAAAGCATGTATCCTCTGATGGACTTATAAAATGATTAGGGTTGTAAATAACCCAGATAAATGTAAAAGGGCCTCTTTTTCTATCTTTCTTTCCCTGTGGGTTTCTTTCTACTCCATGTATAGGTGTAATTTAAGACATTTTGCCTCAAAATCCCAGACCAGAGTTTCAAATATTGGCATGCCACTCGTACTCCTCAAATCTGATTTTATATGAACAATGGTTTTAGCTGCACTCACATATATATTACAGATCTGCACAAGTCCTTACCTTGACCCAAATTCAAAGCAAGAAGGCATCGACATGGGGTCATCTGATTTTTGGGGCACTTTGATTTTTTTGTGTACACTTCCTGACTGAGGAAAATATTCTGGCAGAAAGAAAATTGTGAAAGCAAATCAAGGTGTCAGTTTATCAGAGATGAATCGACTGCTTTGAGCTTCAATTTGAATTTCTTCCCATGGGTGTTACACTCCAAAGATTTTGAAAGTGTTCAAAAAGGACAAGCATTGTTAAATTTAACACTAGAATAATGTCCCTAGATTACTACTAATAGCCCCATGATTTTTATTCTGCTTCCTCTGCTGTCTATTCTCTGTGTTAAGAAAGAATGTGCACTTCATAAGTATTATACTTTATTTTACAGAAATACCCGATCTGCAGCCCACTTAACATTTGTTTGCTGTAACTGCCAATATCCTTGCTGGCTGATCATATCTAGTAAGACAGGTAATATATACCCCCTAGAATGACCAGCTCCACAGCCATAATGAGCAAAACTGTCCCGTTTCGATTCGCCCCAAAATTCACAAAAGCACATAAAAATTTGAGAAATAGCAAAATGTTTCAGAAACTTCAACTAATGCATTGGATTCAATGGGCATTTTTTCCACTTAGTTTTTTCTTGTGCCAAATGCAATAGGTGCTTGAGTTTTTTCTTGCTCCAGATGCATTGAAGTCAACAGGTGTTTTTTCTTTGTGCAAAAGGCATTGTAGTCAATGGTTGTTTTTTTCCACGTTTTTCCCTTATTATATTGAGTGACAAATTTTTTTTGCTGGTGAAAATTTCTGAACATTTTAACCATTTGTGCAATCACAAATATCATAGTGAATCTGTAGCAGCCAAAAATAAAAACAATAATAATTAATAACAATCATTCCTAGTAAATATCATTTGTTTGAGCAAATTGTCCCTATCATTCATTTTTTTTCGGTGAATTTTGACTCACTAATTGGTTTGCCCTTAAATGTACCTTCACACCGTATCTATTATGCTTGACAAAGAGGCGGAGCCCTGAAACGTTGCACCACCGCAGTAAAAAGTCTCGTGTGCTAGTGTGGTTATTTTCTATGCAGTTCACTGGGAGGTTGCCGTTTCCTCCAATCACTGTGCACCGATGAACCCTAATATTTACACAACGGGTGTGCGAGTGTCCTCTTCAATTGAAGCCCTATCATTCAGGGTCAGACTGGGCCAGCAGGACACTGGTAAAAAACCCAGTGGGCCCCGCCTGCCCAGATCTGCACCCTGCGCACGTGGTGCAGTGGGGGGTCGGGGGCAGCCCTGAGACAGCAGCCCTGGGCCCCCCAGTCCGACTATGCTATCATTGTAAATTCCCCCTGCATGTTCTGTAATGTAAATACTTTGTTCTTAGAAATTAGTAAGTTACACATCTAGCTAAAATTGTAACTTAAGTGTAAGTGCGCAAATTAATGTGTGGGTTATTAAAACTCTATGTTTGAAAATAATTGTCACTATTAGTTCCGTGACATGTATTGACTATTTATTATTATTATTATTATTATTATTATTACTATTATTATTTAGCTAGAAACCTTAGCTGCAGTTTCCCAGCCCTGTCATAAGGCTTTTTCCAGTGATTTAGGTACCCATTCAGGCCACCATTGTCCTTATTCGAGTGTTTGTTGTGCATTTGGGATGTACCAGACCAGGCATCTAGTGTTTCATATGGTTATCTTGACAAACTCAGTAGCCATTTACTGTGGGTATTAGTTGGTTTGGGGTCCTGGCAAGTTTGAAAATGTCATCTGCCCAGCTATGTTGGCCAGTGCATGGTGCATCAGCAATTGAAGTCCCTGCATTGTTTAAACCTCAAATACAGACTGTAATCCCTGTATTGTTTACACATGTAATCCCCCTGCATTTTTCACATTTGTGACAACTCTATTGTTTATACCCTAAAGCCCTGTACTATTTACACCTGAGACCCAGACTGAAACTGCCCACACTGTTCATCTGTTCACACCTTATTCAAAATGCTAATGGGGCACCAGCACTGTGTCACTGTATGTAATACATTTTAGAGTGGTCCTGATGGGTTTCCCTGTCTCCTGATCTCTTCTGCCTTCCATATGCTCCCTGTGTGTGTGTCATATTCTGCCTGCCTTATGCTCCCTGGGTGTGCCATACTCTGCCTACCCTATTATGCCTGGGTGTGCTATATTCTGCCAGTGTCGGCCATACTCTGCCTTCCTTGTGGGCACTCATCTCAAATGTAGCTCAGATACTAGAGGTCAAAAATAAATTTTATGTGTATACAATGCAAATTGATCAGTGGCACATCAGACTTGGATAAGTAAATGTTATTTAAACTGCTGCTGTTGGTTGCCTAAACCACTATAATTCAACAAGAAATTCCATTTAATTTCAGTTTAACTTTTAAACCCATTTCCCTCAAACCTATTTTGATTCCTACCCTCACTTATGTTATGCAGGCAGTATTGTAACAATTTAATTTACAATAAATACAAATACTGTATTCAGTTAAATCCTTGGGGCACCTAAACAAAGAGCAGAGAAGCCTTTTGTTACAGTATGGAGCACAGTTTGCAAACACGATACAGAAAAAAACATCACTCCCTATGGAAGGAACATATTTGTACAGTCACTGATTAATATGCCTTCAAACATCTAATTGCATAGTGATGGAAAGCGCTATTACACTTGAAATTGATAGCTAGATGGCCTTTAATAAGAATGAAAAGATTATGTTATCTGAAAAATAGAAAATGCACTGGTCATAGTATTCATAACTAAAATTATATTGCTAAGCATATGGCCTTTTGCAAAATGATTCCACTCCCCTAAAAAAGTACAGTCCTCATATTTAAATTTTTTTTTAGGATAAATATCAAAAATGGAAGTAGAAGTCATACCTTTGCATAATGTGTGATGTGGCAGTTGTATCACCAAAATACAATTTCTGATAACAGAAAGAGTAATTGCCTGATGCTTTTATATTATCTATCCAATCCACCGTGTTCCTGTATGAGGGGGCTGCCATATTTGTGCAGCAGGAGTCTGTTAGCATTGGAAACTTGTCAATACAGTCAGGTTTAGGAGTGCCAGCTAACACAGTACCAAAGCAAAGTGCCAGTGTCTGAAGTTTCAAGCAATATAAGATACTTATCAGAAGGTTTAGCTCCCATAAATCCCTGGCTCTTACACAGTTTCTGTAGATATTGATAACTTAATTTCAGGTCTTTCTTGCAGCTGTACATATTTGTCTGGGGTAGATGCTGATCCACAAACAAGGTAAGTCAAGAAATAACAACAATGAAATAAATGACAACAAACTGAATCCATGTTAACTTCATACAGGCTAGTGGACAAAGTCATATTTGGAGCCCTTTCTATGTAAAAGAAAACCATGGCTACATGTCACTTTTCTACTCCGTAATAGTATTTTGTAGCACTCATAAATATTTACTGAAAGTGCTTACAGAGCTACAGAAATGTCATCAAGAAGTGCCATGCTGTGCTAAACTGTAGCTGTACACTAGGAGGAGAGGAACATCTCCCTGGTCTAAAGACCTTCAGATGTTCTGTTCTTTTTTAAGAGCAAACACAATTTAAAAAACGAAAACTTTTGTGAATGCAGATGTAGTTTGTAGGGCAATTATGCATTTCTTTAACACAGTTATACATTTTATTATATAGTTAGTAGTCACCAAGGCTAAAAGAAAAGTCCTCTACAAGCTTACCCTAAGGAAGATAGTGTACATATACATTATTAACATGTATTTTAAGAGCGCCAACGCATTTTGCAGCGCTTGGTGATGTTCAAAAAACAGTCAGACCCCAGGCCTACCTGTGGTCTAATAAATGGCCCCTACCCCAAATGTAATAAAAGGCACATAGCCCAGGTGCACTAACACTAAGCAACCAATAAGATATTTAATTTTAACCAGGTGCCCAGTAAATGCTACCTTCTGCTTGGTTGCTATGGGCCAACTATAAGCTCATATGGGGAGCCCTGAGTGGACAGGATATCTGTGGCCCAGTGCATTTCTTAACTAACGTGGTTCCATACATGTGCCAGTGAGCTGCTAACTTGGTCAACATTGGCAGCTGCCAAATCTGAGCTAGTATAACCAATCTTTGAAAAAGATTCAAGTCACGAAAACTTGGTGATTCAAGTCATGAAAACTTCTCTGCTTTATAAATACACCAAAGGGCTCCTTTACATCTACAAGTACAGTGTGCAACTTGCTCTTTCCCCCTCAACAAGTTGTGCCTAAAACTACTTTCATCAAAGGTAATTCCATCAAAATGAACTCCTTGCACTTCCTTATAGTTGTGCTCATACCACTAAGTCCTTCCATTCCATTCTGAATCGAACTTCTGCTTCAATGGCTTTTCAGGCAAAAAGCATTTTCTTGCTTCTCCCATTGATATCAGTGAAAGCCACAGGTGATAGTCATGGGTGTTGTGTGACATAAGCCTATAGCTAATGTCAACTAGCACAGACGACTTGTATTAGCAAAGAACATTTTGCTGATGACCTTTTCAATATTAAACAGCATTTGTGAATGCACTGTTACATGGGCAGTACAGTGGTGCCTTGCAGGTAGGAACTGAGTGATATATAATTTCTGGAGAGCACTGGGGAATATGTTGGTGCTTCTATATATGGGGGGATCTATTTAACTACAGTTATATTTGCATTTGGAACCACTGCTTTGTATATACCTTTCAGCCAGACAATGTAGCAGGCTCTACAATAGCTACTTTGAATACTAAGGGTAATGGCACACCAGGAGATAATCGCCAGAAATAAATCGCTGCTTCTACTGGTGACTAATCCTCTGTAAAAGCTTTGCCTCTTGAGGCCACTTCAAGCAATTTTGGAAGACTGAAGATACACATTGGTTTTACCACCAGCAATTCACATTATTGCTGATCGTAAGTAGTCGTCTGCAGAAGCAGCGATTTATCGCTGGAGATTGACCTCCTTAAGCTTGCTTGCTATTAATTTAGTTGATTCCGATTAAATAGTCTTTCTCAGTGATTACCATGTACATTATTGTAATGAAAGTAAGAAGAACAAAAAACTCCTGTTCCTGTTAAGTATCCCATCTGATTAAGTAAACATTAGCAACATTAACATCCTTTTCAAATATGAAAATGGGTGTGTGGATTTCCAAACATAACCCCTTTCCTCATAACAGACATGAACTAAATATGATCAAAGGTACTGCATGGTTTTTTCCAATCCCGTTGAGCTTTCTAGCTTTTAGATAACCAATTAAGAGTGAAACCACAGGTTGACTCACCAAATAAATGAACCCACATATACCTGCTATTAGACCTTATTGCTCAAGCAGTTATAATTAAACATGAATTCATTAACACAATGCTGTAAGCACATACTCTCTCTTTTCCCTTGATACACGCTAACTGTGTGTCAGCAAGAGTAGGCTTATTATGCCTAAGGGCAAGTTAACAGTGTCACTTGTGTTCCAAGCAAATCAGTGTGAGGCACAGAATATAGTATTTATCCACAAATATTCTCATGGAAACACACAGACACTTACCATGCTGGGTGCTCAAGCTAAATATGTTTATACACAGCATCTCTCTCTCTCTCTCTCTCTCTCTCTCTCTCTCTCTCTCTCTCTCTCTCTCTCTCTCTCTCTCTCTCTCTCTCTCTCTCTCTCTCTCTCTCTCTCTCGATTTTTTTTCATGACATTGGAGTGTGGGTCCTATATATATATATAATATATATATATATATATATATATATATATACACGTATATATATATATGTTACTATCCCTCTGTATCCTGCAATAAAACAGTCACAGAACAAAAGAAGAATGAGGGAAAAAAAAAGTTGCTGTTCTTTTTTTCAGTATCTTTGATTTTAAGGATTTTTGCATTTGCTGTGAAAAACTTTTGGCTCTTGTTTTTCCATGTTCATTAACCGTGCCAACATTTTTAATCTAACACCACTGTTAAAGATTGGCAGGCTTCCAGGGAAATATATCAGCCAGCCTTATTAATTTCATGCCAAGTGCTGGAGGCGTGAATGTAGAGAACGCTGTTTGACTTTGGATAATAGGAATCAGGCAGCTTAAAGGCAAGGGATAAAGATCAGGAGCCCTGTGTCTCAGGAGGAGGAGCAGGTGCAAGCTTCAAGCAAGGCCTTCAGGCCCAAAGGGGCAGCCGATGCTTAAAACAATCTGCAGTGCCTTTTTTTTAATTTGGCATGTGCCTCTCACAGCTTAACAGACCGCTGCTTCACAAAGAGTGGTAAACAGAGAAAGGGAAATTAAAAAGAGAAGTCCCAGGATAGACAAAAACAAATTAGGGCAAACAAATTACACAGAGTCAACAAATAAACAAGGGAACATCTGTGAATATATTTCTGGGGCTTTCTGAGTCTGGAAAAACAACCTGAGAAATGTTGGTGGATTGTGTAATATTTGATATTTAAAACAGGGTAGTTTTTTCCCAAGGAGGCTTGATGCTCAGGCGCATGTGGTTGCTCAGATATTTTATATCAACTACAGCTCTCAGCAGTGCATTGTTACTTCATGTAAACATCATCAGACAGAAAGGGTTATGGACTTTACCAGTCCATTGACATGACACAATGAGAAAATGGATTTTGCTTCCTAATGGTAATAATATTCTAGCTTTTTCCTCGTAGGTAAACATTTTAATGATTCACAACTGGGGGAAACAGGCTCTCTTGTTTTAAAGGGGGTCTAAATCAAACAATGAAATTAATTTTCCTTCTTTAAGCATTTTGCCACTTTACATTCATTTTCTATTTTTAGTGAGATTTAAGGGGCAATTTATGTTTGCTAATTGCAGTACTTTAGCCAGTTGTGTAAAAAAATACATTTATTAAAGGTACTTGAGTCAAAAGGCAAGTTGCACATTTTACATTGTGCCACTCTGTCTGCCTTGACCCCTCTTGTGAAATGCACACAGTGTTCCTATTAACAAACTGCGCCTCCATAGGTGGCTGTAGCTCCTAGGTTCCTGGATTCCCTGCCTCAATAGATGCAGCACACTTGCAGACAAACAGTTGTGCATTGGCACCATTTTAACATTCCAATTTGAGTCAAAGTACAAAAACAATTGTATGCATTTTAATGTATTGGCTGCAATCGCATTAGAAGAAATGCCACCTTATAACAGCTATTACGCATGGGGGCTGCCATAATTGTGCAGCAGAAGGCCGTTAGCATTAGACAGATTGAGAAGGGATGGTCAGGCTGGCCAAAACAGGTTTAGGAACTTCAGGTAAGAATTATTTCAAAGGCAGACCAATCAACATGACCTATAGGTAACCTTTAATGCACATTAATATTTTTAAGAGTAGCTTTTAAATGTCAGTATCACTTTAAGAGTAAAAAGTCTATATTGTGGGTAAAAAAAACATTACAAAATTACACTATGCACAATGCATTCTTTAAATGAACTCTTTAAAGGAGAATTAAACCCTAAAACTGAATATGGTTAAAAATGCCATATTTTATATATTGAACTTATTGCAGCAGCCTTAAATTTCAGCTTCTTAATAGCAGCAATAATCCAGGACTTCAAACTTGTCACAGGGAGTCACCATCTTGCAAACTGTCTGCGACACTCACGTGCTCAGTGGGCTCTGAGTAGCTGTTGAGAAGCTAAGCTTAGGGGTCGTATCAAATTATGAAGATGAAAATGAGGTTGGTCTGTAATAAAAGCTGATGCTACAGGGCTGATAATTAAAATCTGATGCTAGTTGCACTGGTTTCTGTGCTGCCATGTAGTAATTATCTGTATTAATTACTAATCAGCCTTATATTGGGACATTTCTATTCTATGTGTACTGTATATTGTGAGTGGGTCCCTAAGCTCAGTAAGTGACAGCAGCACAGAGCATGTGCAGTGAATCAGCAGAAAAGAAGATGGGGAGCTACTGGGGCATCTTTGGAGGCACAGGTCTTTACTGTGAAAGGGTTGTGATTGATTTGGGCTGGTAGAGAAGCCCAAAACATAATGTACAACATTTCTAGCTACTTCCTTAGTTAAGCATTAGTTGTCCTTTAAACTACTTATACCAGGCTTTTTGCTTAACAAAAGTCTCACTCTGAGTCAGAGAGTTAGAGGCCCATTTATTAAAGGTCAAATTTTAGTGGTATTAGAACCTTTTGAAACCATGATAAAACTAATTTTCTATAAACCATGAATGCCATGATAGTTATCAAAAGATTCACATATAAAAAGTACCAACGGAAAAAAATGCTGAACGATGTGCTAAAGAATACAAATATCTCTAAAACCGCTAAAAATTCCAGTTTTATGCACACTCAGAGGCCCATTTATGAAAGGTCGAATTTTAGTGGTATTTAGAGCTTTTTGAAACCATGATTAAACTCTATCCCTGCCATGAAAGTTATTAAAAGATCTGAATATAAAAGGTATGAATGGAAAAAAAATGCTGAACGATTGAAAAAAATACGAATAACTCTAAAACCTTTAAAAAATGTTTGGACAATTACGTGCGAAAAAAAAATCTGAAAACCCCTTAAAGTCTGAATGGTTAAAAAAAAGAAAAAAGGCCCAGTAGGAGTTTTTTGTGGTTTTTACACAATGAATCTCACATTTTTATAGTTTTAGAGAGATAAAAAAAAAAACATGGCTTTTCAGAGGAAAATACGATTTGTGAAAATAAAAGGAAATCCGAATGTTAGTAAATCAATTCCTTAGCGTTGGGAATTCATGCCTTGTGGCTCACTCCAGCAATGGAAGAGTTAATCCTTCCAAAAGTGGTAACCAATCAGCTTTGAGGGAAAGCTATAAATATCGCTTGTTCACCTGATCACACTGCCTGAGTTACAGGTGGTGGAGAGAGTGAGATGTGGATTACTGTTCTACAGACTTTGTATATTGAGACATTTCTAGTTACTGAGTCTGATTCCTGACTCTCCTTTAGTTAATTAGCAAATTGCTGTTTCTGAGTTTTGTCTGTTCTAGGCCTGTATGTGGCTGTATTCAGAATCTCCTGAGCTCAGTGTGTAGCTCCATGCTGCTGCTACTCCACTGCTCTGGCAACTCTTTCTTTTCTTATCTAAGTTTTCCTTACCAACTGTTGTATTTACCTACAATCATTTTATATTTTGTTGCTTTTTGCAGATACATCAGAACAATGAGGTCCTTAAGCATTGAAAGCGTTTTGTTTGCCATTCAGTAAATGTTTAGTATGATGTAGAGAGTGATATTCTGAGACAATTTGCATTTGTTTTTTATTTTTTATTATTTGTGGTTTTTGCGTTATTTCGCTTTTTATTCAGAAGCTCTCCAGTTTCCAGTTTCAGCAATCTGATTGCTAGGGTCCACATTCCCCTAGCAACCATGCATTGAGTTGAATAAGAAACTGGCATATGAATCGGAGAGGGAGAGGGTCTAAATCGAAAGATCAGTAATAAGTAACAAATTACTCTAGTAAACATGCATTGAGTTAAATAAGAAACTGGAATATGAATCGGAGAGGGTCTAATCTAAATCGAAAGATCAGTAATAAGTAGCAATAATAATACATTTCTAGCTTTACAGAGCATTTGTTCTTTTTATATGGGGTCAGTGACCCCCATTTAAAACCTGGAAAGTGTCAGAAGAAGAATAGGGCAAATAATAAAAAACTATTTAAAAAAATGAAGACCAATTGAAAAGTTGCTTAGAATTGGTCATTCTATAACATACTAAATGTTAACTTAAAGGTAAACCACCGCTTTAAGGCAGCTTAATCGCTGCTAGTTGGAGTCCTACAAACTACCTGTTAGATATTTGTATATGCAACCACTTACTTCTTGCTACAGGGACCTCGTGTTCTTAACAGCAAATTTAGGACTAACTGACTATACAAGAAGCGCAAACAAAGGGCAGTCAGATAGGGTCTCTAACATGCTGACTTTCGAGTTGAGCTCTTCAGTCTAAAACTGCTAATATGTCAGAAACCACAAAAAAAATTTAAGTATTAAAAATAAATTTTTTAATTTTTTTATCTTTTCAGTGGCTAAGTTACAGAGGAAGCAGAGGAGCTGGGTTTGCTTTCTTAAGGGGGTCCCGTGTTACACTGTTTTGGGCCACCCTCGACCAAAGATTTTTTTTTGTGTTATGGATGACCCATAATATTGGCCTCTGAAAAAACATTTTATGCCACTAAATTTTGTCACTAGATCCTTTTTGCATCTTGATGTTAAGCTATATTCCTTCATTGTGAAACAGTGCTGACCAGTATTTAAATATGCAAGCACATGCCGCAGTATCTGGGCAGGATAGGAGCACCATAATAGAAGGAATTTGTAATATTTAGTAACACTAAAATATTTGTTGTGACCCTTGTGCACTCTGGTCCCTAAATATTGTGTCCAAATGCAAACTCTAAAATAAATGCAAAAATATATGTGCATATAAACTGTGCTTAGAGATCATGTATAAATAGTGTTTAGTTATGTCACTTATGTAATACAACAGACTAGTGTAACTGTAGCAGAATCATAAAATGAATTCTTCAATTTAAGAACTGTCTTCTGCATTTCAACCAGAGAAGTTCATCTATATAAGAGCACAATAACTGAAAGCCCAAAGGCTTATATTAGAGTCCAACCAGGAACCCACAAGAAGCAAAAATACTTTTTTACTGGTTGAAACACAATTAAGAAGAGTGAAGGATTATTATACAGTATATCTGTAGCATTTTTACAGCAGCACAAAACTAAAACAGGCAAAAATTACAATGTTCTTCTGTTCTGACTACACATATAGTTTTATTCAGTGACTTCAGTTTGGAGTATTTTGGAGTGCCTGTCTGTTATTTTTGTTTAAATCCAATTTCCAGAAGTGGACATCCGTATTAGTTTTAGTTGATGCACTGCTGGATCTAAAATAAAAGACAGCAAAATAAAGAAACGGACTCATAGGAATCATAGGCACTTTAACTGAAGTTGCCTAGAATGGCTGTAGGAGTGTGAATGGGATGATATAAAGAGAACCAAGATTCAAAGTATTAGAGGAAGATAGGAGGATCTAATCTGCATTATTATGATATATTTTTATGATATATTTTTTATTCGTATAGCACAAATAGAGGCACATTTATCAAGGGTTGAATTTCAAATTCATGTGAGTTTTTTAAAACTCCCCTTAATAAAAATAAATTTTTTAAAACTCGGACGAATTTAAACGACTTTAATCAAATTTGATCAAACTCAATTCAAGTTCTCAGAAAAAAAAACTGGAATGTCAGGAAGGCTACACCGCCAAATTGATGCCTGGATCTCTCACATTGACATACAGTAATTCGGCAAGTTTTAGTTGGCAAATAGTCAAATTTGAATTCTTTAAGGGCCAGAGTATGATACATCTCGAAAAAAAACCTCGAATCTAGTTTAGATAATTCCCTAGTCAAATTTGACAGTTTTATCCATAAAAAAAAATCGAAAATTCCAATTTGAATTTTCAAGTCGACCCTTAATAAATCTGCCCCATAATATTAACAGTACAGAGATTGTTATCCATTCACATTGTTCCCTGTCATAGTCAAATACGAATACCTCTAAAACCTTTCCGACAAATCCTAGCGGGAAAAAATCCATGTCGGAATTGATTTAAAACAGTCCAATGGGATCAGCGCAGCTCACATTGACTTCTATATGACCTTAGCAACTTTTACCTGGTGAAGTTTTGTATTAGTGGTTTTTATACTTAATAAATCTGGAATTTTTAGATCTTTTTTTTAAAAAATAGGAAAACCACAATTTTTTGGAGATTTGTGGAAAAAACAAAATTATACTTTTAGTAAATAGGCCCCTTAGTTCATTTTATCAGGTGTCCATTGACGCTCCTTTGTGTTTTTTAGATAATGAGTGGAAACTGGTGCACCCAGAGGAAACCCACATGAGCATAGTGAGAACACATACAGTAGATTCTGTTTAAATAGCACCATGGTTTTTAGTTGTCTGTATACATGCACATGTATAATTAAAGGTTTAAAAAGTATGGCTACATGGCCTTCAAATGAGGAAAATTAATTAGCAGTAGGGGAGGAGACATGCTAAAAAGATGGCAAAATAAAATCTTGCAGGTGAGTCATGATAGGAGAGACCATCATGGGAGACTGCAGCTTGTACTAAGAAATGCCCATGGAATCTGAGCTACTATTTCCTATACAAAATGAAAGTGAAGTGGAAGACTGTGTGACATTTTGAATTAAACAGAAGCAGGAAAGTGGAAAAAACCAACAAACAGGATATATACAGAACATTATAGCCGCCCCCAAAGGACAATAGGCCATATTTCAAATGCAATAACTTTCAAATGAAACTTCTTTTAGCTGAATTAGCCAGAAAAGCAAATGTTTCTATAAAAAAACAAGTACTTCCCCTTTAATAGAAATGCTGTCCACCACTGCTTATATTTTAAAATGGCATCAGGCAGGGATATAAGATATTTAATTCAGTTCATTATACTCTGATCTTACCTTTATAAATCACACATAAACATTTCCATACTGACTATAGCTAAACTTTAATGAAAGTGAGAGTATCATATCCTATCCCTGTCAAAATGTTGTACAATATTAATTTTAAGCTGCCAGTCTGGCTCCTTTCTGAAGAACCAAACTGAGTAGTTTATTTCTGCATTAAGATAATTGTGAATTTCCCCTTCTGCCACAATTATAGAGGACTGGTTATATGAAGAAAGTATTAGTGAAAACAAAACCATATTTAAGTATTATAATGGATCCATTTTCATACTGAGGCCTATTTATGGGCATCATTCTATACATAAGTGCACCTTTTCCCAATAATAAGCATGTTGTGGCCTGGAAAATCCTATTTCTACACACCCCTAAACTGAGCAAACAAAAAGATATACCAAATAGCCTTTTTTTTTCTCTCCCACTTCATTTGCGAATCCCGTGAAGTAGTATGGTACTATCCTGGCTCCCTTACAAGTGTGAGAATATGGACAAATAACTATAAAACCATTGGCATCGGTTGTTTCACAACTGCCAGCTTCCATCTATGTACCATATGCTTATGACCGAGAAGCAAAATGGAACTGCATTTTATGTGAGGAATAACAATATCTTGCAGTAAATTTGTAAGGATGCAAACCTGCAATAAAGGTGATTTATTTATCAATTGCACTGCAATAAAGCTGACTTTGTTGTTAAACCAACATATCTATTTTATACAACAGAACTTAATAGAAAAACTGTAGATTTGCATTCACAAGACTTAAGGGGGGATTTTTTTTAGCCTTAAAGGGATTCTGTCATTATTTTTATGATGGTTTTTTTATTTCTAAATTACACTGTTTACACTGCAAATAATTCACTCTACAATATAAAATTTAATTCCTGACCCAGCAAATGTATTTTTGTTAAGTTGTAATATTGGTTTGTAGGCAGCCATATCAGGTTATTTTGTCTGGTCATGTGCTTTCAGAAAGAGCCAGCACTTTAGGATGGAACTGCTTTCTGGCAGGCTGTTGTTTCTCCTACTCAATGTAACTGAATGTAAACAGTGGGACCTGGATTTTTCTATTAAGTGCTGTTATTATATGTACCAGGCAGCTGTTATCTTGTGTTAGGGAGCTGCTATCTCGTTACCGTCCCATTGTTCTTTTGTTAGGCTGCTGGGAGGGGGGGAGGGGAATGATATCACTCCAACTTGCAGCACAGCAGTAAAGAGTGACTGAATTTTATCAGAGCACAAGTCACATGACTTGTGGCAGTTGGGAAACTGACAATATGGCTAGCCCCATGTCAGGTTTCAAAATTAAATATAAAAAAATATGTTTGCTCTCTTGAAAAACAGATTTCAG
This sequence comes from Xenopus laevis, assembly GCF_017654675.1. Classification (NCBI taxonomy): domain Eukaryota; kingdom Metazoa; phylum Chordata; class Amphibia; order Anura; family Pipidae; genus Xenopus; species Xenopus laevis. The sequence continues at coordinate 85,908,530 of NC_054379.1, forward strand.
GGCAGGATTCTGCTGGAGCAGCACTATTAACTGATGCATTTGGAAACATTTTTTCCCCCATGACAGTATATCTTTAGTAAGGCTAATGTGTGGGTATCTATAAAAGCCTATGGTTGTTGTGATTAAAGAGGGCTATAATGTATCACATAGGTTAATATTAGTATACTGAAAGTCAGTCTTTTAAAATCAATAGGGCCTTTGATAGCCAATATCAGTTATTGCATGGGGGTATAATGGGCTGTGGTTGGCCAAAATATTAATAATAGTATTATCATATTATAAATACAGAATTATCTGTATATTGAGATGATTAATATTTAAAAGTTAACCTGAAACTGTTATTGGATAAGAATTTAGTGGAGAGGTTGGTACTTTGTCAATAGGGATATGTAAACTGGAATGATTGCAAGGCAATGCATCGCCAGGGGCAATTCATCCATGAGACAAGGTGAGGACTAATAGGGAGGAACTTTAAAAGGGGGAAATAAATGCATTGTGGGATAAGTGGGTGTGGCCTTTTAATGAACCACGAGTTACTATTTTTGTTTTATCAGATAATGTTTTATAATTCATGCACAGTGGTTTAACAGCCAAAGAGTCACTGAGCAACAGGGTGCAGTGGGATTATTAATCATATCCAATTCTGACAGAGGATTGTGGGAGCTGTGGTCATTTCTTAATCAAATGATGCCATTGTACTTGCTGGTCAAGGGGCCCATTTCTTGTACTGTTTATAACGATAAACGCTGAAAAAAAGGTTGTAAAAAGCTGTGTAAAATAAACTGCAAATTTATCAAACTATGTGTTTTATTTTACACTGCCTGAACCCTGCATTTAGCGCCATTACATTATACTTCAGACCTCAACAAATCTGTAAAAGTCAATGGGAAACCTCACGCGAAAAGTCACTCTGGAAAAAATGCTTAAAAGATGCTATGAATGAATGCCATATTTCCCCATAGCATTTTCAAGCAGCTGCTTACTTACGCCGGATTTGTACAAAGAGGTATGCGGTTGCTGAAAGTCAACACACAACTTGACAAATACAGCAATGCATGGTGATATGTAGTGCATTTGGTTTCTGTTTTTTTACACAGTATAAATTATATACAGATGGGAAAAAGGCTAACTAAACCAAGCAGTAACCCACGTACTTTAAGTACTTCCAAAGGCAGAAAAGCAGTGATACATATGGCATACCTTCATTCAAACAAAATAATGAATTCTAGACTAAGTACTAATGGGTCAGATCTATCAGGGAGCTTTTATATGTTTACCTTCCCACTGTTGATGGGCTGTTGGGGAAGGAATGGGGGTGATATAACTCCTATTTGCAGTGACTGAAGTTTATCAGAACACGAGTCACATTATTCGGGGCACCTGCAAAGTAACAGCATGTCTAGCCCCATGCCAAATTTCAAAATTAAATATAAAAAAAAATCAGTTTAAAAACAGATTTCATTCTGCTGGAGAAGAAAAAAGGAAGCAAAAGGGTACGTTTCCAGTAGATTCTCAGTGGATCATGGGTAGGCCAGGGTCTGAACTTAGGTGTATTACAAATTTACTGGCTACTACTTATTATCTGGGTGGCAACAGTATACTGTATACTGACATTCCTGAAAAGTCTGTGCTTCCTACTTTTTGGCAACAGCTTGATAAAAGGCATTTTTTTGCTTCACCAAGCTATAAAGCTCCCATGTAGAAATTATGGAGTTTATGTAGAATTATGGACTCAGCTTTGCTGAGATGGGAGTGATAGAACTTAACTGACCTGCACTGACCAAGCATGATTGTCCAAAATCAATGCCTAACCTCACTAATGTGGCAGAATTGAAGGGAATTTCACTAACAAGGATTCAAAACCTAATCTCACAATATGCAGCAGGGTAGAGGCTGTTAAGACAGTAAAGGGAGGACCAACTATTAACCTCAGTTTCAGAATGAGATGTTGAACATGAGCATATTGAGTTACTTTGTGTCAGGTGTTGCTGGGATTTGAGCCAGGGACCTTTGGGTTTCTGGCTCAATACCTTAACCATTTGGCCAGGTGAGCAGCCTGTAGGGTTGCTTGCTATGTGTAACCTGGTCTCTCCAGCCCCAGCCCAGCTGCCGCCTGATTGGCCTTTCCAGCCCCAGCTCAGCTGCAGCCTGTTAAGCCTCTGCAGCCTCAACCCAGCTGCTGCCTAGTTGCAATCAGCCAATCAGGGCTGACTCTTCCCTATTTAAGGGCAGTGCTTAGAACACTCCTTGCCAGAGCATTGCATTGTTTCTCCCTAGTACTGTGGCAGTGCTCCTAACTAGGTAGTTCTAGCTCTTGTCCCTTTTTCCCTTATTCCTCCTTGCCTTTGTCTGCCTGTCCTTGTCTTGCTTTACCCTATCTTGTACCTTCCCGACCTTGACCTGACCCTGTCTTGCTTGTTCCTGATTTCTGCTTCCTGTTCCACCTTGTACCTTGCCCTGACTTCACCTTGTACTGACCTTGTCTTGACCTGTTCCTGATTCTTGCTTTCTGACCCTGCCATGTACCTTGTACCCCTCTGGCTATCTTGCTCCAGGCTCCCTCTGGCTATCTTGCTCCAAGCTCCCTCTGGCTATGTTGCTCCAGGCTCCCTCTGCACTCTATCCCCAGTTTGATCTGATCTACGCCAGCTCCGTCCTGTCCCGTCCAGTCTGTTCCTGGTTCACTCCTGCCCCGTCCAGTCTGTTCCTGTTGAGTCATCGCCCTCTTCTTCCTGCCTAGTCCAGTCCAGTCCTGATCTTCGCCCTGTTCTGCACCTGATCCAGACTGACTCTTTGCCCTCATCAACCTGTTCCTGCTTTCTCTTCAAGTGTTCCCTAGGCACATACAGCTCCTGCCTCAAGGACTCGCCCTTTCCCTATCAGTCTCCACAGCGCCCCCTACCTAATCCTTGACACTTTGGTAATATAGTGCATATATAAATGGGGAAATGATCAGACAGTGGTCAACTTGTGTGCCAGTTTACTAACAATGTAACATTTACTTCACTCACATTATTTCATTTAGGTAACCTCTACATACAGATGTCGTAAAGTGATCCAAATGATAGGCCTACATTGCAGTTGACTCTCAGTTGCAGTTGACTCTGCTAGACCGATAAAAGATAATAACAATTGTATTATTACATTCGAAGCTAAACTATAAAATTACATTATTTATACCATATATATTACTAAGATTAGCTTCTGAAAAATGTACAGGACTCAAGTCTTTCCAGTCCAGTCATGCAATGAATGCTGCATGCCACAACCCTGTGAATGATATGTATATATTTGACAGAAAATCCAGAGAATAGGAAAGATTATAAATATTATAAATATCATATGAGGCAGCAACCTTAACTGTTGAAACTGCAATCTAAAGCAACTGCTCCAAACAAGTCCTAGGGCAGAGGTTGTGAATATTATTCATAGACCATCTGTTATACAATTCCTGGATCCCTTTTCAGCTAATCGAGACACTTGAAAATGTAATCCTGGCATTTCCTTTTGAATCTGCTAACAGACAGCAACAATGCCAGATATGTGTAGCAAACAATGGATGCTTGTAATGAAGTGAAATGGGGATATGGATTGCTTCATTTTTGGAACAGACACCAAGGAAAAAGTTCATGGTTGTGATATGAACTCAAGGGATTCCCATATCCCGGTTGTGCCATGTGGCCAAACAGGCAGACATCTGCAAGCTCTGCTAGGCTTTCAAGAACTCAGCCAACCCACAAGAGGCTTCATTTAACCAGGATCAAGTGGTGAATAAAAGGACCACAAAAAAGCTCATTATATTCTAATGTCCCATGAAGGGAAGCAAAGCTATGAAAGGCCATACACAGAAATAATGACACATGAAAAGCTTTTCTTTTTTTCTTTTACTTTTTATACTAACCTTGATAACTGATTGCACAAGATAAATGAAGGGTTGATTTATAGAGCTGCATCTACATTATGTATTGCCGGCCCTTATAGAACCTTTATAGAGTCCTGCTTTAGAATTTGATATTGCCATCTAGCATTTAATTGCAGCAAGGGTAGCAAATTATTTGGTTTGCCTTCTTCATACACTAGCAGGAAGAAGCTTATGGGGAGTAGGGAGCATGTCAGGGAAACCTTTTAATTTATAAGAATGTATTTAGCTTTTGTAAGGAAATTGATCACAGCAACTGAGAGTTGCCTTGTCTTTTCTTAGTTGCTAAAATCAAAGGGTTTTTTTGGAAAAACTTTGAATCAAATGTGCTATTTATTCGATTCGAATGATTCGACTTCGATTGAAAACAAAACTAACCGATTCAATCGAAAACAGACCTAATCCCCCCCAAAAAATCTGCCCCTAAACTTTTATATTTATTATATGTAACGACATGAAACAAATGTATCCATCTAAAAGCTGGGTGAGGTCAATATAGCAGTCAATGGGAGCTGTCAATTGCAATTTGCAAAATCTTTCTTTGCTTTGAGCATTTAGAGGTTTTCAGGGTTTTTTTTGTTTGCAAACGCACAATAATTCTTACAAAAACTACTAATTCGGATTTGTTATTCATCCGTGCTTTTTTTATTCTAATCTTTCAATAAATAAGTAGACATTCATGCTTCTATAAAATGTTTAGTTGAGGTTGAAAAAAACGCTAAGGGGCAAATTTATCAAGGATCGAATTTAGAGTTCATGGGAGTTTGTAAAAACTCCCATGAACTCGATATTCGAATACATTTTTTCCAAAAAATCTAATATTTCAAACTCGGGTGAATGGGATCGACCGCAAATTGAAATCGAATTTGTATCGAATTTGATTTGAGTTTTTTCTCCGAAAAAAACTAGATTTTTAGGAAGGCTGCAAAAAACTCCAAATTGATCCCAGGACATCCCTCATAGGCTAAAACAGCAGTCCGGCAGGTTTAAGTTGGCAATTAGTTCTTAAATTCTTAAAGGGCCATATTAAATTTTGAAAATCAAATTAAATTTTTTTTAAAAACTCTAATCGAATTTTAACTATTCCCTAGTCGAATTCCACTAAAAAAACGTGAAAATTAGAATTTCAAAATTCAAATTTTAACTTCGACCCTTGATAAATCTGCCGCTAAAACTACACAAAGTTTTGATTAATAGGACTCTATGGGACCAGTTTAAGAATGTTCGGAGAGCAAATCATGTATCTGCTTTTTAACTTTAGATTTTAGATTTCCTTTTCTCATAGTACCTTAATATATGATTATTTTTTTTAAATCTATCAAGTGCCCAAGCCATACTACCCATAAATACAAAAGTATGCCAAATAAAAGCTGTCAAGGTCATATAGAAGTCAATGGAAGCTGCCCTTGTTTTATTGAAAAAATCTTTCGTTCATGGGTTGATGTCGTACAAACGTTTGTTTTTTCTAATTTGTTTTCGGATCGCTATTTCTGTTCATGCTTTTTATAATCCGATCTTTTAATAGCTTTAATGGCATTCGTGGTTTTAGAGTTTAATTGTGGCTTGAAAAATTTTTAATACCACTAAAATTTGACTTTTATAAATGGGTCTCCCCATGTAACTCAAGAGGCTGGTATATTTTAGCTTGGATCTTTAGGAGTACTGTATTAGGTTTAGATGTATATGTATAAAATAAAATGTCATTTACAAATGAAACACATAATGAAACACATAATTACACAAACCTACCCTACTTATAGTATATACACATGCACATGCTGACAAGGCATATTAAAGGTAGTCGACTGTACATCAGCTGCTAAATACTTTCAGATAAAATAGTAGAGCAATATATTTTTAAATACACTTCCTTATTGCCTTTTCTTTCATACATCCCTATTCCAATGTAATGAGTTCTGTTATGGTTACTTGCCTGCTACAGGGAAGAGTTCTTAAAATCCAATTTACTTTCAATGAATTTCAATTGTGTAAAACCACAGTTACAATGGATACACCTGTGATTATACTTAATAATCACTATGCAGCATACTTTATTTTTATGGATATATAACTTTAGCTATATCTGTCAAACAGGAAATGCAAAGTGAGCCTAATTTACAGTGGTTTTAAGACACAAATGTCACACTTGTTAACCACTTAATGTAGTGTACTGTAGCTTCTTTTGCACTGTTCATTTACTACAAATCAGATTTTATAGTATTTCATCTGAGTTTTATGCATATTATACAGATGTTTCTGCACTGGAAATAGAACATTTTTCATTTTTATACCCTCCAAAAGTTGTTACCTTCTTAAAGGAAATAGGATTTAGTGAACAAAAATAGAATTCATCAAGGCTAGATGGTTGTACTTATCATATTTTTGCAAAACACAAAGTGGGATCAACTAGATACCCATAATATCAGCTGATTAGTATTGCATATTGAGTTAAGGTTTATATTAGGGATGCACCGAATCCACTATTTTGGATTCAGCCGAGCCCCCGAATCCTTCGCAAAAGAGTCAGCCGAATTCCGATCCAAATCCAAATCCAGAAACGGAACTAGAGGGGGGCGGGCCCTGGCGCAGGACGCGCAGCCGGGACCCCGCCCCCCTCCATACACCCGGAACTGGCCTGGGAATATGCACCGCGAAGTGGCGCGCGGACTGCCAGGGGGCCCTGAGGCACCCCCCCCTGCTCCCCCGGTAGTTCCTCTCCTGTCCAAATCCTAATTTGCATATGCAAATTAGTAGTGGGAAGGGAAAACATTTCTTCCTTGTTTTGTGAAAAAAAATCACATCATTTCCCTCCCTGCCCCTACTTTGCATATGTAAATTATGATTCAGATTTAGTTTGACTGGGCAGAAGGATTCGGCCGAATCCTGCTGAAAAAGGCCGAATCCTGGATTAGGTGCATCCCTAGTTTATATTATAATAAGCTCTATCCAATATCTATATTTTTAACTCTGGAAATCAAGTAATGGTATCAAGTAATCTATCTAAAACACTGATTACTCAGGTCTTTGATTGTATTTACCAACACATGGAAAATTATAACTAGTGGCAGCAAATAAGTTAGAACACATTTAAGAGGCAAACATATATTTTAAAGAAATCTATTCCAGCAAACAATATGCCAACATCAGAAACCAAGACTTACTTGTACTTGTGAGACAACTGTTGATTATTACACAAAGAACAATTGTTTGGGACTGCAAGGGGGCCCGGAAAATGGCTGTAATATGCACCTTCCTCCATATAAAAAATCCTACATTACGTAAAGAGCACAATGTCAGGAGGCACAGGCCAACCCTGTCCTGCAATAAGGCAGATGGTAAAGAAAGGGAGATTTTAATTAATTCTGATGTTTCAAGTTCACAAGTAAGATGCTCACAGAGAAAGATAAGATAATTACAATTTATTCACAAGCAGACACGACTATATAGTTTTCTTACAATCATGTTCTGGGGGATTATGTTCAGCCCACACACACTACTTACTTAAATCTGATAACATTGTTGCAGCGGCTTGCCACTCATCTGAGTAAGGAACTGATATAATGAAATAAAGTCTGATTACATCCATCTTCTGTGACATTAATTTATGAATTTATATATGGAATCAAATAGCAATGTAGAGTAGCAAAGAAACCATGACCATTTGGCAGCTAGAGTCAGCATATTGCTACAGTATGTTCATATTATTATTTATGTAGCACTACTTGTGTATGCAGATCTGTACATTAAAATAGATTTTTCTTTCGCCTTTCAAGCATCGTGGTAACTGGTAACATTGAGGTTAGTGAGGTGCACTAATGAGTTATACGTAATATCAGGTTTGCCAGATATATCACAAGGCAGATTTTCCTTTGCCATAATAATCAGTCAATAGAAAACAGGACCTCGGGCCCACTTAAGTCATACTGACACTAAAAAACTACTTTTTAAAATATGAATGTACATTAAGGGGCAGATTTATCAAAGGTCAAGGTGAATTTTCGAATTTAAAGAATTCGAATTTCGAGTTATTTTTTGTGTACTTTGATTAGGGAATAGTGCAAATAGTCCATTCGAATTTGAAAAAAAATTGAAAATTTGAATATTGAAATTTACTATGTACTGTCTCTTTAAAAATTTTACTTTTGCCAGTCGTCATCTAAAACCTGCAGAATTGCTGTTTTAGCCTATGGTGGACCTCCTAGAACCCATTTGGAGTCAATTGGTGGACTTTGAAAAATCTAAGTTTTCTTTGGAAAAAAACTTTGATTTGAATTCGATCAAATTCACTATTGCTTCGATCCTTATGATTCTAAAACGGACCTATTCAGTCAAAAAACTGCTTTGATTTCATTTTGGTTGGTCTTTTTGAATTCAAATGTCAAAGTTTTTCAAATTCGAAATTTGTCCCTTGATAAATCTGCCCCCAAAAGTCACCAATAGGTCATGTTGATCATTTTTTGCTGAGAGGTTTGTTTTTGTAAGTTATTGTTAGTTGAAGTTTCTAAACCTGACTGTTTTGCCAACCTGACCTGACCATCTCAACCTGTTATAGTGTCTAATGCTAACGGATTACTGCTGCACAAATATGGCAGCCCCTCATACAGGAACATGGGGGATCAGACAATAAATGTAAAAGCATTGTGCAAATACTTTATGGTAAAGTTATAAGTAACTTTCAAAGGCAATATTATGATAGATGTAAAAAAGAGTTTAATTTCTGGTGTCAGTATCTCTTTAATCAACGTGTGAAGGCCTATTTATCAATAGTCTCATTTTAGTGGTTTTAGAGGCTAAACACACTTTCTCTAAAACAAGAATTCCACAAAATTTATTAAAAGACCAAAATAAAAAAGTATGAACAGAAAATAACGCTGAATGATCTGGAAAAAAATTGGAATAAATCTAAAATCTCTACAAATCGAGTTTTCAGACAATTCCTAGCAAAATAAAACCCTTGAAGACCTCTAAAAGAAAACCATAAGACCTCGACAAATTCTACATGACAAATTTTTTCGTGGTTTTTACTTTTAATTAATCTCAAATTGTTAGAGAACAGGAAAACCACAAATTTCGTGAAAAAAAAAAAGAAATTCAATTGTCAGTAAATCGACTCCCTTAGCCTCTAGAACACAGAATCATATAGCATTCTAATGCTTTTGTCACAATTAATATTACTACCCATGACTTCTATTGGATTTAATGGGAAACATACAGAAGTGAAATTGGGAGCACATTTTCAGTGGAATTCACTACATGCATTATTAGCCAAAATGCAAAGAGTTTTGCAAATGCATCTGGTGGCTTAGTATGTTTTCCAGAGCTGAATAGCAGCTGGGGTTTCATAGAACTGATCTGTGGGCAAGAAAAATGTCCCTGTGATATTAATTTGAGGGTTCAATGGGTTTGTGGATAAGATATAACTACAAGAAAAGGAGAGGTAAAAAGGCCATGAAGTATGATACCCCAATTCAAGCCCCCTTTAACTCCATGGTAGACTGCAAACACAAACTGGGTATGTCGGCTAGATCTGGCCAGATACAGTTAGATGTTTTGGTTAGTTTCAGACATATTTAGGCAGAGTTTTCGTAGTGACATTTCTATAGAATGGAGTTTTCAGAGCATCAATTGTACAGTACAAATTGACACTGGATTTTGTTCTGACGTTTTGTCTCTGATTTTTTCAAGAAAAATTATTGATAAATTAGTTCAATTCGTGGAATTTGTTGGCTTTGTTTTCAGAAATTTTTTTAGATACATTTGAGTTTAAGTAAATCAGTTCCTTAGAGTTTAAGGGGCCGATTCACTAAATTCGAGTGAAGGATTCGAAGTAAAAAAACTTCGAATTTCGAAGTATTTTTTGGGCTACTTCGACCTTCGACTACGACTTCGAATTGAAGGATTCGAAGTAAAAATCGTTCGACTATTCGACCATTCGATAGTCGAAGTACTGTCTCTTTAAAAAAAACTTCGACCCCCTAGTTCGGCAGATAAAAGCTACCGAAGTCAATGTTAGCCTATGGGGAAGGTCCCCATAGGCTTGCCTAAGTTTTTTTGATCGAAGGATATTCCTTCGATCGTTGGATTTAAATCCTTCGAATCGTTCGATTCGAAGGATTTAATCGTTCAATCGAAGGAATAATCCTTCGATCGTACGATCGCAGAATTTGCGCTGAATCCTTCGACTTCGATATTCGAAGTCGAAGGATTTCAATTCCTAGTCGAATATCGAGGGTTAATTAACCCTCGATATTCGACCCATAGTGAATCAGCCCCTATGAGTTTAGTCATGGTTTCAAAAACTACTATAACCATAAAAATTAGACTGTTGATAAATAGGTCTCCATGTTTTAGGGGCAGATTTATCAAAATGTGAGTTTAAAGCTTAATAAACAAAACTCACCCATGTTCTATTCATTCCTATGGGTATTTAACAAATGGTGAGTTCTAACTTTCACCCATTGATAAATACGGTTCTAAAAATCTCATAGGAACAAATAGAACATGGGTGAGTTTTGATTTATCAAGTTTAAACTCTACTTTCTATTCATTCAAATGATTTTTAGAAGCATATTGATCAAATGGTGAACTCTGATTTTCACCCAGCGATAAATACACTTCTAAAAATACCATAGAAATGAATAGAAAGTGCGTGAGTTTTTCTGTGGTGAGCTCTAATTTCAAATGGACCCAATAGGGGCCCATTTATCAAAGGTCAAATTTCAAATTCATGTAAATTTTTAAAAATTTGAATATACTCACAATTCAACTGGGAGGTTATTTAAAAAAAATTTGAAATTTGTCTGATATTCGATCAAATGGTTCCAACACGGAAATAGAGTTTGTGTCCGAAAAAAAACTTGAATGTCAGGGCTATCAACATCTCCAAATGGCTCAACGGATCTCTGCCATTGACTTGTATATGAACTTAGCAGGTTTTAGGTGGCGAATATTCAATTTAGGACTGTTTCCGTGGTCGAGGTTTGATGAACCTCACATTCAAATTTACATATATATATTAAAATTCATATGTGTGAATTTTGAAACTCAAAAATTTGAATTTGAATTTACTATTCGACTCTTGATAAATTTGCCCCTAAGGGGATTATTAACTAAACTCTGAATGCAAATACACAAAAAATTTGTGATAAAATCTGACTTTTAAAAAATCTCGAATTTTTCTGAATTTATTAAACCCTGAGGATGGAAAAATCAGAAAATCTGGCATCTCAGACCTGTCGAGGTTGCATACAAGTCAATGGGAGTCCCAATGATTTGTTGACGTGTACAAGCTTTTGTGCAATATCTCGAAGTTTTCGGAGTTTTCAGGTGAAAATTCCATAAATTGGTAAAATTCGTGAAAATTCTTGAAAATTGGATGAAAAAATTGTGAAAATCTGATTTTTTTACCGCAAAGCAAATTTTCTGGAAAATGTAATAATAAATAAGCGTAAAAAACATGAGCAGATTTGTTCTGCGTTTTTAGCAGAAAATATTGAGGTAAATTTGGACTTTGATAAATAACCCCTTAGTGTTTTATTTCTACTTCAATCTTACAAATTCACAAATTCAAATTTTTTCATAATTAGGCCTAATTTGCACTTGATTTTTTAGATCACCCTGAAACTTTGGCATATGCTTTTTTGTCCAGCACTCAGGTATTTCTCATGTGATTCCTTAATAAATGAACCTTAGAGGGCATATTATCGTTCCTATCTCTTTTGGTGTTTGTATTGTAACAAAGCCATTTAAATATAAACATTACATTCTGAGTCAGTACCCTATCTGCATGATATGCCTAATACTGTTAAACTATGCCAGGAAAGGCTACACTACTTCATATATAGAGTCACAAAAGAGATATTATCATACAAACTGACTTCTTAATTGAGCATTTAAAAGATTGTCATCTCACTATTATTTTCTTAATCAAAGCATGCTTAGTACAGAATGTTTAATGAGTAAAATTAAGCTAGATTTTCAGAATAGTAAATGATAGGATTTAATATGGAATGTACTCTTCCTCTAAGCATCTCAGCACTACCCTTGCTGGTTTTGTCTGGAAGCAGCAGAGAGAGGTTTTTTTTACCCTTGGACATGGATTAGGATAATTAAAAACTCATGATCAAGTGACCTCCAGTTAGTAAAGTTCATTCTGTGCAGAAATACAACAGATGGTTCTGCCAATTAAAATGTGGAGCTGAGCAGTTATAGGCTTTATGTGTGTGAGCTGTGTTCAAGTGCTCTTCCTGGTAATGGAACAACTGTGCTGGCTTGGTCACAACCACAATGCCATTTCATGTGCTGAAAACTAACACAAACAAGATTGAATGAATTGTTTTATTTTATAAACATAAAAGGCACCAATGTCAAACAGAAACACAAGGAAGAAAATGACTTGGAATTTGAATGTATACATGATTAATGTACTGTAACTGATACAGGGGAAATCAAGGTACTAAATATGATTATTATTTAGCTGACTGAGGTTGGTCTGGGGCTAAGCAAACAGCCTAATTGTCCTACTAAAAATTGTACCTGACTAACCTGAGCTAGAAGTAGGATTATGAGTATTTATTATAATAGTCGTTATCACAAAATTTCAAACTGCCTACAACATCCATTACACACTTAAGGGGTCATTTACTAGAATGCTCCTCTAAGTGCTCATGCAGAAACTACTTTTGCCCAGGATCTGACTGCGCTCAGCACATCCCGCCAGAAAATTTCTTTGGCGTGCCGTGTAGAGCACATTTTCTGGAGGCCCAGCACATCCCTGCTTATTTGACTCTTTTTTTTAATTTTCATTCAGGACAGATCTATAATGACCAATAAAATAAACCTGTATATCCATATATGGGATGCATGGAATTTACTATTTGGGATTTGGCTGAATATCAAATGAAAACGGAATCCTAATTTGCATGTGCAAATTAGTGTCAGGTAAGAAAAAAGTGGAAAAAAATGTTTCCTTCTTTGTTTTGTGATAAAAACTCACATTATTTCCCTTCCTGCCCTCAATTTGCATATGCAAATAAGGATTCGGTTTTGGTTTGACCAGGCACATGGATTTGTCTGATTCCGAATCCTGCTGAAAAAGGCCGAATTTTATCTTATTTATCAGTAAAATAACTTGGGTCAGGAAAACACTTGATAAAATTGAGCGAAAACACGATTTTTTTGGGTTATTGCCCGAATACCCCATACTTTTCGGATTATCGCCTAAACCCAGCGCAGATCATGATATCTTCAAAAAGGACCTCTCCTATTCACTTGTACATGACTTTGACAGGTTTGAGATGGCGGATTTTTGGATTCTGACTTTTTGAAGCTTCAGGGTATAATAAATCTAGAATAATTTGAGTTTTTTCCCTCTAAAAATGATTAAAAAAAAAGTTACAAGTTTAGTAAATAACCCCCTTAATGTAAATTACTTTTTTCCTGTGATTTTATTTAACGAGAAAAAGATGCCCCCACCAAAATTGCATTGTTCTATTTTCTATTTCTCTTTTCTATGAAGCTGTAAAATCCTGACTGTAAAATCCTGATTAGCTTGATTATTATTTGCTTGCATAATCGGACACAATTCCACATTAACTTTTAGGGGCAGATTTACTAAGGGTCGAATATCGAGGGTTAATTACCCCTCGATATTCGACCAGGAACTAAAATCGTTCGACTTCGAATATCGAAGTCGAACGATTTAGCGCAAATCCTGCGATCGAACGATCGAAGGATTATTCGTTCGATCGAACGATTAAATCCTTCGAATGGAACGATTCGAAGGATTTTAATCCAACGATCGAAGGAATATCCTTCGATCAAAAAAACGCAGGCAAGCCTATGGGGACCTTCCCCATAGGCTAACATTGAGTTCGGTAACTTTTAGCTGCCGAACTAGGGGGTCGAAGTTTTTCTTAAAGAGACAGTACTTCGATTATCGAATGGTCGAATAGTCGAGCGATTTTTAGTTCGAATCGTTCGATTCGAAGTCGAAGTAGTAGTCGAAGGTCGAAGTAGCCCATTCGATGGTCGAAGTAGCCAAAAAAACACTTCGAAATTCGAAGTTTTTTTAATTCGAATCCTTCACTCGAGCTTTGTAAATGTGCCCCTTAAAGAAACTTGTCAGCTTTCGGTTGAATTTTTGAAATGTGTATCTTTGATAAATCTCAAAAGTTGAAAAAATTAAAAATTTTTTGCCACAATTTTCTCAAATAGCATAAAAAAACCCTTCAAGAATTTCAATTTTAGATTTTTCAAAAAATTATATTTCTATTACTGTACTTGTAAGGTTTTTTTTTTCCAATCACAATATTGGACAAATAGTTTCATGGTATCTATTCGTAAAATGATTGAATCATTAGACAGACTATGCTGCCATGCCAGTGTATTGTTTTATACTTACATTTGGAAAATCTCAGTGGGTTTTAATGCACATTGCTTTGTGCTTTTTCTTTCCATTGTTTCAGCTGGATGCCATTGTAAATACCTGAATACATGTTATATGCAACATTTCCTCGGGCGACAAACATGAGCTGAAAAACTAGTGTAGCTTGAAAATGCCTCCATATATTAAAGCACTTTGAAACGAATGGAAGTAGATGATTGTGTTTTGCTGTCAGTGCTAAAGGTACAACTAAATTGTTGTTTAGGTAAGTAAACCAGCCCAGGGCAAAATAGACAAATGTAAGCATAAGGTGTTAACTGGTCTCTTGTGTTCATGTACAAAAGGCAGTTCCTTGCGATCCCTATGGAGATGAACTGTATCTTCCGAATGGTACACCGTGGTATGGATATATAATATGAGATTACGGTTGCTGATTTTGAAGGGAACATAAAATAAATAAATTGGGATAAAGGCAAGAAGTAACAGTGAATGCACCTTACATGATGAAACTGAAAGAAAACTCTCATAAAGAAACAATCTGACTTCAATGTAGTTGACAGAGACTCCATTTTACAGACAGTATACTGAATATAATCCTAACCTCCAGTATCCATTGCCAACTGGTAGTATTCTGGGAGATGTTTTTTCTGTGGCAGTTGAAGGGACAATGGAAGTTTATATAAAATATATATGTTGACAAAGATACAATAGGGTTTGCTATTTAAGAAAAGCAATCAATATAATAATAATGTGTATTTTTAAATAACTACTCAGAAGGTGCCCAAACCCAAACGCTGTTTGCTATAATACTCTTTTGCAGGAATAATAGAAGATGTTCGCCATCCTACAGGGAGTATGTAGCACATGCAAAACACATTTCATATTTTTCTGCTGTGTGGAAACAATGGGGCAGGTTTAGGTTTGAGATTAATCAGATTTGACTTTGCTTAATGACAGATTAGGCAACTATTCATGTATTGTGATAGACAGCAGTGTAATTGTCCTCATTTGAATGTTTTCAACCGATTGTCAAAATAGTTCATTATAACTTTGCCCCATGTTATCTTGTTGCCTTGACAATTTAGTGTGATTTGGAATTCACGCTGATGTGACATTGTTCCCATGTCACAGTGTCACCTTTAGCTGCCCATGCATGACGATAAAGAGGAAAACACATAGTTTTTTTTTTTTTTTTAAATGGAAATAGAAATTATAACAGCTGGCAATAAATGCCCTGGGATAAGAAAGCTTTCTGTCCTACAGTGCATCTTTTTGTTGCCTCTTGTTATTCTACTAATGATTGGGGAAGATAAGGGAATTTATTATTAAAACGCTTGCTGCGAGCAATTCATGTGAAAGAAATGATGTAAAGGAGAAGTCAGCCTCAGTGCATTCTTTTGTAACAGAAATAAATATTTTTTACCAATTTCTCATTTTCATATTAGGACATTACTCAATGTCACACACCAGAGTAATGAGGTGCATTCTAAAAGCGTCATACTTTCTAAATCAAATGTTAACCCTTTTTTTTTTTTTTTCGGATACCCTCCTTTTATCCTTTAGCTTGTGCTAAATGATGACGTTCATATTATGAACAAACCTTTGTATCCAATAGCAACCAATCAGATGTTTTCAAAGAGGTGACTGTAATTGCAATCTGCTGATGGGTTGCTATGGTTTACTAGACTTGGTACAAGCTTTAGTACTTTTATAAAATGTTCTGCCATTATTACTCCTGGGGGTTATTACCTATCAGCAGGTAGCATTTAATAGTCATCTGTTTAAAAGGAAGTAACTTTTTGGTTGCTATGGTTACTGCAACTGTTATTGCAACTGCCATCTTCCTGAAAGGTCTGTGCACCTTTCAGCTGCAGGTCTAATAATCTATGGCTGGTGATGGGGCACGCCAGCTTATGCATGCTTTGTACAAACTTTGTAAATAAAAGTGCCTTTTTTGCTAGAGTTACAGGTCAGTTGTGCAAAATAGGTTTTCCCGGGGGGCTATATATTGGAATGCTGGGGTTAATTTCTCAGTAATATATATATATATATATATATATATATATATATATATATATATATATATATATATATATATATATATATATATATATATATATATATATATATATATATATATATATATATAGTAACCAACAAAAAGGATCCGCACTCTCAGGTCTTAAATATAGTATAAAAAATTTTTTATTGTTCAATGCGAGACTGACGTTTCGGCCTCCTCTGAAGCCTTTCTCAAAGTGTCTAATGGTTCTTAAAACTGCCATAAATACAAAATTTGGCGGGAAACTAGACAAATTAGAGCTAACGTGGTGACCTCATCTCTCAAAACGTAACTGCCATTTAAATATCTCTCTCATTACTTATAAGTCCAACTGAACATATACAGCACATATATAAATAGCATATATCTAGATAGCATCTTATAAATAATCTCAACATTAAAATAATACAAACATTCACTGATTAAAGACATTCACTGATTAAAAACATGGTGTTGTGCAACTGTATCTCTCTCTACATATGTTACTATAACATCTTTTTTCTCAGCATAGCATTAAGTTATGTTACAAAAATTGTTGTGAAATGTTGCAAACAACCTTAAGTTGAGTAAAGTTGTCAGGTCTGTTCAGAGACTACTTTCATCGTTCGTATTGTTAACTTAATCAAGTATCAAAACTTCAGCTCAGTTAGCTGTTTAGTGAATCTGCGGTAATTGACTTCATTGAATTCGCGGCTGTGAGCCCAACCTCTGCAGGGAAAAAAACTTTTACCAGTAGTGTCACAGTATATCCTGTGATATCAATATCCCACTTTGTATATGGCCCTTTAATTTTAGTTTAGATGACATTCTCGCTATAGGGACATGTAAGCTAAGTCAATCACAAATATATACACATAGGAACCTTAAACCTTAAATATATGTGTATCACGTGTTTTGTGTAGTAAACTAAAGAAACACCCTACTAAAAATGCTCATGCTCTGATATACTCATACTTTATGTGTCCCATATTAAAATAACAGTGTATATCGACAAATGTGCCTAATAGAATACTTAAGTGAAACATGTCATATTGATAATTAAAAACACCTTTGTGAGTGAAAGTGTTAACCCAGTACGTATAAACAAGGTGTTCGATGCATAAAAATAACAAAAAAAGGTGTTCGATGCATAAAAATAACACAAAACCTCCAAAAGTTCTAAAATATCACAAGTGGAGAATATACAAAGTAAAATAATATAAAAAAATAAAAAAGTTTTTTGCAAAGAAGTTCCCACTGTCCAACTCCATTTGGAGTCATGGTGTATAGTCCTGATCCGATCGTCCCACAGTCTATGGTGGCTCAGGCTCCCCTGAATGTCACACATGCCCACGTATCCATATTAGCAAGAGT
This sequence comes from Xenopus laevis, assembly GCF_017654675.1. Lineage (NCBI taxonomy): Eukaryota > Metazoa > Chordata > Amphibia > Anura > Pipidae > Xenopus > Xenopus laevis. The sequence goes on from NC_054379.1 coordinate 85,926,248, forward strand.
CATAGATCATGTACATCGTTCCATGGATAATGAATATTATTGGCACTTGCCAGACGGTTGTTGGTTACTATTTGAATTTTGAGACTGCACCCAGGCAATTTAAACTGTTTTTCGTGAGTGCTGGCTATTCTATGGACTATATATATATATATATATATATATATATATATATATATATATATATACAGTCTAGGCTGGTGACCAAAAGTCAGCAACTGCCTGGGTACAGGTTAAAAATCCTCTTAGACAATGTACAAGAAAATAAACCGCACTCACAGGACTTTAGTGCAAAACAAAAAGACTGTGTTTTATATAAACTTTTCGGCTTCGACTCGAGCCGTCTTCAGTCTTCACTTCCTGCAGACGGCTCTTGTATAGGAGCCGAAATGTTTAAATAAACCACAATCTTTGTGTTTTGCACTGTCCTGTGAGTGCGGTTTATTTTTTTGTACAATATATATATATATATATATATATATATATATATATATATATATATATATATATATATATATATATATATAAAGATTTTCGTAGCAGACAGCACCTCATGTCAGGTAAGCCATTTTGTGGCTGCCCCTGTGCACGGAAAAAATTAGCGTATATTTCAATCAAGAAAAACCAGCACCAAGGGACTTTGAGTATGAAAAAAAGTTATATCTAAAACATATGTATCACCGACGTTTCGGTCCCTTTCGGGACCTTTTTCAAGGTACCTTGAAAAAGGTCCCAAAAGGGACCGAAACGTCGGTGATACATATGTTTTAAATATAACTTTTTTTCATACTCAAAGTCCCTTGGTGCTGGTTTTTCTTGATATATATATATATATATATATATATATATATATATATATATATATATATATATATATATATATATATATATATATATATATATATATATAAATGCAATGTGGATCCATCTGCTGTTGGAATAAACACTCTTTATTCATTTTATCCGAAGTGCCGACTATCTGTTTTTACATTGTTAATGCACAGCTGGAGTGCTGGTGGCCAAGCACCCAGGACTGGAGTGGAACCGAGTGGAGGAAGAAGAGTCTGTAGCGGCTATTATTTTTGAATATATATATATATATACATACACACACACTACACAGCAGTGAATCTAGTGCAGGTAGAAATAAATTATCCTAAAGACATTGTTCACAGATAAATATATGGTTTGCATATAATATTATTTAAAAAAAACACCAGTAGATAATCTGCATTTCTAGTCATTTTCCAGTAGGGGGTAGTCCTGTATTGATATTTTGCTAGATTGGTCTCGCTATGATGCTACTTGTCCTGTGCATATAAAGAAGAACCATGTGAATGAGAACAGATACTGTTCTCTTGATGAATCAGACCTGTCACTCAGGCCAAAGGCTTCACAGTGATATTATTAGCACAAAGACATCCTCTCGGAGCTGTATTTCTGCAGATTGCTCCACCTTTGTCTCAGATAAAAGAAATAGAGGAGAAGTTATCTTTTATATGTGCTTATATACACTGTCATTGGTGTCCGTGCCTTTAGCCATCCTGTCACATGTTGACCTAATCACAATTATTACACAAAGGCATCATTAGATTCACTAATAAAAGGCTGGGCTTTGTAGTTATGAAAACACAGCATGTGTTGTTTATATTACACAAGATATTCATTTTTATTCAGATATACAGCGCCGGATTTGCTGGGCGGGCGCCCCTAGGCCGCAAGGTCCTAGCGCCCGCCCGCACTACCTCACGCAGGCTCAAGAGTGCTGGGGAGCAGCACGTTCCCAGTGCTCCCCATAGAGCTGCTAGGCGGCATGCATGCCTCCGAAAAATGTGCCGCCCTAGACCCGGGCCTATGTGGCCTCGCCACAGATCTGGGCCTGCAGATACGTGCCATTTAAAAATACTAGTGCAACCCATATATATGACTATGAAGATTTTCATTCATCCGGGTCATGGTATATCTGGGGGGTTATTTATCAAGGTGCGAATTAGAAATCTGAGCAACTCCGATTGCCCCTAATGGACCTTATTTATGAAGAAAAAAGCCTGAAAAAATAGGGTCGGCCAAACTTCGGAGCTTTTCCCAAAAACTCTGAATTGTACGTTGTTTTTTGCGCAAAAAACTCAGAAATCTACGAAAAAATCGTAGTTTCTTGAGTTTTTTGCACAGAAACCACAAACTCATCGGATATCGGTACGGACATAAGCGCAGACACTGGGACCTTCCCCATTGACTTATACAGGACCTCGAGAGCTTTTAGATGCCTAGGTTTCGGATTCTGAGTTTTTAGACCATCGGACTTTAATAAATCACGAAAAATCACAGGTTTCAAGCATTCTGGTTAACAGGTCCCATACATGTACAAATCATAACTACTTAGCTGATTTAAACTTATACAGTGTACTTGCTTATTATTGTTTATCGGCAACAGTGGCAATATTTATTAAAGAGGGTCTATGTATATAAGAGTACTGTATATATATATATATATATATATATATACATACACATACCTGTTATTATTAAAAAATAGGAACAAATAGGTTAAATAAGGTACCATTATTGTTGAAAGCCTTTCAGGTGTTCTGTCTTTATCTTTATATATGTATAAGTTCTCATACATTTGATACTGGTTTCATATTATTTGAGTTGGACTAAGCACCTTGAAATAAATATAGATATTTGCAATCATACAGTATATACAGTATATATATATTTGCACATTGCAAATATGAACACAGGTTTTGCTTGAATGCAGTTGCAAATAGCAACCAATCAGGTATGGGAGTTAGATTGACTTTGTTTTAATAAAAAAATTAGATACATTTGAGTTTTAGTGAATACCCCCAACTATATTAATGTCAGAACAGGACTGAAGTGGATATTCTTGGTTTGGATATTTCAAAATACCAGTTAAGAGTGGGGACCAAATAGGTATGATGTTGTCGACTTTATAATACACTATATCCACTTTAAAAAAATCCTCATAGTATTACATTAAATATTATAGCTGGAAGAGATTTCAAAAAGGAGCATCATTTTCACTGTTATTGTAGTGTATGTTGCAAGAGTTATTGTTATACCAGGACATTAAGAAATACAAATTCATTGTGGTTCCAGGTTTATTTGATGAAATTTTCATGTAATCTGACCTCTTGGTTGCAGGACAGTCTGCAAACTCAGCAAGTAGTTTTGTGGCTGACATTATTATGTATGCCCTGGAAATATTTGATAAGAAGCATAAAGGTTCCGTTCATGGCAGAGCTCAGGCGCGGGAAGGATTGGAACAGGGTTATTTAGGTATTTAATATGTTGGTGAAAACAAAATTCCATGGAAATGTCCTGTAGAATAAACAAATTGCTCCAAGCGTAGAATTATTTCATCTGTTATCAAAGAGCATCAAGAGACCCAGAAATCAATACAGTCTAGTAAATTGCAGCCATAATTCTCTAGTTGAAAAGCGTAATACATTTCATTCTTAATGCTAGACTGCAAGCTGGCTATTGTGTATCTATTTAAAATTAAATAACATGGTTCCAAGCTTCCCAAACTGGGTAGTCTTTCAGCAAGAAATCTGTATTTGCTCGATCCTATTGAAACAAGTGGTTATAATTGACAATATTTATACACCAGGGCTAGATTATATTCTTTATCCTGAAGAATATGATAACTAGGCTCCATTTATTCAGGCCATCTTAGCTGCAGTAAGATGGAACAGTCACCATGTTTTTCTTTTATATATCTCCAATTATGCCAATTAGACAGCCATGCAAATTAATTACTATTATATCTGTTTGCATGGAGTATAAAAAATATCAGTAGCACCAGTGCAACAGTTATCTTTTAAAACAAATGCTGACCCAGTAGCCTATTAAAAGTAACCTTAACTGCAGAGGCTAATGAGGTAGTTAGCATTATTCCTAGGCTAATGCTAAGCAGGCACTGAAGCTATAAGCATCCCAAATTAATTTTAGATGCCCTTTGCTAAACATTGCAATGACCTCAGTCTGTCTGCAATGCAGTGTTCCTCCAGCACATACTAATATCCCATCTAGGAAGCTGAAATAGAGATGGAATAATCAGTGTGAATAACTGCCTAAAACAGAATCAAGTGATCACACCTCTTTAACTTGGCAGCGAAACACAGCACTTTAATCTAGATCCTCTAGATCACTTTATTAGCAAAGAGGAAGAGAGGGTTCTAATGTTGTTTCTGTGCTCTACATGCAAATATATATCTTTGTATCTGTGTAATGCCTTGATAATAAACAGGTAGTTAAGGTATTCAGATTCCTTCTAGACTGCTACATTGTACTCCCTGCACTGCAATTCTACCAGTTAAATTGTTTAATGTGGGTTGTCTGCAGCTCTACCCTAATACATGTAAAGGTTTATAACAATACATTGGATACAGCTGAACTTCCTAAAAATATAAAATGCTGCAAAAACAGTTCAGTGGCTATCTGCCCTGCTGCCACAGTTCACATTGTACAACATTGTTGCACAGAGTTACATAAATCTTTAATTCACTCTGTGGGGCCAGCATTATATTGTAGGTTCCACTTCTGATAAGAGATATTGAGGAATTATAGCTTGTACTGCCCAATGAGGCCAGGGTGGGTTGTCAGGTCCACTGTATGTTAACAGAGGCCAACAATGTAACTGCCAGTCTCCTCTGTAGGCTTTATAACAAGATTAAAAGGATATTATCTGTTAGTGGCACTAATGTAGTCAGAAAGACGTTGCTCAAAGTTGGGTTATGTTCAAAATTGGCACTACATTTATGAAGCTTTGCATTATAACAACCTATCTTTTCATTTTAAAAAGGGTAAAATTATTGGGGAAGAAATTAAGATGAAATATCAGTTTACTAAGTATATGTAAATTTAGACCCTGACTGAGGTAATGTTCCACCCATTGAAAGGTCTGAAATACCAACTTAAGGGATTCCATACCATTGTAGACTGACATATATAGGGAATGCTAGTTTTCTTACAACTTATAAACTTATAACTCAGCAATATGGAACGAATAACCCCTACACCCCTACTCTTTTCCCCCTACGATTTTTCCATACTACCAAATTGGTAACACAGCTAACTTGGTTGATATAGGAAAAAAATTATATTTCAGCACTTGAGTTCCAAGTTCAAATCTAAATGCTGCGCGTGTTCAAGTATCTATATCTATATCTATATGCTGCAATCACTTGGCTTTCTTTCCCCAGATGTAGTAATAATAATAATGTTCCTTTTTGAAAGTTTAAAACGATAGGAGTGTGTATATGTACAGTATATAGCAATATAGACAACATAATCCCGTATGGACTACGTTATCATTGGTTGCTTCCCTTCAAAAATAAGGACTATGAATTAGGTTTTAGAAGTAGCTACCAGTATTGTTGTAATATGGAGTATTTCAGTTTTTAATAATGAATATTATTCAAATTGTAAATTGGTTAGGATTTGGTTACTGTAGTCAGTTAGAACTGTTTATAGAAATAGAACACCTTTCTATGTGGTCCATTGTTCTAGGTACCTAATGATGGGCCCCAACAAGTTGCATGATGTTAAAGGGATTCTGTCATGGGAAAACATGTTATTTTTTACAAAATGCATCAGTTAATAGTGCTTCTCCAGCAGAATCCTGCATTAAAATCAATTTTTCAAAAGAGCTAACATATTTTTCTATATTTAATTTTGAAATCTGACATGGGGCTAGACATATTGTCAGTTTCCCGGTGTCCCTAGTCATGTGACTTGTGCTCTGATAAACTTCAGTCACTCTTTACTGCTGTATTGCAAATTGGAGTGATATCACCCCCTCCCTTTTCTTCCCAGCAGCCTAACAATGGGAAGGTAACCAAATAACAGCTCCCTGACACCTGCATTGCTAAAAATGCTCCTTTGTCTACCTAGAGGTAAATAGGAGAACAGTAAAAATCCAAGTACAGCTCACCAAAGTCACAACTCCTTAAAACTATACCATAAAATCATGACAGAATCCCTTTAAAAACACAAGGATTTTTTCAGCCTATATACTCCCCATTGTGTCAGCTACTCATTTCTTACTGAAATTTGGAGAAATTTTCAGAAAGTTTCACCAGAGCATTCATTTTTATGAATCTGCAACATTTGTAATTGTTTTGCAAAGGGGCTAAAGAATAAATGAAGACAGTGATGAATCCTATATTCTACAATTTCACTGGCCAATACTTCCCCACTGTGTTCTTTGCCATTATAAGCTTGTGATTGGTAAATGGGACAATATGGTTATAGGGCAGGGGGAAAATGGAAAGTTATCATTATTGGAGGGGTTGCTCTGAATTGGAGTTGGGACAATAGATAGCTTTTCCTTTATAAAAAAGATGTTTACGTTGTTCTGCCTGGCATCATTAATTTTATGAAATACAGAAGAGGTCAAACATTAGGCTTAAAATATTTTTTTTCCTATTGAATGTAGCAGGATTATAGACCTGTCCTGTCAGTAAAAGTCATTTAAGAGGTTTCAGTTTTCAAACGACTGTGAAAAAGAAGCTTTATATAGTTTGCAAAGTTTTGAAGGAAGCGCTGGATTATACACTCAACTCTAGTAATCCTGACTTCTGAAGAAATGCTGTCATCGGATTTAAAAGCAGTTCCTTATGCTACATAAAACATAGGCGGATTTTCAATAAGGCTAGGGGAGGCTAAGCCTCCCCAAACCTGCCTGGCACCTAACTAAAACAAACTCTCTCAGTTTCTGACTGCTGGTTTATACCTTTAACATTGTGGAAACCGGTTCTCTGAGCTGCACACTGATTGGATCTTATTCCTCATGGTTTCCCCAATCAGAATGCACCTCTCTTGACTGACAGTAGAACTAGCCAATCAGGTCACAGATAAAGGAGGGGGTGGGGGTGAGATTTGGATCGTCGGAAGGCACTACAGAAAGGACTAGAAGGAACCTCACCAGAGGTGTAACTAATTTGCTGCAGATTTCAACTTACTGCTCCCACAGGTACAGTACTATACTGGAAAAGTTCTAACGGCTTAAACACTGGAATCTGGAATAAAATAGTTTCTTTTGTTAATGTTTTTTCTCTCAACTGGCACCAATAATATACCTATCTCCCTTTCTCCAATCTTGAATGAACTCGTTCCCCATGAAAAGCAAATTGTGGTTTTATGTTTTTGCATGTTTTTTTTCTCTTACTTTGTTTATTTTAGTCAAAGGGGTGTTCACCTTGACATTAACTGTTAGTATGTTATACAATGGCCAATTCTAAGCAATTTTTCAATTGGCCTTTATTATTTATTTTTATAGGTTTTGAAATATTTGCCTTCTTCTTCTGACTCTTTCCAGCTTTTTAATGGTCACACCATCTAAAAAACAAATGCTCTGTAAGGCTACAAATGTATTGTTATTGCTACTTTTTATTATTCATCTTTCTATTCAGGCCTCTCTTATTCATATTCCAGTCTCTTATTCAAATAAGTGCATGGTTGCTAGGGAATTTGGACCCTAGCAACCAGATTGTTCAAACTGCAAACTGGAGAGCTGCTGAATAAAAAGCTAAATAACTCAAAAACAACAGATAATAAAAAATGAAAACAAATTGCAAATTGGTTTAAGAATATCACTCTCTGCATCATAAAAAAAGTTAACTCAAAGGTGAACAAAACCTTTTAAGTCTGTAAGTTAGTTAGTCAGATATTCTGAGACAATTTTTAATTGTCTTTCATTTTTTTTATTATTTGTGGAGCTTTTTATTCGGCAGCTCTCCAATGTGCAATATCAGCAATCTGGTTGCTAGGGTCCAGATCACCCTAGCAACCATGCATAGATTTGAATAAGGAACTGGAAAGGGGTCTGAACAGAAAGATGAGCAATAAAAAAAAAGCAATAACAATAGAATTGTGGCCTTACAGAGCATTTGTTTTTAGAAGAGGTCATCCCCATTTGAAAGAAAGAAAGAGTCAAAAGGAGAAGGTAAATAATTAAAAAACTATAAAAAAAGAAAAGAAAAAATGAAGGCCAATTGAAAAGTTGCTTAGAATTAGCCATTCTATACACATAAAGTGTACTTAAAAAGTGTACTTAAAAGTGAAGCACCCCTTTAAGGTGGCTTGGAAACAAACCAATGTTGTATTTCAGTGGCAATGTTACATTGTGGGGGCATAAATATATCTGAATCTCTGCCACCAGTACCCACTGCATATCACTGCATATATGTGCTTGTTTTGTAAATATAGACTAAATCTCACATCTAAGCTTAACACTGTTTAACACTTCACAAATCTATCACCCCTTTGTTAAAATTAAAGGGACATCTGTGAACACAAATGGATTGAGAATCCATTTAATATGAGTTGTGGAACCCACAGAAGGTAGTTGGGGTGGGGGTTTATTTTCATTCCAGTGGTGCATCCACTAAGCCTCACAGTAGCTTTAGGTCAGTCTATGAATGGCCCATCTTTAGCCTCCCCAAACAAAAAATTCACCCTCCGCCTATGATGTAGTAGTTTGGAAAAAAAGAACACACTTTACTTTTTTGGGCTTCACTTCACAAAGTCAATTTTTTGTGCTTGTGCTGGGAAGTGTATTTCCTATAAGGCTCCGCATTACAGTAAGGCCATCTCTGATAGACTCCATTTAAAAAAAACATTTCAGATTTCTTAACAGTTTTCTATATAATAATAAAACAGTACCCTGTACTTGATTCCAGCTAAGATATAATTAATTCACATAGTTGGCAAAACAATCCGATTGAGTTGAGTCAATGATTTTTAGCAGACAAGGTATAAAGATTGAAATTATGCAAAGATCGCTTACTTGGAAGACCTCAGATCCCGAGCATTCAGGATAATAGGTCCCATACCTGTACAGGTATGGGACTCATTATCCAGAATACTCGGGTCCTGGGGTTTTCCAGATAAGGAGTCTTTCAGTAATTTGGATCTCCTTTCTTTAAGTCTACTAAAAAATAATTTACACATTAATTAAACCCGATAGAAATATTTTCCCTCTAATAAGGATTCGTTATACCTTAGTTTGGATGAAGTACAAGGTACTTTCTTGCTACAGGGAAAAAGGAAATCATTTTTAAAAATTTGAGTTATTTGATTAAAATGGAGTCTATGGGAGATGACCTTCCCATAATTCGGAACTTTCTGTATAAAGGGTTTCTACATAACAGATCCTATACCTGTAGTATTTTTATACTATATTAAGTGGCTTTTGTATCAGTGTAATTCTTTAAGTAGCTATCTCTTTTTTTAAAGGTCATACTGTATATAAAAGAAAACAGGCGGCATACAATTTCAAATGACCACCATTTTTATATTTTTAAAGGGTTAATGCAGAACTAGCAGAACAATAAGCATAAGATAATATAACAGAAAAAGTGAGGAAAGGAATATTGGTATTGTAGTCATAAGCAATCTAACAATAGGTGGGAGTCTGCAATGTTTCTACATAAGAACCCCAAAAGGGAGCTATTGTTCCACATGTTTGCAAGAGTAAAGAGGCATATGCGACTTTATATTCTCTATTGCCCTGGTCCATGTCACATTGCATAGGGTTAGAAGCAATGGCCTTTTCCATGTAACTGCCCATCTGTTTTAACTGCTTGTACATTGTCAGCAGTAGTAACAGTGATATTTAAACAAACATATTTAACAGCATTGCAATATCATGGGGGAAAGCAATGCAATAAACTAAAACAAACCAAGACATAAGAGCTCGAAAAAAACTTGGCCAATCAGACTACAGGTATGGGATCCATTATCCAGAAAGCTCCAAATTACGGAAAGGCTGTCACTCCATTATAATCAAAATATAATCAAATAATCCCAGTTTTTAAAAATGATTTCGTTTTTCTCTGTAACAATAAAACAGTACCTTCTACTTGAAGCAAACTAGGATATAATTACGCCTAACTGGAAGCAAAACCAGCTTGTTGGGTTTATTTGGGGGTGGAGGAGTGAAGGATTAGAAGGAAAAAACGGTGAATTTCGAAGGTTTTTTTTGGCTACTTCGACCATCGAATTGGCTACTTCGACCTTCGACTACGACTTCGAATCGAATGATTCGAACTAAAAATCATTCAACTATTTGACCATTTGATAGTCGAAGTACTGTCTCTTTAAAAAAAAACTTCGACCACCCACTTCGCCACCTAAAACCTACCGAGCACCAATGTTAGCCTATGGGTTAAGGTCCCCATAGGCTTTCAAAAATTTTTTTTAGCGAAGGAAAATCGTTCTATCGATGAATTAAAAATCCTTTGAATTGTTTGATTCGAAGGATTTAATCGCTTGATCGAACAAACGAATTACGGTAAATCCTTCGACTTCGATATTCGAAGTCGAAGGATTTTACTTCGATGGTCGAATATCGAGATTTAATTAACCCTCGATATTCGACCAATTATAAATGTGCCCCTAAATGTTTACATAATTTTCTAGTAGACTTAAAGTATGAAGATCCATTATTCGTAAAACCCCAGGTCCCAAACATTTTGGATAACATGTCCCATACCTGTACAAGAATTCTCCAACAAAAACAGCAGCAAAATGGAAGTGCATGCTTATGTACATGAGTTTTTAGTAGGATCATATAAACACTTTCACAAGTGCAGTTTTAAAAGAATGACAGAGCTATTGTTAAATAAAACAAAGGAGCAAAAAATTATATCATATTATTTATTAGTTAAAAATAACTACCCGACTCATGTCATTTTTTAAAGAAAAAAATATGTCCCTATAAGGAGCCCACTGTTTTGTAATAGATACTGAAGAAACTTTACAAGATACTCTACTAAATAAAACATGGCAAACGCTGGAGAGAAAAGAAAACATAGCAATTTGCATTTCGACTTGTGCAAATTAACTCACAGGACAGGGTGTCCCTGCCAAATATTTTAGGTCTGTCTAGGGATACAAGGTAGATGGCTTTAGAACAGCCTGAGTTATGCCGACTGCCACAGCAAAACAACAAGTGCATCTCTAAACATTTAGTAATATAAATCTGTTGTTCTGTTGTCGCCAGGAATTAACAAGCTCAGTCCCTATGAGAGGTGATAAGAATTCATTAATCTAATTAAATACTTCTTATTGCCAAAGTGACTTTGTAGAGAAGCTTTACTGAAGGATAAGAGCAAAGTAAAACGGTGTCCCAGCAGAGACACAAATGTTAGACTTCAGCAAGCAGCTCCATGCTTCATTAAAGTCCTAATTATCTATTGGTTCTAAGTAGCTGATAATATTAAATGAGTATCCAAGATAATTTGATGACAATGTTTACTAATTGCAAGTGAAGAGTGCCATGCCACACTATTACCTTGGGTGCTGTAATTGCGTGTATTTTACCTGTACGTGTTATTGTTGCATTTGCAGAAAGCCTTTCCCCTTTCTGGTTTTTAACATAGATTACTAAACAACTGCTACAGAGACTTGAAAATTATGCTTGCCATGTGTCAGCAACTGTTTGAATAAAAAAAAAAAACTTGTTACTAAATCAAATAATATAAATACCATTATTTATCAAAAGTACAAACTGGTAAATAAAAACTGTTACTTGCTATTGTACAGTTAAGTATAATAATAATGATAATAATGATAATATAGCATATACAATATATATATATATATATATATATATATATATATATATATATATATATATATATATATATATATATATATATATATATATGTGTGTGTATGGTGTTTATTATCCAGAATGCTTGATAGGATTGTTTAGAGATTGCAGCTCGTTTAAACTTGAAATACAATTCGGTGGTTGTTTACTAAAATTGGTCAGGCATTTTGGGCCATTTTCTAGATTTATTATATCCCCAATGTTGCAAAAAGCCTGAATCCGAAAATCCACCATGTCCAGGTCATGTAAAAGTCAATGGGAGATGTCCCTATCCCAATTTGAAGATATTGTGGTTTGCTCTGGGTTTAGCTCAATAATCCAATAAATTCTGGGGTTTTGGGCAAAAACTCCAAAAACTAGAGCGATTTGGGGAAATAAGTACTATTCGGGTTTTCTCTTGATTTTATCAGTTTTTTTCCAGATCCGATTTATTCAAGTTGTTTTAATAATAAATAAGGCAAAATTGGGGATGGGAGTTTGTTCAAGCTTTTTTAATTTAAATTATGAGGTAAATTCGGATTTTAGTGAATAACCCCCTTCATGTTCATATAAAGTACATGTTAGAGGCCTATTTATCAAAGTTTGAATTGATGTGGCAAGGCCTATTAACTAATATTTATGGTTGAGAAATAAGACAGCAAGCAAGCACTCAAGTTTTTTCTTGAACACTAACTAATTTAAGAAAAAAATGTGACAGAATATTCCTGCAGGTGTTTTTATCTCAGAAACACACCAGCGAGAATCTCATTGTTCCATTCATTTTCAATGAGGCTTAAAAACTTTAAATGAAGTGAGAATATAAATATATAATAAAAGCTGTTAGAAACAAGTTCCATTGACTCATATTGAACCTCTCCAGCTTATGCTTGCCAAGTTCATTTTCGTGGTTTTATTCTCTACTAAATTCAGACTATTCAATGTTCCATAGAATGTTCTTTGTTTGTGTTCTTTCTTGAATTGTTAAAGAAACTCAACTTTTGATAAATTTTCCCCTTAGTTTTTTTTCGCAATTCAAGTAAATTATGTTTTACAAACTCAAATGTTTGCTGATTTTTTTTAATATTTAAAAAAGTGAATTATTTGATTAAAACAGAGTCTATGGGAAATGGCCATCCCATAATTCTGAGGTTTCTGGATAACGGGTTATATTTGTAATGATGCTGACCGTGGAAGGTATTTCCTGGGCAAGCCAGATGGCCATCCTATATAAACATGAAGTGGCTGTTTTATCAATGTTCGAATTTAAATGCTTATCACATTTTGATTTTTTTTGTGCTAAAACTCACAAATTCCTATTAAATTTTTGAAAACTTGAATGCTTGGGGGCACATTTACTTAGCTCGAGTCAAGGATTAGAATAAAAAATACTTCGAATTTTGAAGTATTTTTTTTGGCTACTTCGACCATCGAATTGGCTACTTCGACCTTCGACTACGACTTAGAATCAAATGTTTCGAAGTAAAAATCGTTTGACTATTCGATCATTCGATAGTCGAAGTACTGTCTCTTTAAAAAAACTTCGACCTCCTAAAACCTACCGAGCACCAATGTTAGCCTTTTTTTGATTGAAGGAAAATCGTTCGATCTATGGATTAAAATCCTTCTAATCGTTCAATCGATGGAAATGCGGTAAATCCTTTGACTTCGATATTCGAAGTCGAAGGATTTTACTTCGATGGTTGAATATAGAGGGTTAATTAACCCTCGATATTCGACCAATAGTAAATGTGCCCCTTGATGTTTATTAAGTGGCAAAATTTGAAAACGCATGCCAGTTCATGTAGAAGTCAATGGGAGCTGCCCTAGGTAATATATATCTAGTATAGGTCAATCTAAAAAAATAAATAAATAAATAAAAATGTCACCTCTTTGAAGAGTTACAATGTGCCATAGTAAATGGATTAGTGGAAGAGTTTATATGCCGAAAACTTCCCACACCAGTCAGTTGAACTGAAGAAGCTGCTCGGATGAGTAGTGAAACGTCTTCATTGATTACTCAGCAATTCCAGTTGTTTTTAGATTAACCTATACTAGATATACCATGACCTGGATGAATGAAAATCTTCATAGTCATAGGTAATATATAGTGACTTTTTTCAATTTGAGTTTTTCAAATTTTACTAATTTCTCAATTTTTTTTGTTTGTAGACCCATTGAATGATGAGTAGTTTTTTTCTCACAGTTTCATTCAAGTTTTCTAGATTCTCTGATTTTCTTTTTCTCTGTTATACCTAAAACACTTGCTTGTACTTAATCCTAATTTAGACATACTTAATCCTTATTGGTTGAAGTGGAAATTCAAATTTAAAAAATTAGAATTTTGAGCTAATTTTTGTGTACTTCAACTAGGGAATAGTCCAAATTCGATTCGAATTTGAAAAAAAGTGGGAAAATTCGAATTTTGAAATTTCAGACAAAAGAAAAGCTTTGATTTAATTTCGGTTGGTCTTTTTGAATCCGAATTTCTACGTTTTTCAAATTCAGAATTCGACCCTTGATAAATCTGCCCCTTAATGTTAAAATTGTTTTTTAATAGACTTAAGGCATGGAGATTCAAATTATGGAAAGAACCCTTATCCGAGCAGTTTGGATACTAACAAATTAACTAATAGATTATATATTTGAATTCCTCCATTTGATATAATTGTTCACCAGTTTTCATATGTGTGATAATGTCATTATACAATTACCAAAGATAAGTTGCTCAACTATAAAAGCCAACTTGAGTAGTTTTGGGCGAAGGCTGCTTATGCCACTGCCCGGGAAATTTATATACTTCAAAAGAAATTGCTCTGCAGCACCTCAAAAAGGTAAGGAAAGGCAATTTTTCGTGTACTTTCCCTTTAGGACTTGATAAAGGACAGGTACATGAAATGTTTTTACAAATCAATTTTTTTCTATACATTTTTTAAAAATCTTTAAATTTTAAATTTTTCCCGCTAGTAATTGTCCAAAAAATTAGAATTTTCATATTTTTATTCAGATCATTAAGCATTCTTTTAGTTTGTGCTTTTTATATTCATATATTTTAATAGATTACATGGCATTTGTGGTTTTATAAAAAATATGTTGGTGGTTTCAAACAGCACTAAAATTCAACCTTTAATAAATGGGCCTCCCATAAAAAACGTCATCAAGTAAATGCAGTCAAGGTCCTATAGAAGTCAAAGGAAGCTGCGCTGATCCTATTGAACTTTTTTTTTGACATTCAGACTTTTCAGAGGTTTTCAGATTTTTATGAGGATCGTTAAGCATTTTTCTCATTTGTGCTTTTTATATTCGGATCTTTTAATAAACCACATAGCATTCGTGGTTTTAGAGAAAACGAGTTTATTTGTGGATTCAGCAACCTCTAAAACCACTATAATGACAATGTTAATAAATTGGCCGCCTTATGTTAAACAAATTGACAATATTGATACCCCAGTGTAAATGGCATCTGTATAACAATTTTCCCTCATTGTTTATTAACTTTATTATTTTTAATTGAAGTGTGACATTTGAATCTGACCTCTCTCAAAAACTGAATGGTCAAGTCTCCTGAACCATGGGGACCCCAAAACCATTTAGATTAGTATTGACAGTGGGTGATATAGGTCAATGCTCTAATCAAAACATTCAGCAAAGAAATAGTGTTTTCCATGTTCTCAGTGAACTTTGGAAAATACATTTCTAGCATTATTTTATGTGAAATGTGGCCTTAATGCAATGCCTGGTTTAAATAAAATAAAACTGGCATGTTCTAGAACAACCTATCTTTTCTGATTTTGAGCCATAGATGCTCATAAATCAATGTTGGAGCAAACAATAAACAGTCAAAGGCACAGATCATTTTTCTTACCTGCCTGAATCCCATTATGCATGACTTTCTAAAGAGACAGATGTGCCCTACTTAGATGAACTTCGTGAGAAGATTTATTTTTGTCATTGTCTGTTTCACCACTTATAAATCCTTTACCCCATGTTCCTTTATTTTTATTATTCCTTAAAAATACCTCAATTACCTGGGCTTTAGAGAAATAAAAAAACATATAATATTAGATTACATTTATATTACTCTATAACTAAGTAATACATAATAAATAAAACATTTTGTTTTAGTAGGTAGAAGCCTAGAATTCATAATTCTAAAGATTTCAGTCTACTTTAAATTAACATTATTTGCTGAAGCATGAAATAAACAAAAAATGGCAATTTTTCTGTTCTATATATTTTAATTATTTAACTATTTATTTTGCCACAATTGTCTTTGTAAATTGAACTGTTCAATTGCTAGGGTCCATAGATTGTTCCACCTTTTGGTTGCCTGGATCAGTGACCTAGACAACCAGAAAGCATTTAAAATGACAGGCTGGAAAAAAAGCAGAGCTGAAAGGAATATGATTCATAACCCACATGACATAAAAAAATAAAGATCAAACCCAATATGATATAAAACCTAAAATATAAAACCAAGATTCGGGCAAATGCCAAACCGAATCCAAATCCTAATAAGCATATGGAAATTAGGGTGGGAAGGGGAAAACATTTTTTTTTACTTCCTTGTTTTGTGTCAAAAAGTCACGTGATTTCCCTCCCCTACCCCTAATTTGCATAAGCAATCCTGCTGAAATCCTGGATTCAGTGCATCCCTAATTCTCACAATGGTCAGGTATTTTGGACTTGCCACGTTATTATAAATTTATTAAATGAAAAGTTTTCTTTTCTTCAACAAGTAAAAAGAAAATAAGACCAATTTTCAAAATGTATGTACTGTCAGTCCTAACTAAGTGAAAAAATAGAATATTATCTTTGAGGGAGAAAGACCATAGTTGCTTTTCTCTTTGTTTAGCATGATCTCTTCCAAAGACACCATTAGACGGGGGTTGGGAAAGCAGGCATTGAGGAGACAACTACCTCCCCATAATACAAAAAAACACTAGAATGCAGTTCATCCCCTGGGGGATATATATTGGAGTGCTGGGGTTAAGTTGTGTAGTATGTAAATCAATAAAAAGGGATGAGCTGCATTCTAGTGTGTTTTCTGTATTATGGGGAGGTGGCTCTCTCCTCAATGCTTGCTCTCCCAACAATTTTTTTTGGGTGGGCTCTTTTGTCTCTATGTTGCTTCCTTGGACATTTTTAATAATAAGTGGCCACTTCCAGTAATTACACCAACACTCACTAATAAAGACATATATATGACCTATATGTAACCACCATATTTAAATTGATCTAAGCGTAAGTATGTTAAGGTATGTTAATGAGCCAGTGGGCTCATCCCAGACCCGATCCCTGACAGGAACTTTTGGTGCTCCACCCTCACCACCCAATTGTGGCCGGTATGCAAAGCCCACTGTGCATGGGGATGGCTGCCATATTTTAATTGATGTAAGCATAAGTATGTTAACAAAGTTTTGCTAGGAAGAAAGTACGCCAGCAAAAATTTGCTTAGAAATGTACACACTGGCAAATTTTCACTGGCGAAATTCGTCTGCTGAGACTAAACTTCTAATTTTGATAAATACACGTATTCGTTGCGAATAAACATCTGACAAAGTTGCGCGAAGTGGGACAGAGCCTTCCGAGGCGAACAATCGCCCTTTTCGTAAATTTGCCCCATAGACTCTATTTTAAGATAATTCTAATTTTAAAAATTATTTACTTTTTCTCTGTAACAATAAACAGTACCTTGATCCAAACTAAGCTGCATGAATCCATATTAGTGTCAAAACAGTATTGGGTTTATTTAAGGTTTAGATGATTTTCAGAAGACTTGGATAACACTGAAAGTATATAAAAGATTACAACATGCACATCTTTTTATATGGCAACATATGAACTACCACATTCATTTTGACTAAATTCTCAACTCTGTTTATTCATTGCTTTGCATTATTTTTTGAAAAAAAATGTCTTTTTTTTGTACCTTGTTTTTATTTGGAGACAATTCATCCGAGCCATGTTTTTTAAACTCACTTCTTCCACTGACCTAATAACCTTTCCTGTCAAGTGGCAAAGTTAATAGGATCACTGAGCAAGTGGTTGAAAACGGCAGCGATGCATCACAGTCTAAGGAAAAGAGTAATAACCGTGTGACTGGAATTGAAAATCTACTGTGATTTCCTTTAAACGTATTCTTGGATTTTCTATTATTAGAATATGGACAAAGTCATTACAGAAGGCAACTAGAACAAAATAAAAATTACATCAGGGCAATAAAGCAAAATAGATGGCCATATTGATTGCTAGAGGACAGGCAATTAATCAGTGATAGCAAGTCTTTTCATTAAAACCAAGAATGCCGGAACAGGCTGAAGTTCTGCTTAGAAACCTAAGAAACAGTTTTATTCTAGGCACTGAAATAGTTAACTATCCACATCTGAACAACTGGTATTATAATTTTATGGCCAGACAGACAGACCGAAGGAAACAGGCAAGAACTCATAATGGTCTCCAGAAATTGTTATCCAAATACATGGAATACACTTCAAGGACTGATTGGTGACCAGATGGAAGAGTATGGGCTCTGAGCTGCCAGACATCTCCCATCATTAAATAATCATTATCATCTATTCAAATCAATATAATAATCAATTAAAAATCGTTAAATAAACCCAATAGGTTGGTTTTGCTTCCAATAAGGTTTAATTATAAATCTTAGTTGGGATCAAGTACAAGGTACTGTTTTATTACTACAGAGAAAAGGTACATTTTTAAAAATTTTAATTATTTGGATAAAATTAAGTCTATGGGACATGGCATTCCCATTATTTGGAGCTTTCTGGATAATGAGTTTCTAAACAACGGATCCCATACCTGTAAAAATATACATGAGGATCATCTAACATACAATCAATACTGCAACAATAAAGCCATTCCTTCAATATTAAATCATTTCGACAATAAAGACAATAATATTTTTAACATAATATTTTTAACTTAATATAGTTACTTTACTCTAATTAAACATGACTGCTGTTTGATATATTGGAGCTTTCCTCTACTTGTTGAGGCAACAGGCTGTTACAGAGAAATGTTGTTAAATCTTATTATAAATCAATAGCGTTAAAAAAAAAAAAAAAGAAATACTATGAGAGGTGGTATAGCACTGAAAATAAAAGATGATGGCTCTCGGGACATAAAATCTGAAAGAAAGACATCAAAGCTTGTTAGAAATAAGCACTGTAACATAGCTACAACTGCTATTCTGTACTCAAGTGTGTTTTCATTAATATATCTTTTTACCTATTGCGCACCAATAAAATTGTCTTGCCGTGGCAGACCACTGAACTGAGGTGGTTTAGAACTAGACAGGAATGGTATGGAGCAAAAACTAAAGCCTCCATGACTAATCCCAAAGCTTCCTTGACGTATCCCTGGTCATGGTTCTGCCGGATATAAACTACACTAGAAAAATGAAAGTATATTAAGATAATGAAAATATAATATACTATTGTGCTGCACTGGTACAGCTGGTGGGTTTGCTTCAGAAGCTCAACTATAGTTTATATAAACAAGCAGCTGTGTAGCCATGGGGGCAGCCATTCAAAGCTGAAAAAGGAGAAAAGGCACAGGTTACATAGTAGGTAACAATAAGCTCTGTAATATACAATGACATTCTTCAGAAGTTATCTGTTATCTACTGTGTGTCATATGCTTGAATTGCTGCCTCCGTGGCTACACAGTAGCTTGTTTATACTTTTGGTGCCCCTCTCCCACCTGGCCACAAGGAGGTAAAAGGTATGCAATGCGCAATGTGCATGGGGATGGCTGTCGGCAGTAGAAAAGTTCACTGGACACACCAGTCTGACACTGTACAGGGCTGTTTTAATAAATTAACCAACGGCTAGGGGCATAACTACAGAGGAAGCAGACCCTGAGGTTGCAGGGGGGCCCAGAAAGGCTGAAATTAATGATCAACTCTCATATATTTTAGTAGAAAAGTTCAACTTACCAATGTTTTGGGGCCTCAAATTGAATTTGTTGTGGGGCCCAATGACATCTAGTTAAGCCACTGTCAAAGGTGCATTTACTTCTTTAGTATCAATGAAGTTCATAAGAGAAAGTCTCACGCTTCATATATATTTTGCCTGTTATGAATCAGTCATGCCATGTGGCATATTAATAGAATGATGTAATATATGTTGGTGGAACATGCTTTCTTAAATCAGAGAACAATAAAGAAGTTATGGTGCAGTGAAGGATTATTTGGCCAACAGCTAGTCATTTGAGTCTTTACAATATACCATTACTATTTACAATATACTATTTATCAAAAGAGTCTCTGATAGACCATATCATTTTCTTATACTACAACTATAGAGCACTAATTTTGCTTGCAGCACAATACATTAATAGAACAAAAATGGTTCAATGCAATAATATAATAAAAGAATATAAAATATAGTTGCAATCAAGTTGAAGTGCTGAGTTTTATAAGAAACAAGAGGAAGGAGGATGCAGCCCCTTAAAGATCATTGGTGGTATGTGTTGACGTAAATGGATCAAGAATTTGCAAAATAAATTAAAAAACCCCATTACATTATATTTCATAACAAGGGTTACTAGACAATTCATAAAGTTTTAATTGTGCAAGATTGCTTTTTAAGACCAGATGAAGGCGACATACATTATATATGGTACAAAATAACTGCTTTTATAATATAATTATTAACATTATTATTAACATATATTTATACAGCGACAACATATTTCATAGCGCTGATGTGTACTAGTGCAAACAACACAAAGTGCAATCCTTTTTCTCTTAATTGTTAAATCATGATGACCTTATATTGAACATGCACAACAACAAAAAATTGCTCTTATTGAAATATGCAAGCACATGCAGGTCCCTTCTCTGGAGTCGACTGGAGAGATAGAATTAAGCAACCTGAGCGACCCTTCCCAATCCATTTTGCCAACGAAATTCAAACCACCCAATCTTAACCCCACAACAAGGGGAAGGGTTGGGAGACCCTTTTAATCCTGTGGTGCCATGCTTCCCTGCATTGCATTATGCTACTTGACTATAATATATTCTTTCTTAATTTATAGGCTTTCATATAAAGAGTTGGATAAGATTGGTTCTCTAAGATAAGAGATACCTGTAACCCTAAATAAGGGTGTTTTGTGGTTGTACCATACATTGTGAGATATCCACCATCTAATGACTGTCTCTTTTAAATTTTTATTGAAAGCAATCATTTATTTCAGACAGTGGATCAACTGTTAGAATTTCATTATGATTGGTTTGCTTATCACTAAAATACTTATGTATGATGCCATTATTTTTGTTCAAGGGGATGCATAGCTTATGTAAAACTTATTGCGTTTCACCCCTTCTTATGTAAAGAAAGCATCCCAAACTGCTTAAGAATTATCTGATGAGAATCATCCCTACTACAACTTCATCAGTCATATCGTTGTCATCTAACATCACATGCTAGGTGTTAAAAAGATAATGGGATTCACTTATTATCTATTTGTAAATTTTACCTAGTGATAACAGTATAACATTAATATGACTTTGGGTTTTAACAATTTGTTATAGAACAATTTAGGATGATAATATTTGTCCACATTAGTTTCCCCTCACATTTGATTTGTATCAAGGAGCAAAGATTCCTGTGTAATAGTTTTTAGCACTTCTGCTGCACAATATCCCTTAGAGCAGAATAGTTCTGTTCTGTTCCTGAAAAATAGATTGAAATGCTAGAAATCCTACAGGATTCCCCAGGTCAAACCACAATTAGTCTCTCCATAGCTTAGTAATTCTGGTTGATAATCAGTGTAAACAGAGAAAGCTTCCCACTGGAGCATCAACTTCCATCAATTGGACCACTCAACCCACGACTCTTGCTACATGAATCAATCTACAGTATATTGTTTCTGGATTACAGCTCCCATCATGTTTTAATATAAGGCTGAGGAATGATGGCATTTATAGTGCGGCAGAATTTCTGTGGAGTTACCCTGTTGCTAAAGGTTTATGTTCTGTTTAAAGGAGAAAGAAGGGTACATTTAACTCTCTTTCTTATAAATCTTCAACAGCAAATTACAGTTGCTTATTTTCACAAGGCCCCTATTTTACAAAAGTAACACTGGCCCGGGGGGGACTTTTTATCCTTGCTCAAGTGATATTGATACACAATTGCTCATATTCAACATTCTAATTAGGGATGCACCAAATCTCAAAGCATTCGTGAAAGATTCCGAACCAAATCTGAATCCTAATTTGCAGGAAGGGTGAAAGAGAACCAAGCATATACATTCTTTTATAATCATGTGATTTTAAGGATTCAGATTTGGTTGGGCCAGGCACCTTGGTTTGGTTGAACCCTGCATGAACAACCCCAAATCTTGGCCGAATACCAAACCGAATCCTGAATTTGGTACGTCCCTAATTCCAGTTCACTTACAGGATTACTACTACACTTTTACTAGGAACCAGTGAGCATCAAACAGAGGCACGTTTGCTATCCAAATTCAGATGCATAAACAAAATCCTGGTTATACCAGGTCATCTGGGACTCTTAACTGGAAAACAAAAGAAAACACAACTCGAGTGGCTCACTGTACTGTTTTTAGACCCAAGGATTGATTTACTTTTCAATTTCTGGAAACCTATTGATAGCAGATCACTACCTTCTAATCATCCCCCAGGTGAGAATATCAATGGAAATTAACAATCTCAATACATGAGTAAGAGAAAAACCAGGGTAAATGTGATCTCCTTTTAAACTCCTCTCCAGTTACCTGCTCATGGTATCCATATCACAAGCGATAATGGAAGCAGAAGAATTGCAGAGGATTATAACCATGTTGGCATATCTGAATTCCTTAGTCTGAGACCTATGCTCTTACTGTATATTTTACTATATCAAACACCAAAAAGTAGAAAGGAAAAGCGATTTTGACCTTGTCATCAAGAACCACAAGTAATTACAAAATAGAAGAAAGGCAACCTTTCTGATGCTGAATACTGGCATAAATGTGCCTTTTGAATCTCTGCACAGATCCCTACATCTTTGGGGTTTATTTAGGTCCTGGCTTAGTATGTCTATCTTCAAAAAATCATAGTATGAAGCGGCTTCCTAATGATAAAGGCACTAAAACCCAGCACTTCTGTCAAGGTAGCACTCCTGCTGAGAAAATTATACCAAGGTAAAGAAAGTCTCCACTTGTGTGAAGGAGCATGAATATAAAGAGCTTCATAATTGAATCTTCTTACCAGGGAGAAGAACTAGCATCTTTATAGCCTTTCAAATTGAAAGACGGGTCATTTAAATTCTGTTAGTTCTCCATCTTACACTTTTTTAGGAATCCATAAGTACTCCTTCTAAAAAAGAATTGCTGAACAATGTAGTTGGCTGTATTTGGCTTTACACATTATTTTGCACAGCCTCCAACTATCTTTTGTTGAAATATACCAACTTTAAAAAGGACAGTTTGAAGTTAAAATACATTTTCTAGCCTTTCCTCAAAGTTATGTTAAATGCAATTTTGAAAATGTGAAAGAGATTTTACAAATGACAAATCACTTGCTAGCTCAATCTAAGGCCAACTCAAATTGATTCTCTAATCTCGCCACAGGATAAATCTGAATACACAGCTCAGAAACTGCTAGACTAACAATATATAAAAGTACAAGTACTTCAAAAAAAATGGGTCCTAAAACATGATCAAACCCCTAAAAATGATCATAGTTATCCTAATGTTAGCTTTGTGCTATTCAGAAAAGCAATTTGTGGATCTTTAACATTCATATTCAAGGCAAAAATCACTGCAGTGAAGATTTGTAAAAGGATTTTACATATACCTGTAGCTTCATTGGATACTGTTCATATTAGTTAAATACTAAAATGAATAAAAAAATATAGTAGAATATTTCTTACAGTGAACCATGGGAGGGTAAACCCATGGCCTTTATAGGGAGGATTCAAAGTGAAGGATTTCTTCCAAACCTGGCATTTCTTTGACTAGTATAAGTATGCCAATCTTTATAATGATAGTGTCTCGAATCTTAGGATAAGACAGCTGACAGGATGCCCACTGACAGCAACATCACTCAACCTTAAAGGGGAACTCTGGGTTCCAAACCAAAATTTAATAAAGAGGCCCACATAACACAGAACCCCCTAACATACCCATAACCGTTATTGGTTTCTTCAAAAAGTATGAATAAATGCCATTTTCTATGCTAAAATCCAACTAACAGTTCTTTTCTTTCTGCAACAACTCCACAGCTTACAGACAGCATGCAGGAACTACATATCCCACAATGCATTGCACTAGGATGTTCCCTTTCTTATTGAAATCATGTGTGCAGGGAATTGTGGGTTTGGAAGATGCAGACTAAGGACAGATGGCTGTTGATACGAAGTAACAGTAGTCAGCCAACTCAGCAAAGTAGTCAGAGAGATCAGAAGGAGAGCAGGGGCTAGGCTTAGGGAACTGTTCCAAACAGTTACAAATGATGAAAAGTCTGCATATTTTTTAATTTATGTAGATTGAAAAGTTGCTTGAAATTGTGTTTACTTTTCAAAAAGCTTAAGTTATGTTTTCGTGGAGTTCCCCTTTAATTTGATTATTATATTAAAAAAAACTTTAATACCATACATATATATAAATTATCACTTTATACCAACAATAAATACTCATTAAAGATGAAAATGACAATAACTAGCCCATTAATAAAATTAATTGGAAAAAAATCAATTAATTAATAAGAGTTAAAATCCCCATAAATATCCCTAAATGAATAAAAGGTATACTTTTCCTTTAAGGGCTATACTACATAGGAGATTTTTTGGGTCAGATTTTTAAAGACATAGTTCAGTGTAAAAATAAAAACTGGATAAATAGATAGGCTGTGCAAAAAAAAAAAATGTTTCTAATATAGTTAATAACTTGCTTTCCACTGGTTACCAGGCAGTAGAAAACATTTAAAAAAGCCAGCATGATTCAGGAAAAACATTCTTTGGACAGATGAAACCAAGATCAACCTCTACCAGAATGATGGAAAGAATAAAGTATGGAGAAGGCATGGAACAGCTCATGATCCAAAGCATACCACATCATCTATAAAACATGGTGGAGGCAGTGTGATGGCTTGGGTGTGCATGGCTGCCAGGGGCACTGGGACACTAGTGTTTATCCATGATGTGACACAGGACAGAAGCAGCCAAATGAATTCTGATGTGTTCAGAGACATACCGTCTGCTCAAATCCAGCTAAATGCAGTCAAATTGATTGGGAGGAGTTTCATAATACAAATGGACAATGACCCAAAACATAAAGCCAAAGCAACCCAGGAGTTTATTAAAGCAAAGAAGTGGAATATTCTTGAATGTCAGTCACCTAATCTGAACCCAATTGAGCATGCATTTCACTTGTTGGACAGAAAGGCCCATAAACAAACAGTAACTGAAAGTCGATGCAGTAAAGGCCATTAAAAACCCAGAATCTAGTGATGTTCATGAGTTCAAGACTTCAGCCTGTCTTTGCCAGCAAAGAGTTTTCAACCAAGTATTAGAAATGAACATTTTATTTTCAGTTTTTTAATTTGTCTAATTACTTTTGAGCCCCTGAAATGAAGTGATTGTGATAAAAAAAAAGGCTGTCGTTCCTCACATTTTTATGCAATCTTTTTGTTCAACCCACTGAATTAAAGCTGAACGTATGCAGTTTAACTGCATCTGAGTTGTTTCATTTAAAATTCCTTGTGGTAATGTACTGAACTAAAATTAGAAAAAAGTTCTCTGTCCAAATATTTTTGGACCTAACTGTATATCGGGGTCAACCCTGTACTCCCAATACTTCTTCAAGGGATGTAGCATATTCCTTTTGTGCATAACAACTTGTTCTGTAAGAATACAGTATCTAGTAGAGTTGAGTCTAAAGCAACTGGTTTTTCTGAGTTTTCTTGAAAAGATTCACCACTCATCCGAGTGGATTCTTGCCTTCACTATATTGATTCACATCTTCTTTTATTTTCAAGATTGATTTGTGTGTTTGGAACGAAGGGGGAATGAAATAAAAGTTGGAAGGAAAATTATTCTCATTGTTAAAATGTATTTAAGCAAAAAATGTTTCCTTTGCACCGACTTCATATAGCTTTTGCATACCCAAAAGCTATTTAGAAATCTTATTTACCAATGGAAGTTATTCTAAATCAACTGGACTTTCTGAAATAACAAAAAGTTTATTGGATTTCTTTGATGAAAGAAAAAAATAATTCAAGTGTACATACATTAAAGGGTTTCACTGCTAATAGAAGTATTTGTAACGGTAAATTACGGTAATTACTATTGAAGCAGTGTTTCTGTTCTCTGGGACTGACTGCTAAGACAATGTAACAGGAGTTGGTTGTCCTCTAGATCTTTCAGTCAGCTGTAATCAGCTGACTTGCAACACTATTTCAGGAGGCAGAGCCAGGCATACAGAAGGGAAATCTCTTTAAAGAGAACTAAAGCCTAACTAAAGAAGTAGTTGGAAATGTTGTACCAGCCCAAGGCAACAACAGCCCTATAGCAGTAAAGATCTGTGTCTCCAAAAGATGCCACAGTAGCTCCCCGTCTTCTTTTCTGCTGATTCGCTGCACATACTCTGTGCTGTTGTCAAGTACTGAGCTTAGGGACCCACTCACAATATACAGTACACATAGAATATAAATGTCCCAAAATAAGGTGGATTAGTAATTAATACAGATAATTACTACATGTCAGCACAGAAACCAGTGCAATTAGCATCAGAATTTAATAATCAGCCCTGTAGAATCAGCTTATATTACAGGCCAACCTCATTTTCTGCTTGATAATTAGTGACGACCCCTAAGCTTAGCTTCTCAACAGCTGCTCAGAGCTCACTGAGCATGTGAGTGTTGCAGACACTTTCCACGATGGTGACCCCTGTGACAAGTTTGATCATTGCTGCTATTGAGAAGCTGAAACTTTAGGCTGATGCAATGAGTTCAGTATATAAAATATGGCATTTTTAGCCATATTCCTTTATTCAGGGTTTAGTTCTCCTTGGATTCGGTTAGGCAACACATTAGTATTATTCTGTATTCAAATCCTGCTAGAAGTGCAAAGTAAAATCCCAAACTGAATTGTGAAAACATATCCAGAAATAAAAAAAACTGCAAAGCCTGCTAAAATTTCTCATAAGGGACATCCAGTGAAGTAACAAGTGTTGGCCTGCCCCCCCTGCCAGAAAAAAAACTTTGGAGGGGCTTGGCACACAGCAATACCTACCCACCCTCCTTCTCCCTGCCCAATCCCTGCCTACTCCCAACCCCCACCGGCCCACTCTCGCCAGGCCTATTCTATGTTCTCCCATCTGGAGTCCCAGCACAAAGGAAGGTGAGCAACTGGGGAGGAAGTGTTTCTTTAGAACTATAGAAGAAGCAGACCCCACAGTCCAGGCCCCCTGCAGCCGCAGTGTCTACTTCCTCTATAGTCAGTGTGAACACCTATGTCACCCATGAAAGTCAGGGCACTATTTTTTCCTGAACTATACCTCGTTTAAGGATTCCTGCTCCAGACAAGTGCATGAAAGCAATTTGATAATATAAGATCATATATGAAGGTTTAAATCAAGTGATATTTCTGGAAAAAATGTGTCATTTTACTTTCAATATTTCTATTTAGACCTTCCACGCAGTGGACACAGTTATTGCTACCACCTGTGCAGTTTTGGATTGGACACTTCAATTCGGCCATGGGTTGCAGAGGCAACACTATCAATCCAGGATTTAGAGTTCTGAACAAACTCTGATAAAACTTCAGTGTGACCCTGGAATAAAGACAAAGGGTAAATAATATATAATATGAAGACAATCCCTGTCTGCCATGTAATAGCCCCTCCCATAGATATTATCATTCCACCCCTAAACATCCTTACTGTACTTTATGAAATTTTCACACCAATGAATCATCGCTGATGAAAGTATACTAATATTCTTTTGCTGAGACGTAATTGTGCATTTCGATGAATATGCATATTAGTCATGAAATAACATCTGGCGTAGTTGTGCAAAGTATGGTGGATATTTCCGAATCAAAAAATTTGCAGGTTAGTAAATATGCCCCAATGTCTGGACCCTCAAACAACAGACTAGTATCTTATCAAATTCAGCTTTAATGTATTAACTGTTTATTACCCTGGATGAATAAAACTCTAGAAATAACTGACTGAAGTCTCCTTGAAAGCCTACTTTTGTTCCTTTGCATCGCAACAACAACAGAAAAAAAAACGTACAAATCATCTAACTCTAGGCTTTCTTTTCCAGCTTGAAGGGCCTAATACATGTTAAGTCTGGGAGGTGATCATATCGAAACTTTGGGTGAATCACAGCTGACAGTGTTCTTATTTCTAGGCCAGAAATTCAGGCTTTGAACAAAAAGCAATTGCTATGTCTTTTGAACCTGTGCTTCAGCAGAGAGAAGCAGCAGGATTCCCGTGCTGTATAATAACTGTCAGAAACAATTTCTGCTCTGTAAGTGAGGTGAAGCAAAATGTCAAAATATTTGAATACATTTCATTGAGGATATCTTCTTTTAAATTAGTGAAGGAAAGAAAAAGGAAATCATATCCTTTTGCATAATAAATATGCATAGAACAGTGAAGCTGAGTGAATTCTAATAAAGCGGCGTCCTAGCTTGTTAACGTGTTAGAGGTCCGTAGCTATAAAATGACATAATTATCGGTTAAGGAAAAGGCAACTTTTTGTTTTTGCATAAACTATGGAATGTGTGACTGAATGAGCCTGTTAATTAATATGATATTACTTTGTCTTGCCAAATGGCATCATATAACCCCTATGCGGTATTAACACATACAGAAGAAACCTGAGTTAGATAAGAAATGGTTTCTGTGATCAGTGAAACAGAGAATTGCTATTCTTATGCTGTAAATAACTATTCTTACTAAGCACTTTTTCATTGGATTACAAATATTAATTAGAGACTTATAAAAGCAAACATTGCAGACTATTCTTTTGCAAAAACACAGCAGTAACTAGTATTTGTTAAAAGTTTAGTCTTTGGGCCTGGTTTGCCAAGTAGCACCTCAAAATACAATCCCATATAATGTGAATTATGTACAGGTATGGGATCCATTATCTAGAAATCTGTTATGCCGAAAGCTCTGGATTTCAGGAAGGCCCTCTCCATAGACTGCATTTTATCCGAATAATCCAAATGTTTAAAAATGATTTCCTTTTTCTCTGCAATAATAAAAACCGTAGCTTGTACGTGATCCAAACTAAGATATAGTTAATCCTTATTGAAGCAAAGCCAGCCTATTGGGTTTATTTAATGTTTACATGATTTTCTAGTAGATTTAAGATACGAAGATCTAAATTATGGAAAGATCCCGAACATTCTAGATAGCAAGTCTCATACCTGCAGTAGTGTACTACTAGAGTATTCCATACTGAATGTCACAATAAGCAAGCACCCTGCACGCATGGTTTCAACATCTAACAGAGAACGAGACTCCTGAAAATTTTGTGCAAACTCTGGACACAGACAAATTACTTACTTTTCTATTGTGACAGATTTCTGCAAACAATATTCATTGGAGCTGTTGGGAGACGCTGTAGTAAAAACAATGTTGTGGTTACTACGCTGAGTACAAGATGGAATTGATATAACAGAACCCTGCAATTAATAATACTGGTGGTAATTCAAAATCCCTTAGCCGGTTGATCTAACATGCAAATTATCTCTTTTTTAAATATGGGTACTTAGTATTCCAATGATATATACTATAAAAGAATGCTATGATGTCATAAATAGTCAGTAATTGATTAAAGATGCACAGTTAACTCTCATTATATATTAATAAAGGTATGGAACCTGTTAAGCAGAATACTCGGGACCTGGGTTTTTCCAGATAAGATACGTGATGGGCGAATTTGGGCCATTTCACTTCATCTGGAAAATTCGTATATTTCCTGCGAAATTCGCAAAACGGCGAAAAATTCACAAAACGTCGCCAGCATCTTGAATTTTCGTGACGGTTTCGCGAATTTATTTGTGGCGGCAAATCGCGGGAATTTGCCACAAATTCGCGCCTGGAGAATAAATTCGCCCATCACTAGATAAGATATCTTTCCATAAATGGATCTTACTTCTACTAAAAAAACATTTAAACATTAAATAAACCTAATAGGATTATTTGCCCCCAATAAGGATTAATTGTATCTTAATTGGGATCAAGAACAATGTACTCTTTTATTATTACAGAAAAAAATGGAAGCAAATATTTAAAAATGTAATTATTTGATTAAAATGGAGTGTACGGCAAATGGCCTTCCCATAATTTGGTGCTTTCTTGAGAACGAGTGTCCGGATAATGGATTCCTTAGCTGTCTGTTATAATATTTTATTTATAAAATACCAACATATTCCACTGTGCTTTTTAGACATTATGCATCGTTCACATCAGTCTCTGCCCCAGTGGAGCTTACAAAGTTAGACTATACAAACTCCTGGCAGATAGCACTTACAATTGCACTAAAACCATAGGTAACCATTTAGTGAATGTCTTTAAATACCTGTTTTTTAAATTGATCTTTAATATTTAATGGAGGCATATAAGCTGTAGCTACACTTATTGGTGCACTCTTTATGCTTGCCACTGGGAGAAGGACTGGTGCTTGACATGTTAAAACATACGCTATGGTTGAAAATATTTGTTTATTGGTTGCTAATGTTAATTGCATTGGTGCATTTTTAGCGCCTACTTTAGCAAGCCAGACCCACTGGGTCATATTTTAAAAAACAAATGCTACATTGAACCTATGCAGCTACCCATGTTAACCAATTAGATCATTGCTTCAATTATCTGTAGTACATTGATCAAATCAAATTTGCTGATCTTTTTATGATTTTGATTTTCAGAATGTAGTTCTATTACACTGGTTAAATAAATGTAATTTATTTTACCTTTAGCTCTCGGTTTTACAACAGACTGCAGCCGATGCATTTTTACTCAGAAATCTGATGTTAAAAAGGCTGAGAAGAGCTAAACGTATAACTACTGAGTAGTAAAATGTGCTGACATGTTGAATCATCACTCAAAATTGTGTAGCTAATGAAATTCAGATTTAAAGAAGGAAATAAGCTCTTGAACAATTTTAAAAGTAATTCAGAAGCACAGTGAAGTGAAGGGTTCAGGTTAGACATTATCCTAGTGTCCATGTACTTTTCAATGTTTATATGGATGCTGTCATCACATAACTACTATCCCTTTTATTATACCTGTGAATAAAAATGTATTAACATACATGTATTAGCTGTGTTGTTTTCTGTCAAATAAGAGGTTTGGATTTGCACCATTAAGTAGGTCATTTGTAACTGTCACTTGCTTGAAAGCAGGCCCGTATTTACAAACCTTCCCCATGGCCAGCGTGGCTCCCCCCCGCCCCGCTGTCCCCTCCCCTTCCAGGCGCTGTCCCCTCCCCACTGCCAGGCGCTGTCCCACTCCCTTCCTCTTCTACCTGCCAGGTGACGTCCTCTGTGTGTGTGTGTGTGTGTGTGTGTGTGTGTGTGTGTGCGTGCGCTCTCTGGCGCACACGCAAGTCTTGGTTAGGCACAGCACTGGAGACTGACGTGCATCTCCAGTGCTAATATTTAATTTTGATGCGGTTAGGTGTCATGCCACCCCTCAAAATTCTGCCGCCCTAGGCCCGGGCCTTTGTGACCTTGCCACAAATCTGGGCCTGCTTGAAAGCAAACTTATGATTGCCATAGGTTACTAGGCCTCATGCAAATGCTGTGCTCTTTATTAAGGGGCCTATTTATCATGATGTGTAAAACATTGGAGAAATACATCACCGGTGACGTTGATCAAAGCAACCAATCAGCAGTTAGATTTCAACAGTCACATACAAGTTAGAAAACAAATGCAAAGATCTGATTGGTTGCTATGGGCAATATAACCAGTGATGTTTTTCTCCAATGTTTTACACAGCTTGATAAATAGGCCCCCATGTGTACCTCTATAAGTTCAATGTTAAACTTAGCTAAGTCCCCTTATCTTACCCTCCCAGTGTTCATTGTTCCATCAGCCACCGGCATTCCAAGCAGTGAAATGTGTCCTTAGATACATAAATAGTATCAAGGAAAAAGATGTAATTATACAATGGCACAAAAGAGATTTTAGGCATCCCCCCCAAATGTTTTATAGCTCTGCGGGTGGGTGACAAAACAACCATAATTATTTCTTTTTTATTTAGATAGCAGTCACTTTGACCCAAAGGTGCACTTGCTGGTCAGCCATCCCATTATTCAGCAATTCTGAAACATACCTTGGGGCACATTTACCTAGGGTCGAATATCGAGGGTCGGATATTCGACCGTCGAAGTAAAATCCCTTTTTAATCCATCGATCGAAGGATATTCCTTCGATCGGGAAATTGTTAGGAAGCCTATGGGGACCTTGCCCATAGGCTAACATTGGCCTCGGTAGGTTTTAGGTGGCGAACTAGGGGGTCGAAGAAATTTTTAAAGAGACAGAACTTCGACTATCGAATGGTTGAATAGTCGAACGATTTTTAATTTGAATCGTTCGATTCGAAGTCGAAGGTCGTAGTCGAAGGTCGAAGTAGCCCATTCGATGGTCGAAGTAGCCATGTTCGACCATTTGAAATTCAAAATATTTTTCCTCTATTCCTTCACTCGAACTAAGTAAATGGGCCCCCTTGTGCCATTGCTATAATACTTGCATCTAAACTTCCATATACTTCCATATATTCTGTGGAACAAGACCTATAAATGGATAGATTCAATATGGCAATACTGCAGTTAAGCTCAGGAGACATGACAAAAAAATAGCACTGAGATGTAATGTATTTAGACTTAACACATACATGAATTGCTGAACCTCAATGTACCTGTATTACAGATATTGTATGCCGCTGCAGCCCTAACAAACTGCAGAAAACTGTAAGTAACTGTAAGTGGTATGTACTTAAAATATATTGTTTTAGAAAAATGATGAAACTCATCAGTTTTATGTAAAACCAGATATGACTGTGTTTGTGTGCATTTGTTTCTAACATTTTAATTACTGGTTAATAAATAGTTGTTACTTTGTTTTCCACTTTAATTTTTTGCAAGGTGTGCTATAAGTTAGAGTTTAACATGAGTGAGAGGGCTTCAGAACGGACATAGGAATTTATAGAAAGCTAGAGCCATGTTTGCATCTGGTCATTGTTCAGTGCTTTCCTTTTTTTATTATTTAAACTGTTACCAGTCTTAGATATTTAAAAAATTCTGTTCCCCTTCAGAGATGGATGGCTTTTTTCTTCATTTTTCCTGGCAATATAACAGATCATGAGGTCCACAGACAGTGTAAATGACATGACAGTTTTATTCATTTCACCTACATCCTTAAGGCTGACAAAAGGAAGCATATTCTGCAAATCAAGTTGGTTAAGTTCCACTTCAAACTGCGGTCTTGACTGACTGCAAGTGGAGCTGTCAGCCTGTACAGGCATCACTGTCTCAGCTTGTGTCATCTGTCACTGTCTGTTCCAGCTCACTGTACCACACAGAAGGGATGCACTGTTGCTTTCCAATTGATAACACGCTGCCAGAAGCATGTTACTTTCTCATCTGTCTTCTTGTAGCTGTCAGAACTGGAATCCATTAATTAGTTTGTTCGAATTGTGGTTGTTCTTGAGACATGAAAAAAATTAAAAAGGAAAAAAAAAAAAGGTCGGATCATCAAAAGCTCCAGAACTTAATTAAAAGGAGAAGGGGGCATAAGTGTTATGTTTTTGCCATAAGACATTAGCAAAGTGCTCTTACTGTTGCTGCAGTGTTTAAAGAGTGCAGTCAGATGTACAAATATATGTAGTAGTTGATGTAAGCTCTTGGGTCATGAATAAGGGGGGTATTTACTCATCTTGACTTTTCTCACTTTAATATATACAATAAATTCAGCCATCCTCCCAAACCCGACAAACAAAATTGTGTGTCAATTCAAATTGTGTGACTTTTCGTGCGACACATATCTACCGTATGTTGTGGTTCTCTGGTTCTAAGATACATACATTACACTTTTCCATCTCACATTATTTCATCATATGGTTTATGCAATCCTGTATACACTGCTTTAAGAAGTAGTGTCTACTCACCTCCACTTCAGCCTTGCATGCATCTCCATTCACTATGTATTGTTGTGACACACGGAATAATAAAAATCTTTTAAATGCTTCGCTACTCTCGCTTCATTTGCTCTGCAGCTGCTGCCATTGCATCTTTAGGATAACCTATTTCACCAAGAAATTAATCTTTTTGATTTAGCCCTCTGTGGCATTTCTGTCTATAATTATTTATAATTTAATTATTCATTCAAGAATTGTTTTGTAATCCAAAGTTTGTCAGAAATACTATCAAATATTTGACAATATCATGGAGATAATGCTGTTTACATGTCTGTTATTGTAGAATTGTCTTTCCACAAAGACATTTGTGGAAACATTGCTGCTTATGCAGATTCATAGCATCATCAGCACCCTGTCTTTGGGTTTTGTTCTTTCTGGTAAGTGTAACTTAAAAACATTGTAATATACAATAAGTCACAGGAAAATGTTCTGAGGTTGCTCAGTTCAAGGGTAACTGATCAGAGCAGGGTAAGTCTGATGGTGTTAATAGGAAGAGATGGCTGGGTCAAAGCTTCTGTAAGGGTGGAATTAAATGTCCAAAAAAAAGTCACACTACTCATTTTTCATCCATATCAGGACAGAGATTTAAGTAAATAGTAGTGCTGTCAGAAGAAATGCAAGAGGTCAGGCCAAGCATCTGAGGTGCAAAATCAAAATATATCTCAAAGGTTTGGAACCTGTAGTTAGGCCAAGTGAAAATACATCTTAGAAAAGCATAGGTTGACAGATTGTCAGTATGAAATAAAGCAGGAGTAGCCTACAGTAACAAGGTTTGAGTGACGAAATGGACATGGTATACAGTATATGTAATTAAGCCAATGATTAAGCAAGCCACTAGTAATTGACAGTTAAAGTAACAGCAGTCACATTGTTAAGGCAGAGAGAGACAAAAGGGGTAATATACTTTAAAACAGCTGATATTGTACAATCCAGCATATTAAAAGTAGGTATCAGGGTTTACTCATACAATGATTTCAGCACACAAAGCTAAAGGCCCTGGTGCAACATTTGGAGATTAATATGAATGATACTAGCAGCAGTGTTTACAACATATTGGAGTTGTAAAAGGCCATATGTTGGAATGCCTGCAAGGAGTAAGTTGCAGTACTCAAGGCGGGAAGTAATAACAGACTGAATAATGTTTCAGTTTTATCTTAGCTGAGGACCTCTCGTATTTGTCTATATTTATTTTGTGGTCACAGCCTCATTGCACCCCCGCCTAATGGTTTTAAAAATTAGTGGTGAGCACAACTTTCCCTTGTTTGTTACACAAATAAACAGGACAAGATTTGGCAAGTGTTTGGATGTGTCCTGTACACTTGCAGTATACCTGGTTGATTGAAAGGTGAAGTTATTGACTGTGAGTGAAACCTGAGGGACAGGGAAAGATGTTGTAGGCAATATAATGAATTTAGTTTTTTAGAGGTCCAGTTTCAGGTGGTGCTGTTAACTCCAGGAGGCAAGACTGTAGCTTGGGAAAGAAAAGAATGAAAAAGGTCAGGAATAGACAGGTAGAGATTGGTGTCATCAGCATAAAAGTCCAAATGACTGAATACAATTTCCTAGAGTAGTAGTGAGAGCAGCAGAAGTCCTAAGACAGTGCTTTAAGGAACAACAGATTTAAGGAATGAGGTGGAGGTAAAGTTAGAGAAAGCAACTTTAAAGGGGTTGTTCACCTTTCAGATAACTTTTAGTATGATGTAGAGAGTGATATTCTGAGATAATTTGCAATTGGTTTTCATTTTTTATTATTGTAGGTTTTTGAGTTATTTAGCTTTTTATTCAACAGCTCGTCAATTTGTATTTTAGGCAATCTGGTAACTAGGGCCCAAATTACCCTAGCAACCATGCATTGATTTTAATAAGAGACTGGAATATGAATAAGAGAGAGTCTAAATAGAAGGATCAATAATAAAAAGTAGCAATAACAATACATTTGTAGCCTTACAGAGCATTTGTTTTTTTTAGAAGGGGACGGCGACGCCCCTTTGAAAGCTGCAAAGAATCAGAAGAAAAAGACAAATAACTATAAAACTATGAAAAATAAATAATAAAAACCAATTAAAAAGTTGCTTAGAATTGGTCATTCTATAACATAATAAAAGTTAATTTAAAGGTGAACCACCCCTTTAATGATAGAACATTATAAACCAAGATAGATGCCAGCTTAGTACAAAATGTCTAGGAGTGGGTGGTCAGTTGTGCCAATAGCTGCAGAGCGATCTACAAGTTTAAGCATGGAATAGTGGCCTATAGACTTTGCCAGAAGATCATTGTTTACATTGGTTAGTGCAGATTCTATTGAGTATAATAGGTGGAAGCCAGATTGCAGGGGATCGAAAGAAGGAGTTGTAATTGAAATGCTGGACCAGGCTATTGTAACAAGCCTTTCCAACAATATAGATGCAAATGGAAGTAGAGAAACTGGATGATAGTTGGTTTGAGAGCTGGGATCAAGAATAGGGTTTTTGAGGATGGCAGTGATTAGTGCTTTTTTATATGAAGATGGAAAAGTACAGGGCGGAGTGTATTTGAAAAAAGATGAAGGAGGTGAGAACATATGGGGTTAAAACGCAGGTTGTGGGATTGCACACAAGAAGTTTGCTAACTTCTTTAATTGTTGCAGGGGAGTGTAAGGTAGATGTAACATTACTGCAAGTTCATTTGAAATTGTCAATGAATGGTATGC
Organism: Xenopus laevis; assembly: GCF_017654675.1. Lineage (NCBI taxonomy): Eukaryota > Metazoa > Chordata > Amphibia > Anura > Pipidae > Xenopus > Xenopus laevis. Next base: position 85,962,746 of record NC_054379.1, read on the forward strand.
TCACTGTATTGAGATTGATTTTGTCTTCAAATACGTTTTTCTACATCTTCTGAGGTACAGAGTTAAGCTAATTTGCCAAGCTTTGGGTTTAATTGAGATAAGTTTAGAGCTAGCTGGAGAAGCAGAGTTGTCATTGGGAATACTGAAGTCACCAATAAAGAGAGCTTGTGTGTCATAGTAGAGAAAGTGTGAAAGCCGTGTAGCAAAGTTATCTATGAAAGTAGAACAGGAATCATGGGGTAAAGTCCTGCGGTCCATTTTTTGACCTGTACCCGCAACCTGCAATCCTCAACCCGGACCTGCAACCCGCATTCTTACCCGCTTGGAACCACTACCCGACCCTACCCACAAGTACCTTATCCACAACCCGGACCCCGGGACCCGCTGATCATCAAGAATCGTGAAATGCTGTCATTGTAAACCGGAAGTGACATCATCGGAAGTAGACATGATCAGAAAAAAGGAGTAAAACAGGAAGTGCTGTCATTTAAACGAAGTGAAATATCATTGAAGGGGAACTGGTTAAAGCAAGAAGGACAACCTTGTAATTCCTGCATATTTTCAAGCTGTTATCACTTTCCCTGGAGTTGCAGTTGAACAAGGGGCTGTATAAACTATTTAAGGACAGCATTAATTATTGAAATGGAAAGATGGGTGCTGCCTATGTTCCTTTGGGATTCATTTAATATCCGTGTTAGACACACAAGAGAAATCCTCTCCTGAGAGAATAACCCTATGGGTTATTAATGACAAATTACCAACTGTTCCCTTCTCCCTGGGAAAAGGCTGTGCCACTTAATCAACAGAACTGGCAAGGGGGTTTGTATGCTGAACCAAAAGGATTCCCTTATTTAGCTGACAGAAGGGCCTTTGTTCTGGCAAAATTACCTACCCCAGCCTTTAAAAATGACTGGAAAAACTAATTCAGAGTTGTGTCAATTAATCTGATGAATCCCAAGCAAGTGGCATGTGGTTTCCGAGAGAGAAGGGTGGCTACTGCAAGCAGGGGCTGGCCTGGAACTAGGGGGGTAAGCGCAGAAGAGTATGTGACGTAACGTACCTCATATACAGTCCTAACCCCTAGTCCCCCTCAGTGGGGGTCGCTTCTCTGAACGTCAAAGTGCTTTGGCGCAAACGTGCCGTCCCTCCGGTTGCCGGTGCGGTTTACACTCGCTGCGGTGGGGGCCCGAAGTGGCTGGCGGGTTGCCGGGGAACTTTGACAGCAGGCACATGGGCCGTCCTATGGACAGTGGTCCACTTTCTACGAGGAGAATCATATAATACATCAGCAATCACACCTCCCTGAACTCAGGGGTTATAATAAGGTTCAGGTCGGATATTACTACTCCTGGCTGTGGAAGAAAGCTTTCTAAATGGTTTTGTTTGAATAGGGGAAGATAAGAGAACAGAAAACCGATTATTGTACAACAAATTGAGTATTGGCCCCATAATGAATAAATTGGCTGCTTCCCTGGAAGAGATACAGAGGACATGGGGGTGTACGAATGTCAGGCCTTGTCTGCAATTGTTCCAGGGCAACAGCCGAGACAAAACTATGATTTTACACCCTTTGCCCGCCATGCTGCTATGCCCTGGAATGCTATTTACACGGTACTCATTTTTCTGACAATGGCTGGATTGTTAATGATTCAAGAAAAGCTTTCTCTTGCTCCACCATTGGAGACACCAAAGTCCTATGTCATTGTAATTGGGAAAGCGGTGTGGGAAGCATGTCACTTATAGTGACCCTAACTGTGTCCCTTATTTAGCAAACAAGTACAATGAATGGAAAGCAAGCCTCTACTGGGTGCCACAAACAAGCCCCCTAAGTGTCACTTCTAGGAAGGCAACAATAATTAGCACTTCCTAATGTAGAGTCGTGGTTGGGTGAAGCATTGGGAAAGAAACCCAACTCCACAATGGGCACGCCACCAACAGTACCATTTTCCGTGGATTCCCATGGCACCCACAATATATACAGGGTCCTGGGTGGTCCCAACAAGAAAAGTCAGTCAGGGATCATAGAGAGCCCCCCCAGATCAAATGAACAGGCAATTATATGTGTGACAACCGCATGTGCCAAACCTGGAATATAGGAAATCATAAGGCACAGTAAGTTCAAAATAATGATTTCTTTCGTATAATGTAATAGACCTATGTACAGGTAACAATCAAGGCCACTCCCCCTGGATCCCTGCCCTCAGGGGGAAATACAACTTGTTACAGACCTAGAAAATAAGAAGGCTTAGCAATAGGACTCATCTATCAGGCCAAAAGGAGGTTCCTTGAGCACAACAAGCACCACTAGATCTTGCCAACTGCATATTTGTAGGCTTGACATAAGTTTTGGAACAACCACTTCTTCTTGTATCCGATAGTTTTGCGTGTGTTGTGGTCCTGTGGGGGCAGAAGCGGCGGGCAGCTTGCGCCCCGGACTTTTCCCCGTGATTACCGTAGTAGGGAAATGCACCGAATCCACTTATTTTGGAATTTGGCCGAACCTCCGAATCCTCGCTAAGAGTCGGTGCCCGTAATACCGAACCGAATTTCCAATATGCAAATTAAGGTGGTGGGGAGGAATACAATTTTTTAATTTCCTTAATGTGAACAAAAAGTTACGCTATTATAACTGGCAGCCCTGTTTAATTGGGGGTTTAAGACTTCTGCTACCCTTAGAACAGTTTTCTTCCCATTTGAGCAACTCCCCCTAACCCCCACTTCCTTGCTGGCGGGTTTTTAATAGCAAGGCAAAATCCATCCGCCAAGGAAGTGGGGATTTTGGCGTCATGAAATTTTTTTACACCCATATAGGCATCTGAGTGCCTGCCCCCCTAAAAAGGGTTGTTTGCCTTTAAATTTAACTTTAGGTATGATTGTTGAGAGTTGGATATTCTGGAGACAATTTCCTTTTTCAATTTTTAGGTGTTTTTTTGAGTATTTTAGCTTTTTATTCAGCACACTTCTCCAGATTTAGTAAAATTTTCAGCATATCTGGTTGGCTAGGTTTCCAAATTACAAGAAAACCATGCCATTGGTTTTGAATAAGAGACTGAAATTGAAAATAGGAAGAGAGCCCTGAATAGAAACAGATAAGTAATATAAGTAGCAATTAACAAGTAGGGATGCACCGAATCCAGGATTTGTCTCGGGGATTCGGCCGGATTCGGCGAATCCTTACCCTGCCCAGCCGACCGGAATCCTAAATTTGGGCATATGCAAATTTAGGGGCCCCGGAGGGAAATACGTGACTTTGTTGTCGCAAACCAAAGGAAGTAAAAAAATGTTTCCCCCGCCCACCCTAATTTTGCAATATGCCTAATTAGGATTCCCCGTTTCGGTATTTCGGGTCCAATATGGTCGGAGCAGAATCAATGTTGTGCCTATAGTGACGCAAGAGAACACAGAGGACGTAAATATTGCGTATTGAGAAGATCCGATAGGCCCGAGGGGCCCGAACCGCACGCGAACCGCAAGAAGCCACTGAGACGCGCTGGGTGTCGTGTACCTGCACCCAGAACTTCTCCCCTCAACCCGCAAGGTACCGCAGGTTTTTGTGGGTACCCGACCCGCTGCAGGACTCTATCATGGGGACACTATATATCAGCAACTGAAAACAGAGAAATTTGGGGAACGTGCATGTATGCTGTGGACTTCAAAAGATGTGAAGGAAAGAGAAAACAGGTGTGCCAAAAGAAATACTGTAAATAATAAATAATAAAGCTTTGTTTTCCTTGAAGTTTAGTGACCTGAAAATCAGATTTCAAACTACATGTGCCAAAGGAAAAGAACAAATTGGGCTTCTATTAAAAAAGCTATTAAAATAAGTAGTTACTATTGAGTTGAGTAGTTCATCTGCACATATCATTAGGGTTAGCAGTTAGCTTTTGTCACAAGCAGATATCTTTTAATGAGCCTTATTATATTAATTACTTGTATGAAAATATTGTTCCAGCTACTTACAGCAGGGATTTTGGAAATCCCACTTCAAACCTACTTTACAGTAGGTTTTGCTATTAACCTTACCACAGCATACAGCTCTGAACAAAATTGCATTCTATGTAAACTTCAACCTGTAGGGCCATTCATTTCATTGTCCTTTGTGAAGTCTTCCACTGTCCCATACATAGGAATTGTGTCATTAACCATATACAGTAGTCATCTCTGTGAACCTGGATTGACCATACAACTTCATCATCTTATGTTATTTCACTCCAGTAACTAAACTGCAGCAATGCATACAAAAAAAGTAAAAATATGCCTCTTTAAAGATGAGTGTAGAATCATTTTATTTCCTATTTTTATTTCATTCCTGATAACCAGATTTAAAAATAAACTGAACAAGTTTACTGACACTTGGGGATTTGTAGGTGCATCTATTGAAATGCATGCTGAACACATCAAAATGCATATATTGTGATTTATATGTATTTTTAAAGTTCCGTATGTTTACCATTTCAATATATTCAAATTTTTACATCAAATGCATAACAAAAGCAGCATGTTACAATTACAGAAATACAGTAACTCAGACCTTGCTCATTGGAACAAGGTGCACTGAAACTTGCATTAAAATGTTCAAAATTACCTGTAACATATTTTCACTTCCATTGTTTTGTAATAGTTCACTAGAAATTGTGACTCTTTCACTTCCTATATGTGATAAACGCTGTAATTTTTTAAAATTGATACATAAGATGATACATTTCTTATCTTTGATCCTGCTGAACAGAATCCCTGAGTGTCATTAAAGGCAGCTGTTAGAATTGAAACAATCATGGTAATATTTGACACAGATGCTGCTGAGAAATGTATCAACTAATGTAGCAAATTGTAACAGTTCAGAGTCTGCTTCTGGATTGTTGAGCTGCCAGACTCAAACACCAGAGACATTAAAGTAAATTAAATCAAGCATGGAGACTTGCCTACAACTGTATTAGAAGGTAAAGGGCAGGCATTAATTACCCCATATGGACAGCTCTCCAGCAGAATCCCCAGGATATGCTGCTCTTTAAGGGCTGAGAATGATCTGATTGACCAAGGAGATGGAAATCTACTTCTAGGATGCTGAGTAAAACCATTTAAAGTTTGTGCATGCTGCTTATTAAAAGGAGAGCCACTTTGAGGAATATAAGGGGTAAAACAGCTCTTAATAAAGAACTGAGCTTTACCTTAATTTAGTCATTCTAAAATATTGTGGTGATATTTTCAAGTCAACCTTGATAATTAGTAAGACAGTATTTTACTGACATTTAGGCACCTGTTGAATTATTATTGAGTTATTTTCTTATATTTGTAATTATTTGTTAGTATTAGTTAGTGTTAGTATTATAGTGTTATATTATTATAGTATATATATTATAGTATATATAGTATATTATAGTATTATGCTTAGTGGGATAAACAAGTTTAGCCAACTGTGTAAACATTTCACACCTCAAAAAAGGGGTGAAAAAGTGGTGTAAAATAAAAGGTCTATTTATCAAGCTGTGTTGCTTTTTACACATAATTAAGCATTGTCCATTTCTTAAACCAGCATGCAAAATCCTTTGCAAAGCTTAAAGCTATGATATTCGTGAAGCTGCATTTTTTAATTTACTCCAGAAATTATTATTGGCATCACAGGAATTTTTGCAAACATATTCTGCAGTGCTGTACAATTGAATCATGTATACTTCAAACATGCAAATTCTACACATATACTGATCAATAAAGAATGTAAAAAGGGCTTTGCTCAATAAAGCAATTAAAGCAATTAAAGCAATTAAAGCACCGTTAAAGTCAATGGGGCTGAAGAGATTTTTGAGTAAAAAGTATGTAAAAAGTGGTGCCGTTTGTTAAAATGGCATTTCACACCAGAATTTTACATTCAGCTTCACATTCATTACACATCATCATGAATAGAAAAACGCATGTATTTTTACTTGTCTCCTGACCTGCACCTGAGCAAATTTTGTGCATTTTATTAAATATGTAATAGTGCCACATTTATCCGTCTAACAGGCCTAAGTTACCCATCTGAGAAAATGATCCCTTGACATCAAAGGGGTTATTTGCTAAAACACTAATTTATCTCAGTTTTTTATTAAAACAAAGTTGACCAAACTTCCACCCACAAATTAAACTCGATTATCAATAATTCTTCTCAAAAAAGTCAAAGTGGAAAAACGTCCCAACACTATCCAGCATCAATACGTATCATACGGTTGACACCCTGAAAACTCAACTTTATCAAGTTGCCACTGTGAAAACTCAACTTTATTGAATTATCAGACAAAAACACTGACTTTGGGTCAGATTCAATACAGTGAGAAAAACGTTTATCAGGAAAAGTCATGAACGTGATTCAATTTGAGATGCAATTCGATTCAGAAAAACTTATCTCAAGGTTTATCACATGAAAACTCTATAGAAGTTAATTGAAAAAAGTTTCTCCACAAATTGTATCTTGTCCAAGACTTTTCACATGATAAAACAGGAGATCATTTTTTACTTAACTGCAGGGACATCTGTCATTGACATCTACATGACCTCGACAGGTTTGAGATGGAGTATTTTCGGATTTGGATTTTTAGCAGCTTTGGGGTATGATACATCTCTAAAAGTTTGAGTTTTCTTTTTCCTCGAAAAATTTGAGCTTTCCCCTTTAAAAACTCGACCAGATAAATTTGAAGTTTAATAAATGAGCCACTTAATGTACAACTTGCCAAGTCCTTGGTGCCATAACAGATTTCTTTTTAACTTCTTCCAAACACAACCAATCACATTCACTTATTAAATTAGATCAATTAAAAAGGAAACCTTCATCTTGCACATGATTTACCAGTATAAACACTTATCAGCATCCACATTGGTAAATTGCAAATTACAATGTAGTTCTTTTGCAGGTACCTTTTATGGTGGAATCCAGGGGATTAAAAGCTGCATTGTGGGTACAAAAACATAACAGGCATGTATGTTTGCATTCTTATAAGCTATCTTAAAAAATTCCCTTCTTTGTGTTTCTGTTAACCAATTTGCTCAGATGTCCCACATCGTCCTGCTTTATTGCTTTACTATTTTAACCCCCCCCCACACACACACCTTTCCTCTGATTAATTTCAGATGTTCAAAATTAGGAATGCAGGAAGGCACAGGCAGTAAAGACAGTACTGTGCTCCTCCCACCAAAACTGCTTTCTGCACCCCTTTATGCGCTGTGTATAACATTGTCCCTTGTACTGCCACAAGTCCAAAATGAACAAGCACTATGGGGGGCTGCTCCCTTTAATGTTCTTTAACGTGCAGTTTTTCACTTGCAGCAGAGGCAGTACAAAATTATCCCCACTGTGTGCAATATGGGAGATTTCAGGTGATTTGGTGCTGCCCACAGTGTTACTAAAAGTCAGACCTTGAGGACCGTAACTGAATGTTATCTGCACCTTATGGGATGTTCCATTCTGGTTTGAGATTGATCAGCAAAGCCATAATTATGATCCCTCAACCAGGTCAGTAGGCTGTTGCAGAATTCATACTGTGTATGGTAAGTCTACCTAGTTTATTTTTACTGTACAAAACTGTGTCACATGAGTTGTATCCTCTTGAAAATCCCGGAATTATTTTCTAAGGGGAACATTTTGCATTGAGATGGCTAAGCAGAAACAAAGCACTACTTAGCAATTAAACTGAAATTGTTTTGCGGCAAGTGATAAAAATTGTAGCTAACTGGTTTGGATCAATGCATTTACAGCATCTGAAACAAAATTATATATCAATTAAAAAAAAAAAAGCTTTGCAGGTTGGAATTGATAAGGTGTTGCCACATCTCCATCTGGTATAGACTGTTTAAAATGCTGGATGAGTATCTGAGAGATGCATTTGGTAACTGGCCAAGGTCCACTGGAGGTAAAACAATGTCCACCCTTTTTACAAGGGTTTATTGTTCCAAAACAATAAAGCTCTCTGGCTTATTTGAATGTCATCAATTCGGGATGCTTGATGTTTAGAGCCATCAAATAGAATATTTCTTGTGTAGCAGTTTATTATTTTAGCGGCAATTATTTGCATCATTCATACTAAAGGATGTTTGCTAATGAGAGTTTGGCTGCTGCAAATTCCAGGGAGGCTGAATGCTCTTTGTGCTGACAAAAGGGCCCAAATCACTGGAGAGAGACCGACTGGACAAATCATTCATCTATGCAAATGCCAGCCGAAATGGTCAGATGCATTTATTACCCTCCTCATTATAGTAAACAAGGGAAGAATCGTGACTGGCAGTTATCAACTTGCCCTGCAGTATGAATTGTTCTTCTACCACTATTTAAATGAGAAGAAAAAAGGCACGCCGCAGGGGACTATATTGGTTTGTAAAAGAGTAAATGTCACGCATCCCTATGCTTAAAGACTTTTGATTGACAAATGTTTTACTTGACATATCAAACACTGGTGCTTTCCATATCAAATAGCCTGCATTTCTGGAAAAATTATTTAACCCTTCTGCAGGTAACAATAATTTCTTGTGAAGTACATACACATTACGAGGAACAGCTTAGCAACCATTTGCCTACTACCACCCTTTATTAAAACATCACTGGTTTGCTTAAAACAAATGCAGACCAAACAAGCATCTTGAAATATACAGAACATGCATACAGTTTTGGACACATACATTGGAAAAAAATCAGTGGCTCCTAACTGTGAGGCTGCCCCCGGAATCCAGTGTAGTGGATATGGGTCCCCAGCAGGAAGAATAATTAAGATGATATTAAAGAGGAAACCAGAAATAAAACACTGTATAATGAAAGCCCAGTTCAAATTAAACATTAAACTTTTCTTTTTCTCCACTCCACTGGGTTGGTAACTTGTCAGGTTGTATATGAAATATTTATCAGAAATGTATTAAAAAAAGATTTTGTGGCCGGTGGGGGCTGCAGTGATATAACTTGATATTACTGGGCCCCCAGCAAATTATTTTTCAGGCCCCCAAAATGTCTAGAGGTTGAACTGTTACATGAGTTAGGGCCTCATGGGACCCCTATACCTCCTGGGCCCAGCTGCAGTAGCAGGGTCTGCTTCATCTGTAGTTATGCCCCTGGAAAGCTAATTCACCTTTTAGTTAACTTTTGGTATGTTATAGAATGGCCAATTCTAAGCAACTTTTCAATTGGTCTTTATTATATTTTTTTTATAATTTTTTTTTAATTATTTGCCTTCTTCTTCTGACCCTTTCCAGCTTTCAAATGGGGGGATCACCGACTCTATCGGTAACTCTATAAATTTATTGTTATTAATACTTTTTATTACTGATCTTTCTATTCAGGCCCTCTCCTATTCATAATGGAGTCCCCATTCGAATCAATGCATGGTTGCTAGGGTAATTTGGACCCTAGCAGCCAGATAGGTGAAATTGCAAAATGGAGAGCTGCAGAATAAATTGCTAAATAACTCAAAAACCACAAAAAAATGAAAACCAACTGCAAATCGTCTCAGAATATGATTCTCTATATCATATTAAAGTTAACTCAAAGGTCAACAACCCCTTTAATCTATTGACCTGTCAATTTATCTGTCTGATTGACATCTCAAAAAAGTACAAAAATCAAAAAAATATAGTGGAAAATAATACAATAAGAGATGTCCCAAAACAAAAAGAAAAGCTTCAAAGAGCACTCTTTGGGGTCAGAATAATATATAATGAATATCCAACTGGAGAAATTAGAAATTTTTGATGAATGTTTGTTGGATGATGTGGGCATAAAACCTTGAATGGTGTGTACGCACAAGGAGAAATTGCAAAATTGCCTTTATATGGATGCGACAATGTTTAAACTGAATCCAAACTGACTATTACAGTTTTCAACATTTCTATCTTTTCATTCCCTTTAGAAATTTCAGCATTAGAATTTAATCACACTTTCTGGAAAAACCATTACATTTATTTGAAGAAATCCTATTCATTCTAATTTTGATGACACACCTAGCAAATGTAACTAGATGCCTGCACAGCTATAGGAAAACATGAAAGGCAAGAATCAAAAGCATCAAAAGGTTGCATCAACAAATTAATTATTCAAATCAATGCATGGTTGCTATGGTCCATAAACTTTGCACATTTTGATGACTACAGAATAAGGTTAGAAAAAGTGGATGGAGCCACCTACAACAATCTTGATCTTACCCCTTGAATTTTATTGTTTAAATGTAAGCTGCTTCTATTCTGTAAATATTTATTACAGAGTCCCTAAACTGAACAGCCAGTCAAATTTCCATCATTAAATCTCATTGGTTTAAATTTAAAATACTGTCATTCATGCCAAAGTCCCCAAACTTTGCACAGTTGGTGATTAATATAAATACATTTATATATATATATATATATATATATATATATATATATATATATATATATATATATATATATATTATAGGTACAATTATTATATTAAAGGTATCCATAGGGAATCATGCCTAAGCCCAAAGTGCAGATGTTCCCTGCTAGAGTTAAACCAGCGGGCTAGTGAACTGGGTGTATGAGAGGAGATCGAGGATGCTGGTAATGTATCGTATGGGGCCATTTATTAAACATGATTTATTCTGATAACTATAGATATTTAAAGACACCATTATTTTACACAATTCATTCCAGTGTTACATTTTTGCTTAATTGCCCTGTATTCTGTAATAGTTTTCTATCTTATAAAATAATCATATAGTATAACTACTTTAAAGTGATTATGACACTAAAAACTACTTTTTAAAATATGAATGTACATGTGGGGGCAAATTTACTTATGGTCGAATATCGAGGGTTAATTAGCCCTCGATATTCGACTGCCGAATTGAAATCCTTCAACTTCGAATATCCGAGTAGCCCATTCGATGGTCGAAGTAGCCAAAAAAAACATTCGAAATTCGAAGTTCTTTTTCTTCTATTCCTTCACTCAAGTAAATGGGCCCCTAAAAGTTACCTATAGGTCATGTTGATCGTTTTTGCCGAGAGGTTTGTTTTGTAAATAATTTTTAGTTGATGTTCCTAAACCTGACTGTTTTGCCAACCTGACTGTCCCATCTCAGCCTATCAGTTAAAGTTTCTAATGTTAATGGACTCCTGCTGCACAAATATGGCAGCCCCCTCATAGACAAACACAGTGAATCAGATAGGTAATGTAAAAGCATTGGGCAAATACTTTATGGCAAAATTATAAGTAGCAAACAAAGCCAATACTATGATAGATGTAAAAATGTTTTAATTTCTGTTGTCAGAATCTCCTTAAACACAACCCAGTCCTTCTTGCACTTATATTCTTCTGTACAATTGTATCATAAATATTTTAAACAAGGTCCTCACTATCATAGAAATGGGTCACATTACTGATTTTATTCCCAAAAGAGGGATCAGATCTGTAGCACATAAAAGTAATTTTCTAGTTAATATTCTCTCTCCTAGTTCACTGAGAAATAAAAACAAACTAAATGGCTCACACAGATATTTATAAATGTAAATGTAACAAGTACATACCTTGGCAATACATATCACCAAAAAAACATGAATGTCCTCAGCCAAATTGGACTGGGTTGAGTGGGCAGAATTGCACCAGCTAATTAGCTACCTTGCCAACAATAGCTACTGCATGGAGTGTCTTTTAAATATCTTTTTTGTGGGTCCCATAAATTTGTTTGATTAATCAGTATCAATCTCTTATTACAGCAGCTTGCATAGAGATACTGTGGTACAAAAACTTTGATCAGACATTTTTAATTAAAGACTAATATACTGTTTTATTTAGCTATGCAATTTTATGATTTTATGCTATTTTGTTTATGATGATTGGTAATGACAAAATGTGATTTAAATCCTGTGATTTAATTGTACTTTGCAGTACTCGTCTTCTCTAATATTTGCATCATTTACCATATGCCATATGCCTTGGGCAACCACTGAAATGGTGTGCCACCTGAAAGGGATAATATATATATATATATATATATATATATATATATATATATACATACATATACATACACACATTTTTTCCTAAATCATATACAAATAAGCACATCTTTTGCTAAATCTTTTGCTAAATCATACACAAATTAGAATTTCAGACTTTAAACCACCATGATGCAGTTTCAGTAAGTGTGGGACTTGTGCTATGTGCATAAGAATCTCTTTTTATACCGGCAGTGATAAATGCTAATTATGCATTAAGTCCTACTAGGATGCATAATTGAAATATTGAATGCAGCAACATAAAAACTGCATCGTGTTCAGCTCTTGAAGTAACATGTCCCAAGTCATGAGTGAGTCATGACAGCCATACATAAATTTTCATTAATAAACTAATACAGCAGGGTTAATAGAAGCAGAAATGTGAACATTTTGTGCATAGCTTAATTTATTTTTCTCTGAATAAGATGATCAGATATGTTTATTGAAAATGAATTTAGCCAGGTAAAAGAATGTGTCTAAACAGTGAAATGCCAAAGCATATCTTAAAGGGAAATAAAGGTTCCCTATAATGTAAGTAAATATTCAGAAAGTGCTCAGCAGAGCACATTTGCACTTTACTTATATATTATAATTCAGCAGTTAAAAATTATAATTTAGCTGTTTGGTTTTAAGGCTATGTCACATAAAGAGCAGAGAAATTGCCAATATGGCTTGTTGTCACCCAAGTGTGAAGCAACTGACAGAAAGGGCATCAACTATTACTACACAGTATCGGACTGTCACAGCCACAAAGGCCCCCTCTGGTGCCCTTCCTGAGCCACAACCTTCCTCCAGCCCTTCTGTGCGTAGCTTTTTCTTCTTGCGGCCGCAGTGGGGACCAGGTAAAGAGGCAGTGTCGGACTGGGACACCAGGGGCCCACCCAAAAAGCTTAGACCAGGGGCCCACTCTCAGTACTGCTATTTTTCCTCTCCTCACTCAACCTCTATTCTCCTAGTCTCTTTTCTTTTCATACTATAATCTATTATTCCATCTATTTAGCCTCTTTGTTCTCATAAAAAATAGGGAATGGCCATGAAATAGGCCAAATGTTTAGAAGCAAGAGGGCCCACTGACACCTGGGCCCACCGGGAGTTTTCCTGGTATCCCGGTGGGCCAGTCCGACACTGTAAAGAGGTCAGAAACAGAGGCAGGGTCATGGTGCTGGAGTCCACCAGGTTTTTTACAGGTGTCCAGCCATCCCAGTCCAAAACCTATTACTACACAAGGGATTTTAAATTTCTTTCTGCTCATTTTCAATTATGTTTTTCAAGACCACCGATGTGTTAAAGTTAAAAGTGCTTAAACCACTTTTCTAAGAAACTTTACTTTTTTTTTTCAAGCTTTCAAGATATTAGCAGCTTTTAAATTCCTTACATAATGAATTTGAAACAACATGAGATTAATTTTATGAGAAAAAGAAAATTTTGTCATGATGCTCTGCATAGAACTGGCCAAAGAGGCACCAGATAACTCTTCTCTGTTCTCTATCTTCATTTTCTAAGCAAAACAATATCACACTAAAATTACTTTTCAGCTGACTTGGTCAGTTGAACCAAAGTGAACAGCAGGTGGTGTTGTTGATTCAGATTCATTAAATTAGTAGTTTAAAAACTGCTAATATCTTGAAAACTAGGACCAAATAAAGGATGTAAATTACAAAAGTGCTTAACTTGTAATGCACAATTTTACATTTCTTTTAACATGGGTGTTATGGTGGCCATACACGGGCAGATTAAAGCTGCTGATATTGGTCCTTTAGACCAATTCGGCAACTTATCTGCCCATGTACGAGGTTTTCCATTGGGTCTTCCCAATCGATATTGGCCCATTGCTCCTTGCTGTGTTCCCTAGGGCCGAACGTTTGTAATATAGCCCTGCGTTGGTGGGCATATCAGGGAAAGATTTGCTTGTTTGGAGACATCTTATAATGTATGGACAACTTTAGAGTAGTTAACAGTAGCAACCAATCAGCAATTAGTTGTGGACAATCTGCTACAAGTTAAGTTACAGATTTGGATATGAGTAATTGAACTGGTGCAATTTATCACTGTTAGTATAACAGCCTGATTGTGCCCCTTTTCTGTCTGTAGTGCTGAAGGAGAGTATGTTGTACTCCCAGTGAACCATTACTAATTGAATACAAGGTTTTGGTGATTTAGGCAACCCATTTGCATAATTGCCTTTGTGACATAAAGAAGCTGAGTTTACAAGGGTTAACATAGAGGTGCACAAAAGGTAGATCTACTAGTAGATTTTGAGCTGGCAATCAGTATTTTACATCAGCCCATCATATTCTAAAGCCTTCAGAGTTCTTACTATCTTAATGATTAAAAAGCAACCCTCCAAGGCCCATCTGCCTCAATGCACATTTGCTGCCTCCAGTAGCAGGAAAAGGATGTTACACAGATGGCAGCCACGAGTGTTGTAGAGGTTAATTTTATTTTTACCTTTTCGTGGCAATAAATATAGTATTTTAGAACACCATAAGAAAGCCTATCTACAGACATAAAAGTGGCATTTACGTAGATTGATCAAAACACTTTTATAGACTTGAATGTTTTTCAAAGAAAGAATATATTGTGCATCATTATTTATTTTAAATATTTTGAACTCTAGCATCCTAATGTGAAGGGCAAAGGAAAGTGCCCTTGATGTTTGATTTTATAGAAAAGGACAGTCTAAGAGATTTTTAAGTTACCTAGTTTGACCAAGGACCGCAATAACTGCATTTTATTTCATATACACACTGTATAGAGCATCATCAGTGATGCAGGAAACATTTGGGTTCAGTGGCTGTACTAAACCAAAGGTCTTTTGGCACTGAATGAACAAATTATTGAAAACTCGGAGATGTGTTAGCAATAAGGTATCTATATGTAATAAAATTACCTGGGCATGGTGTGGGGGGACGGCAGGGACGGCAGGGACGCCCGTCACGCCGCGCTGCTCCGGTGCCGGCTTCCTAGCGCGCGCACTCAGATTTAAAGGCGCTGGCGCGCTGACGTAATGACGTCAGCGCGAGAGGCGCCAAATTCAAATAGTATTTAAAGGGCATTCCCACAGGTTACCATTGCCCGTGATAGGATTGAATTCCTGGTGCTTCTGAGCTGTGTGCTATTGTCTGATTCTGCCTGATTCCTGTTTTGACCCCTGCCTGGCTATTTTGACCATTCTGAATTCTGGATCCTGACCTTGCCTGCTTACGACTACTCTCCAGTTTAACCCCTTGATTGATCACCCGGTTTTGACCCTTTTTGCCTGTTTGACGATTCTTGTTATCTGCCTGCCTCGACCCAGCCTGTCTGACGATTCTGCTGCCTGTTCCGTTTGTACCGTGACCTTCGGCCCAAAAGACTCTGCTACCTGCCGTGCCCCTCTGCTAGCCAGAACATCTCGCCTTGTACCCCTCGTTAAGTCCAGGTGGCACCCAAGTAAGCTGAGGGCTCCTCCCGAAGCCCAACGGTGGTCACACTACTGGTGAAGCCGAGCCGAGACCAGGGTACTTGGCACCTGTTCTGGTATTGGGTGCCGGCCGTGACATTATATTTATCTATAGATGGTGACAAAATAAATGATCCAGGAGATAAAGCTTGGAAAACTGTGATGAACTAATTATAAAATATGGTGTTTAATCTGCAAGAAACTTTAGGGGTTCTTTATCAAAGGTCGAGTTGTATTTTCTCCACGAAAAATTCAGTTTTTTGAGGCAATTCTAATCTTTAGTCTGGGTTCTTTCTGGTACACAAGTCAGAGAGTGATGACAGATGCAGGCTGCAATGGGGGCCCCTCTCATTACCTACCTTATGACAAGGACAGGACTAGCCTTCTCTTGCTAACTCTTTGTATATCATAGGCAACCAGCAGCGGTGGAACTACCGGGGGAGCAGGGGGTGCGAGCGGGCCAGGGCCCGCACCCCCTCAGGGCCCCCCCGGCAGTTTGCGCGCCGCTTTGCGTTGGCACTTCTGCTGGAGTAATGAGTCCAAAGGTGTTCTACTAGGTCTTTGAGTGAATTTTCTTACATTCTGCCTATGTTTTCCAGTGTAGAGTGCATCAATTCTCATTCAGGGCACCGCTTCCCCTTAGGCAAATATTTAAACAATTGGTTCAATGACAGCACTTCAAAGCAAAATGCTGCGAAAAAGTATTTATTCGCTGGCTACCATATACGACAGGTTTCGGGCCATTCGTGCCCTCAGGGGCGATCCTGCGTTCAGCGTTCATTAGTGAATTTGCGCAGTAGCGAAAATGCCAAACGCTAGCGAATTAACGCTAGCGTTCAGCGCTTCGCGGCTTAGTGAATTTGCCCCTATATATGCCATCCCGGCAGGATGGCATACGTAGCGCTTCATTTTCCGAAGTTGCCTGAAGTTGCTTTATGAGGAAACTTTGGGGTAACTTTGGAGTAACTTTGGAAATCTGAAGCGATTCGTATGCCATCCCGCCAGGCAATTCGTATTCTTGCCGGCAGGAAGGAATTTCTGGGAGATTAGTCACTCGAAGAAGAGAAGATTTGTCCTGCAAATCTTCACGTGCTAATGCTCTGAGATTGTAAGTAAACAGGGAACAGAGCTACATAACAGAGAGATCAGATTGCAGTCCTGCTGATTATGCATCAGGCAAGGCATACCTCCCAACTGTCCCGTTTTCAGAGGGACAGTCGCTCTTTTGACAGCTCAACCCGCAGTCCCTCGTTTGTACTGGAAAGTCCTGTTTTTCTCTGCACTGAACAGCCAGAAAAAGAAACAAAGTTTCTAACTTAATTGGCTTTTGGCAGAGAACCCAGAACAGCCACAGCTGCATGTAAGATACTTTTGTAACAATTGCAAGATAAGCAAATACGTAATTGTAACAATATAAGATAACAGGTCCCTTGGGAGATGTAAGACTCACATATCAAAGGGCAATTTGCCTTCAGTAGCAAAACCGTAATAACTGAGAAAACCACAGAAATATGTTCAAACTTTCATAACCTGCCAAATTTTGTTAAATGAACATGGTAATTAGGGGCTGAGGCCACAAAAATGGGCGTGGTCAACAACATTTGGCGCACTACTTTTTTTGGACCAAGTCCTATCTACTCTATTGCACTTCGTCTGGTCTGAGGTTGGCGATAGAGGTAACGTTCAGTAAAAACAAAAACTTAGTGAATTTGCATAGTGACGCTCTTTCGCCAGAGTGAAAATACGCCTGGCGTTAGAGTGCAAAGTTGCGCTAGAGTATCTCCTTCGCTAGCGTAATTACGCCAGCGTTAGCCACTTTGCCCTTTAGTAAATTTCCCCCTGAGTAGCTGGTAAAAGATATCAGCTATTTTGCATCAATACATTTTGCATTTCAAATTGATTTGTATACCTTTAGTAAAATCCCTATTTTAAATTAAACTTTTATAAGACACAAGCATAATTAAGTTAATGATTCCCTCAAGGCACCACATTTAATACTTAGAAACATCATTGTGATTTTCGTTTCTTTATTGTTTTTTTCCTATGTGTATCAAAAATTGCAGAAGCTTGGCATCACATTATGAATAAAAGCAAGCAACCTCGACAAAGCTTTTGGGGTCAGCCAGGGGCAATCATACAATAATTAAAAGTCAGCCATCAAAAAACTGTGCAGATGCAATTAGAATGTAAACGGTGTTAAAAAGTTTAGTATAAGTCTAACCTCCTTGCTATTTTTACACCATAATATCCTGCAGCAAAGTACCTTTACATATTACTGCTTAGGAAACTTGCAATGTAACAGGAGAAACAGAAGAATGCTCCAGGCATGTAAATATCTAGAGGCAAGACTGAAGGTAATTTTATTTATTGATGATGTGGTTTAATGGTAGATCACATTCCATTTGGCATAAATAGATATCCTATGGAAATATTATATATAGTATAGAAGATGCCTTTTGACATACTGCGGTTTTAAAATTTGATATATGAAAACTAAAATTGGCTGCATAGATTTTTGAAAAAGAAAGGGCAAAAATAGAAACAAAAAGCGCAAGAAACAACAAATACCATAGATATTCCCCTTAGATAAAATTATAGGCAAAAGGTATGTTTGACACAAGTCCTACTCATTGCACTAATGTTAAAAAATGATGGGACTAATTATGAACAAATTTGTAAAACAGACAATACAATTTTAGAATAGCAATGACACTTATAGACAGTTTTTGCCTCCTTGCATGAATTAATCATAAAGGTTCCAGTATTTAATAAATACAATACAGACTTTTGATGGAGAAAAGCTTAAAGATAGAAAATATCTTCGGACACAATGATGTTTGTATGACTATTTGTAGATCGGACAGCTGGATAATGCAGAATTGATGTCTTAGAACTCTAGTGTTGGCAAAGGCTTTTAAGCAGCACCGGTTACAAGACTTGAAGCTTTTTGTGGAGATGTTATAAGAAGGACCAGTTCACTGGTAAGACATTGATATTGGAAGAATTAAGTGGAAAGAGGATGAGTATGGCCAGTAACAAAATGTAGATTTAGTCACAACAGGTAGAGGGCTACCTATTTACAACATAATATCAGAAGGTGCCCCTTGAGCTCTCATAATATCACTAAATTAATAATATTAATAATACAGGTAATACTAAAAAAACAACATATATTTATAAAGCACCTACATATTCAGCAGTGCTGTACAACAAATGAGTGAATACATGAAACATGCAAGATTACATACAAAATCAACAAGTAACTCATACAAAGGTTAAAGAGGGCTCTGCCCAAAACAGCTTGTAAGTAATTGATCTTCAGTTTAACGAGGGTATTTACTAAAACTAGACTCTCAACTGGATAAAAAAAAATTCAAGCAAACTCCCAAACCCAAATCCCCTTAACTTACCAATAATTCTTCTTGAAAAAGTCGATTCGAATTGTGCGACTTTCTTTAAATTAACGCTCTGAAAACACATCTTTATCGAATTGTCACCATGACAACTCCAATTTATTGTTGTAAGGTTTACAACGGGGAACCGCTGTAACCGAAGATAGCCACTCCATGGGGAAAGGAAATGGTGGAAGCCCAGGGGTTTAGCCATAGGTGATTGGAGGCAAAGACATGATGAAAGTAAATTGTAGTAAATTTAATGGCAGCCAGAACACAGAAAACAAAAAGGCTGGAACAGGCAAAAAAGGCTAATCAGGGAAAAAATGGGGAACACAGGAACAAAAGGTACTCACTCAGGAACAAAGTACAAGGTATTCAAAGACAAGGTTTCCAAGAATAAAGTTTCCAGGTTTCAGATAACAAGGTTTTCAGGTAACAGGATTCAGGCAACAGGATTCAGGCAACAGGATTCAGGCAACAGGATTCAGGCAACAGGATTCAGGCAACAGGATTCAGGCAACAGGATTCAGGCAACAGGATTCAGGCAACAGGATTCAGGCAACTGGAACAAACAAATTACAGTCGATGACTCAACCCTGAGCAAAGCTCAGGCTGGGGTTTATAAAGGGAAGGTGATTAGGAATGGGAGACACATGAGGGTAAACGAGGTGGGTGGAAAACAGGGAGGAAACATACTGTGAACAGGCAGATAAACAGAAATATTAAACACAAGAGTTCAGGATCAGCCCCAAGAGCCCCCAGTGGCTCACAAGGCAAATGCAGCCAGTGTCTAGAACCTCAAAAACAAGGGTTTAAGTCCCGGGCTGATCCTGACAATTGAGAGTTCTGAAGGTAAAGAACATGTTCCAATTTATAAAGGGACCATCTGCCATTGACTTCAACATGACCTCGATAAGTTTTTCCCTCTAAAAATTTGAGTTTTCCGCTTTAGAAACTCGACCAGAAAAAAAACGAGGCTTCATAAAAAGGCCCCTAATTCACTCAAATTCAACAAAAAAGCAAGCAGAGTTTTTATGTTTAATTTTGAAATTTGACATGGTGGTGATAACATGTTCTTAATCTCCCAGGCGCCCCAGCCATATGACTTATACTCTGATAAACTTCAGTCATTCTTTACTTCTGCACTGCAAGTTGAAATGATATCCCCCATCCCTTTCTCCCCTTGCCCGGATTTCTAATTTGCCCCCCCCCCCTCAGACCAGAAGGTCCTGAGGCAGACCCATCCCCTTGTGAGAGCACACACAAGCACAGGTTTCCGATGGAGCACTGGGGGATAGGTTAGCAAGTGGATGGCCCTAAAATCTTGTCGCCCTAGGCCTGGGCCTTCCCACAAATACAGACCTGTTTGCCCCAGCAGCCCATTGGCAGAACAATGGGAAGGTAACCTGATATGAGCTCCCTCATGCCTGCATTGCCAAAATAAAAAACAAAGAAAACAGCACTAAAGTAAAAATTCAAGTCCAGCTAACCCAAGTCATGACTGCTCCAGTTACACTGTTACTTTCTGAAAGCAGTTCCATTGTGAAATGCTGACTCTTTCTGAAAGCACAGGATCAGGCACAATGACCTGAGTTGGCGGCCTACACCAATATAACAACTAAAAAAATGCATTTATTGATTCAAGAATAACATTTTAAATGATAGAATTAATTAAGTGCAATTTAGTAATAAAAATTATACCAAAAAAACCATGACAGAATCCCTTTAAACTAAAAGTTAATTATAAGTACACTACCCCTTTAAGGATGTTTCATTGATATTTTTTAAACAATAACCCTAACCAGATGTGCAGGAAAATGGGAGACAGTTTGATTGGGCAAAGACAGGGACTTGGTCTGCATTTGCCGAGTTTCATATATTTTTAAGTTATGACCACATGCTGTGGAGGAATGAAAGGACACTTTTTGAAAGTGGCAAAAAGTGAGAACTGTTCCATGAATATCTTACTAGCAATGATTGACATGAAATATTAAGAAGTTTTCATAATTCTTCCATTTAGCATAGAGCTCAAATGACTTAGTAAAGCAAAATAAATTTTCCCAAAATAACATTCTGGTTGTGAGAAGTGAATTATTGGCTACCTAGTGTGAATATAGTGAATTGAGTGCAAGTTATGCCCTTAGAAGTTCTTTTTCTAGAACAAACTTTATGTGCTATAATTGTGTTTTTTTAACTAAAACAACAGGGGAGAAACTGAATTTGCCTGCTCCGTCTGCTATAACTTTTTCATTGCTTTGCTACTAACAACAAATACCAAAGACATTGGTCATATCATTTCACTCGTAAGAAGCTGACAAATTATATTTATATATTGGTGGAATAGCCACAGTACAGCTTATATATCTGGTGATTTATGTGGATGATATATATTTAAATGTATATAATCTAGAGTAATTGTTTATACCTGTTATTTATGTTATTAAAAGGCGTGAGTTAATGAGCAATTATAACAAGTCATCTGATACATGTGAGTATTGCCCTAGAACAAAAAATTCAACCATGCTAAAAGGCATGCTCCATGGTCTCTGAGCAGGTCCCTACTAACATGTTCCGTGTCATTGGATGCATCATCAGAGAACTTTGAGGTAGGTACTCAGGAAATATGAAGCACGGAGGTCCTTTTGGTATAGTTCATTTTTTCAGAATTTTGGATATATTTATGATTTTTTGTGCAGCATACACATGTTTAATATGTGATAAGCCTACTACTTGTGTTACTATACTAAATCGTTAATGAGCACTGTACTCTGAGGAGTTGCTAAACTGTTGTGCAGTAAAAGATAATGTCTTGAAAAAAAATTGACAGAAGCGCAAAATTAAACTGGGTTCATTATTTTATCTCTCTTCAGCCCAGTTATTTTAGGTGCAACTGCTCTGTCTAATGTACCTGGAAAGCAACCATAAACCTTTAATTCTTTATATTTTTCTGTTGTATAGAGGATAATGTATTGTTAAAACTTTCCATACCATTTGTCTTTGTGTCTAACTGTGCTTTCAACATTGTTCTGCAGTAATAAAAAAGACAAACAAGTCTGCAATAGAACTTGAAAAATATCCTCTTCTTCCTTTGAACATAAATTTTAAAATTCAATGCTTTGTTTTGAAGAGAACACAACTGGCGAATATAATTATTCCAGTATCACTGGCCCATGCTTCAAGAAATCTAATAGTTGTGCTTGAGCAACTCAGGGTCCTGTTTGTGTCTATTTCCCTATGTGGGGTCCCTTACTCTGTAGCTCATATTATTCTATTTTGTTTTTAGTTAAAGTTCCAAAGGACACAATATGCTAATAATCTAATTTTTATTAAATTGCGTATGCAGGAAAAAGAGAGGGGCCTTCATTTTATAATATGGTGGAATTGCAATCAAGCGCATACACTGAACCAGACAATTTTTTTTTAAATGTATTGTTTATGATAAATTTTCTAAATAATGGTTAAATATTCTGAATGTATTTAAAAATATAAATCTTCCAATATTATCTTTTCTCAAAGACAGACTCCTAGCCAGGTTCGAAACCTAGGGTTGTCCTGAACTACTTGTCACCAATAGCTACCCTAGTTCTTACATCTTTCTGCACATAAGTTATAATAATTATTTATGGAAAAAAAACATATATAGATACATTTACTGTACGTACAAAATGTCTTCATGAGCTAAATATATTGCTATATGTTGTGAGTGCAGAGAATCTCTTGTTCTTGCCTGTGTGAATTGTGTGGTCACAGCCTCATTGCATGTTGTAGCTTCCATCATTTCAACTATTGGACACCAAAGGGATCAGTCAGCTTTAACCACACAAAGCAAGTTCTTTATTAAAACATACCCTTCATAACCAGTGTTGTTGACGTAAGGTTAAGGATTATTTTAGTACACAAAATGACACCGGCACTGCTGTTCTTTGTGCTTCTATCCATCTATCACTAGTAAACACTTTGCCTAAGGCTAATAACACAGGGGTGTTTTTACTACTGCTGCTACTATCCGGCACAAAATTCCAGCAATAGCAGACGAGAAAATCCTTATGTGAGTGGTCTGGCACGAAGTTGACCTGCCACCACTCCTTATGCATAAGAGGGAGCTTTCCATTTACAAATTTTATGAACAGTGACAGATGGGCAGGGCACTTTAACCGCTGCTGTGCCAAACTCCCCATAAACCTAATCTTACTCGGAGAGGCAGTCTGTCAGCCAACAGAACAATTAATAGCTAAATTTATGGGGAAATCTATATATGCTTTTCTTTCACTGACAAAAGGAATTTACAGTGTTTATTTTTTAGTCATATGATGATGAATCTTCATTTATATATATATATATATATATATATATATATATATATATATATATATATATATATATATATATATATATATATATATATATATATATATATATATATACAGTATTTGTCCTGTTAGTACCTGCACTATTCCTCCAAAGATTAATGGTGGGTGCTGTGGTCAAAATGTAACAGGCAGCCTTCAAAATGGACCCGCACAAAAGTTCTTGTAATCAAACGATTTAATTGAAACATAACTCGTGTACCCAACTTTTCGGCCCACATTGGGGCCTTTATCAAGGATCTACATTATATATATTTTTTCTTAAATGGAACCTGTCACCCAGAAGTAAAAGTGGTATAATAAAACTCTTCATGAAACATGAAACCCCAATTCTTTTTTTTATTGACACATCCATATGTGATTTATATGAGTTTAAAAAACTCAGATGTCAATCATTTATTGCCTGTGCCGCAGGAATAGTGTTGAAGCAGGCAGTTATATTCACTTATACACATTCCCCTTCCCTTCTCACCATCAATAATTGTGTAGCCAGTGCATTGGCAAGGGTATTATCTCCTCTATTCTGTATAAACAGTATTTTGGGCTTGCCTTAATAGAAGAGTCCACAAAATGGCACCCGTCTGTTTGCTGTGATTGTGAATTCCAAGAATGAATGAAATCAGATTTAACAATTCATATAGTATTAGTAACGTTTGTTTAGTTTGACAAACACAATAGAAAATAATTTGAAATTATTTGTTAGGGTTTTGCTCTTGAGGCAACTTCGGACAGCTTCGGAAAACGAATCACCGCGTGTGATTAGCTCCAGCGATTTTTAATTTTAGCCAGCGCAGAGTGAGGGAAGGCGTTTGGGGAGATTGGTCGCCACAAAGATGAGGCAATTAGTCGCCAGGCGACTAAATCTCCTCAAAACGCCTAGTGTGACCTTACCCTAAGGTACAGTTAATGTTTAAAAAATATTACCATACTCAACAGCCAGCTGTGATTCCCAGTGAGTTACTTTGTGGTCCACTGGGATCATAACACAATTTAAACCACCCACTATTTATATGTGTTATGTCCCAGTACTTAAAAGTTGTTATGTTAAAATGTATATGTCAATGCTTATATGCTTACCCATTATTGTGCTGCCGCGTAGTGACCAAAGCTAGCCTAGCAGGCTCCGTATTTCCATTTTTGTAAATCCTCCTCCTATTCCTTCCTCATGTGTGATGTCAGTTCCTCCCATCATCCTCTTGTATTCCTGCTTTCCATGAGAGAGGAGCTACAGCTCAGAGATTAGGAAAGAAATATTATTTTTGACCTGCAACACTTATTCATCCACTGCTACATTTGTCCTTCCAGCTCAAATAAAGCACTTTTGTGGATTCCAAGTGTCTGGTGAGTTGTAACAGCTCCATACTGTGCCAGCAGGGAGGTCTCACTGGGATTCAGCCATTATCGCAGCAATTGGAGTCAGAATAATAGGCATCACAATGCTTTAAGACAGAATCATGTGCTTTTTGGGTTATAAAACAAATCTCTCACCAGTACAGAGCTCCACGATTGGTTCCCGACAATCACGTGTGCAACATCCTGTTCCCTGACAATGGAACCTCTTCAAAATATCACAAATACGGACTTCTTAGACACGTTAAATCGTGATGAATAACAGCTTCTTTATTTGTTGGCAAACATAAATGGCATGTCAGCTTTGACTCCCTACTACAGACATGTTATGTGCCACATGCCACATGTGCGTCGGTAGTAGTGACTTAATGCACTTAATAAGTCAAAGCTGACATGCTATTTATATTTGCCAACAAATAAAGAAGATTTTATTCATCACGATTTAACGTGTCTAAGAAGTCTTGCTTTTTGGGTTACAATACTTTTAGATCTTGTTGATATAGCTACAAAAAATTGTTATGTTGTGACTTTGTTTCTGTGAAAGAAACAGTATCAGATTTATTATTGGTAACATGCAATCACAAACACTGCTTCACAACAAATGAGAAGGGCTCAGATTACCTTGAAGCCAAAGAAGCAGTTAGAATGTTCATAGTTCAACTACTAACTGGCAAAACTAGGAGCAAAGTGTTAAAGGACAGCTTTTTCATATTTTAAAACTCTTTCTTACAAATACGTTGCTTTAAACGTTTTACTGTTAAATCATTTCTATGTGCTTTTGCCGATTGTGTAGTACTTTTTTATTTGCTGATTTCTGTCATCTATTTTCTCCTTATTATAACTTCCAAACTTTCATTTTATTTCAAAATAGGGGGAAGCTTTGCAATACAATTATAGTTTGCCCTGCACTTTTTTCCCTTTTACACCCTTGCAGTTATCTGGGAAAGCATATTTCATTACATTACCTCTTTTTGTTTCGTTGGCTTTTCAGTTTTTCATTAATATAGCTAAATCCATTTTTATGCCTTTGAATATAAAAATGGAATTTGAAAGGAAAAAAGATTTTCAGCAGAATGATGCATTTTGTTTATTGTGTAATAATACATTCTGGTCATATTGACAATTCCCTCAGAACCAAGGGGAAGAAGAAGTCATTCTCCTATTTTTATTGATGTCGAACAACTAGTGCGTTGTTTTTGCACATAGCATGATACAAGGCAAAGCATCTGGAGCTATAGCTTTCACATTTCTCATTTTGCTTACTGTAATGTTTAACTCCTTGCAGTCTGTTTACTTTTTATTTTAAAGAACATTAAACACTGAGATATGTGATCAGTCATCTTGCATAGACTATTGAATTACAGTACGGCTTTATACCATAAGTAGTATGGAATCTGTAGGACCTGTCCTCCCCTTTATTTGTTTACTAGCATATTTGAGTCCATAGATTTTGGCATTTAGATATTTAAATGAATGCTGCTGACTGCAATGTTTACAGCAAAGTCTAATTCTGACCATTTATAAGGTATAGTTTGCATACTCTGAGCATTCATCCTTTTTTACTTTTCATTGTCTCAGCTACAATTTTGTTTAGTGGAAAACTTTAAAAAAGAAAAAGAAAAATAGATTGAAAGGATAGGTACCCCCTAAGTTCCACCTTAAAGAGGACCAGTAAAACACCTACCCTCTGTCAAAGACACATAATACTATTACATCTTATAGATTTAAGCATGTGTCTTTTTCAATCATGTGTCCTCTGTAGGGAGCACCTCTTCTTTGACCCCACTTTTGTTTTTAATGTAGGATCCAGATGCACACCTATTTACACATTTTGTGTCTGATTTTAAGATTTAAGTGTAGAGTGTGCTAATCTTTAGGGGTTAATTATAGTGGAACACCTGTTTATTTTCTTTTGTGTTTGCTTAATATGTTAAATATTGACTTGCATTTTGTATAAGCAACTGTGTTTCTCTACAAGACTTTATTATGATTCATTTTTTATTACAGGTATGAGATCAGTTACCTGAAATGCTGGGGTTTTCTGGATAAGGTTTTTTTCCATACCTTAAGGAGCAGTTTTATTATGTGGTTTAAAAAACAGCAGACTAATTCACCAGGCATCCCCGTGTAAAATAATGTCATAAAAATTGTGTCATTTTTTTACGTGCTTTTTCTTTGAGCAACTTCCGCCAGAGCTGAAGCTATGTAAAATAACGGCGGCAAATATGGGATTTGCATGGCATAAAATAACACACACCTTGATAAATTCGCCATTTATTTTAGACAGCTTTTTAGTTTTTCACAGCATAATAGATAGGCCCACAAGTGTACTAAAAACATTTAAAGTGATTCTGTTTTTGGAAAACATTCATCAGTTTATAGTGCTCCATCAGCAGAATTTTGTATTGAAATCCATTTTTTACAAGAGCAAACATGCTTTTTTCATTTTGAAAATTTGATTTGGGAGTAGATATGCTGATAGTTTCCAAGGTGCCCTTAACCATCTGACTTGTGTTCTGATAAACTTCAGTCCCTCTGCAGGGAAGTAGCACATGGGAAGATTTGTCTCCCGCAATTTTTTAGACACAGCTGTGGGCGACAAATCTCCCAAAAATGCATCTCCATTGCCGGTAATTGAAATCGCTGGTAGTATGCATAACTGATTTATAATTTGCCCGAAGTTGCCTCAGGAAACTTTTGGTGATTTAGCGGTCAGTTGGACATACCGCCAGCAATTTCTATTACCGGCAATGGAGAAGAATTTTCAGGAGATTTGTTGCCTGCAGCCGTGTCTAAAAAGTTGCAGGTGACAAATCTTCCTGTGTGCAACTGCCCATACTGCTGCACTGCAAGTTGGAATGATATCGCTCACCTCCCTCCCCCCCAGAAGCCCATCAACAATGGGAAGGTAACCAGATAACAGCTCCCTGACACCTGAATTGATAAAAAATGCTCCCATATGATATTAGAACAGCAATCAATAGTAAAAATCTAATTCCGGCTAACCCAAGTTGGGACTCCTTCAGTTATATTAAGTAGGAGAAACATAAGCCTCTCTTAAAGTGTAGTGCTGGTGAAGTGCTGGCTCTTTCTGTAAGCAAAGGATCAGGCACAATAACCTGAGATGGCTGCCCACACACCAATACTTCAACTGAAAAAAATACACTGATTGGTTTAATAATAACAGTTTAAATGACAAAATGGATTACTTGCAATTTACACAGTATAATTTAGTAATAAAAACTATACCATAAAAATCATGACAGAACCACTTTAATCATTAAAAAAAACTTTTTTGCCACCAGTATGGATTAAAGCAGCTTAGTTACCATTGAGTACAAGGTACTGTTTTGTTATTACAGAGAGATAGGAAATCAAAAAAATTTTTAATTAATTGCTTGAAATGGAAAATAACTGTCTCTGGGAAAGATGTCCTCACGTATATGTTTCTATAATTTATAATGTTATTAACCATTAACTTTATCCTGATATGCAAGTTCTTTTTCTATAGGAGTTGTGGTTTGTAACAAATAACTATAATCCTAGTCTAAGGGGCAAATGTATAAGAGATCAGACTGAGAAATTCCAGCATGTGGGGTTCAGTGCCTTTAGGTTTTGTTAACCAGAATCTGTACAGTCTACATACATACATACATACATGCAGTCCGTATTAGTCTGTATCCAAAGTTTGCCTTTTCGTGTGATTTAAATCATATTGCCTATTTTTATGAATAGACTGCAAAACTCATTTAATGTGCTTTTGTAGTTTGGATAGCATTGTGTTTTTTTCAATGGTAAATAAGAGTGACTGCACAGTACATTATTATTCCTCTGTCAGCATCTGGCTTCTGATAGGCACTCAGTGGTATCCTTGTCAGCTCATAGAATCTTTTGACACCAAGGTCACAAACAGAGAGAAGATTCTCTTCAGCCCTATTGGCATTTCTATCCATCATTGGATGAAGATGTCAAAGATTACATAGGCTGGTCTTATGGGATAGTGCTGGGTCGGTTTGCTGTTGACCTGACTTTCCTATTTCTTTGAACCTAGCTGTTCTTTAGAACAATTATCCCTTGGGACTATGCCTGCCAAACTTAAATAAGGCTATTTCTCAAGGGAATGAGAAATCAAATCCACAGTGACTTACATTTAGAGCTGTAATGATTTTAGACTATACACCAATCAATGATTAGGATACCTGGGGACTCATTAAACAGCATTTGTAATGTTTGTAACGGAAGCCTGAAGCTGTATTTTAAGCAAGGCATTTGATGGCCTAATTAACCTCTTCGTTTTCCTCCAATTTCCCATATCTGCTGTTGATGTATTTCCAATGGCAGCAAACTGCTGTCGTTAGCATTCTGATCTTCTGCCCAGAAATTCAGCATCTTAGGTTAGGCAGCTGTTTTTTGGTGAGTACAAGAGGTATCCACCTGTGGTTCACTTGATTTCCTTTTTGTGGAATCTGTATAGTGTTAGTGTTGTGTAGTGGTGCTATGTTAAAAACAGATAATGCCTTTGTTACAGTGAAGTCAACACACTATTCAAGAATACAAGTGTATAAAGTTTGGAATTAAGTTTGCCAATATTCACACAGCTGGAATGATTGGCCAGGAATAAGAACGAGTTGGCCAGACACCAAAGAGCTTGCACGTTCTCACTGTATTTTTGTGGGTATCCTACAGGTAATGGCTCCTGATTAGTGTACATATGCATACATGTTATGACTCTGATGCAGAATATAGACTTTAAATAGGAAAAAGTGATGTAAATGATTAAACCAAATCAGTGAAGTGCTACATCATTTGTCAGCACTAAATAATTGATAATAAAACATAAAAAATGTCAACTTAGGGATAATTAATCAGACCCTGTCTTAATTAAAACCATCCCAAAAATAATGGTGAACATTTCTTCCCTTTTTTATACATGTTGAATGTAAAATATCAGTTTTATTTTTATTTTACAGAATGACGACTACAACCTTATAGCTAGTGTTTTAGATGCCAAGTGTAATATAGTACTCTCCTTGGATTTATGGAGATGTAAAAACATTACTGAAAAGGGAATAAAAGAACTGGTGTCTGGGTGCATGCTTCTGGAAGAACATGACCTTGGATGGTGCCTAACACTACAGAAAAACACTGGGTGTTTTGTAAATCTTGCCAGTAAGTTTCCAAACCTTTAAAAGTTTTTTTTTTTTTTTTACAGCTAACTGATCTTTATGGGACTCAATTCCCCCATTAAGCATTAAGGAATCAGCCAGAAACTGCCTACAGCTTCATACGCATATTAAAGATTAAGAATTATAACTATAAAACCAAATGATAATTCAGTATAAAATAAAATTGCCAGTATAATCATGCGGAAATAATTTCCCTTATGCAGATGGTTTGTGGCATATTTAAAGGAGAAGGAAGGTTACCAAGGCAGTTTATTGCCAATAGATTGGCCACAATATTGCAAGCTGGAAAATTGTGTTTATTCTGTAGAATGCTTTACCACACCTGAGTAAACAGCTCTAGATGCTCTCTCTGTTTGTATAGTATAGCAGCTGCCATATTGGGTTGGTATGACATAACTTGCTGTCTGAGTGGAGGGAGGAGGGAAAAGGGAGGCGGGAGGGAGAGAGGATCAAACTGAGCATGCTCAAGCCCGTGCCATTGGAGGTTTAAGCTGAAAGAATGATGTATTAAACAGAAGCACATGTGTACTCAATAGAAGGAAAGAAATGTGGTGTTTCTTTTGACAGAGAACTCAGAGCAGCATTACTTTGAAGGTTTACTGGTGTATTTAGATATAGCTTTTTTATAATGCTTCCTTAGGTTTAACCTTTCCTTCTCCTTTATGCTGTGCCATCATTCATCCTGTGCTACTATTATTTATTTAGTCATCAGTCTTTTTTTGTACAGAATTTCCATTTGATTTCTATCTGTAACAAAAAAACTATTTTCCTTGGACTTGCTTTCAGTTAAAAAGCCCCTCTCATTTTTAAATGGGAAATGAAGTGATGCTTGTATTTATAAAATGATAAATGATTATAAATTAGGAGTGTAAAATAATTTACTCAAAAAGTAAATGTTAATGTATAATAAATGGAGTAATTATAAGTCTGTGTTACTGTCCTTACTGTTATAAATTGTGATTATGGAAATAATCCATTGTCAAGAGATAATAGGCACGTGTAGATTGTAGGGACCTTTGATTGTAGGTTCCCACCGCTGAAGGGACTGATATTAATGATAAACAGTAATTAAATATTGGGAAACAGGTCAGCACAATATAAACAAAGGACAATTACAGATGTATGGCACCCTTCTCAAGCATAAATAATTATTTATTCAATATACAGCATGGGCCTTTTTCAATGCACCATAAAATTCTAGCCATACTACACCATATTGTAAATATACAGTACCAGAACATGCTTTTTATAACTTGAAGTGGCAGGCGCATCATCTTGTTGATTACTGTATTTGCTGTCTGCTCACCAATACACTTACATAGGTTTGGACGCAAATAAAACAATCACTATTTAATTTTCTATTAGCAGTGTACATTTGTGCACTTCCCATTTAGCTATATGAATCATTTTAAATATCACAAAACTCAATTGTTTTACAGCCAAAATATTTTATTATATATTATGGCACAGAATATGTAGGCAAGATATTATGAGAAATATATGCCCCTTTATGCTTCAATACGTAAATTAATTTTTGCATGTAAACGTTAGGAAATTACTAAATGCAAATGCCCTGATCTCAGTAAAAAAATGGGCATTTGACATACCAAACCTCACTTTTCTTTCTACTGGTTTGAATGCTATTGTTGTATGTTATGTATACAAAGTAATATACATACAGTATTGGAGTGGATGATGGCGAAGCTTTGTACCTTTGCTTAACTAGTATCTACCTACTCTTCATTTAATACAACATATCTGCAGAAAATCACATGAAGCTCATTCTATAAATATATTGATTTGTATTGGCTTTATATTAAATGAGGGCCTGTATATTAGTAGAAAAACTGAAGCATTTTTCTTAACAACTGATTTTATTTCTGTAAATGCATTGTGGATAAGAGCAATGGCACATGGGACTTTTCAATGTCCAGGTAGAACCATGTTAATGACTTTTGACTATTGAAAGGTTTTTCCCATTCTATTAATTTTGGAAATGCTGGGTCTTGGGCACACCACAGGAAATACGGCCTTTATGATTTTCTCCTTTTTGTATGAACAAAAATTTTGCAGAGTATGGTCATTTAAAGCTTTTGATTTTTGCTGATTTGTCAGCAATGCATTTGGAGCAAGAAAAATTGTTGTGTGCATAAAAAAAATGTAGGCACCCATTGAATGTGGTTTGCAAATTTTCAGATTCTCTCATCACTAGTATCTAAACGTAGCCCTCATTCTATGTGTATTATAAGCTTGAAGCTCTCATTGTGAAACTGCTATGTTTATGAATGTGTACAATGTTTTCACAGTCTATTTTCTAGTTAAAAAGTTTTGTGTTTTTACGAGAGGTAAAAAATATTGTTCTTTGAAGAATATATTGATTCAGTATTTAAGCAAGTTAAGCTTTTTCTATCTGGGGATAAAAGCTGGCAGCAGACTACACATGAGCATTGTATTAATCGGAGATAAATTATTTGGTTTTTGGCAGGATGCATTTAGGTACTTTGAAAATGTTCTAAGGGCAGAAATGAATGTGGCTCATGCCAAATAAATGCAAGGGTGACCTCTTAAAGGTATACTTTCACTATGGAAACAGTTGTTTTTTGAGCACTAACTTTAACAGTGCCATACCCTGCAATTCACTCAATAAAAAATAAACATGATATTCATCATTATCTATATCAAGGTATATTATTTTAAAATGGTGTTGACACTTTGATGGCACAATGGTTAGGACATACTATTTTCTGCCTGTATTTGTACTGTATCCTTCTGGGTGTTCTATTTTCTTTTCTAATTATTCAAATACATGATTTTTTTTCTCCTAGTGAAGTTTAATGTGTATTTGTGTGTGTCTGTGGTACTGACAGGAGGACGGGCATTTTGACCACTTTATTTTCTGCTGAATGACAGTGGCAGTCAAGCCCCAAAATGGACCATGGTCCTGAATGTAGCATACAGATGGTACACGTTATCTGCAGCAGTAAGCTCCTCTCAGTTCAAATAAGCTGGAAAGTGCCTATGCTGTTTGTACTGCTAAAAAATACTGCCCTAGGTTAAAAGCTTTTTGAGATATGAGTGATGCTAAACAGAGTGGAAAAATAAGCTGAGATCCTCTGTCAAAAATAATGTCATGATGCAATGCATGAAGATAGAAAATCTGCTGCATGAAAAGCTGAGGAAAGTTCAAAAGCCAATGAAATCTTACATAAAAAAATACAATGGTACATTTTACTAAACTGATCAATTATCACTCAAATAGTGTTGTTCTGGGATACTGGTAGATTGACAATAAAACACACGGCCGTGGGTGGTGAGTGTAAGAGAAGTAATAGTCAAATAGTAGATGGTGTGTATATAGTTCACCAATAATGAAAAGTTACATTCACCAGCTCTAGGGGAAATATGTTGCAGGTAAATGTAAGGCACTTCAGCTTCGTTCCGGAGCTTGCGGTTGCCTTTCCTCCATGATTTAAGGGCAGCGTATGCGCAGTTCGCTGTGCAGTTATACTTACATCTAAGTGGAAGTAACTTCAGCGTCTGCATTCTTCGTGGTTTTTTGGTCCCTGACCGACAAGTTTTCTGATTTGGTTTGGCTCTTCTCCCTTGGTACTTCAGCATCGGTTGGATGGATCTCGTGGCTTGACCCGGCGTGTTCCTGACTTCGGCTACACTCTCTCCTCTTTGGCTCTGTTTCTTTGATGATGCTCCACAGCAACGGCTCTGCCTTTGTTCTCCTTGTCTGAGAGTGACTATTGCAGCACTAATCTGCATTTATTTTCTGCCTAAAACTTTAATTTCAAAAAGCAAGGATAGCACTGGTGATTCATTCATAGACTGTTTATTAACCATTGCAAGCTTGAAGATTTGTTATACAATTTTATTGCAAAGACTGTCTCATTAACTATTGCAAGCCTATTCAGTTATTTCCTAAGACTGTCATTATCCCTTTCCAGCTGTGTTATGCTTGTTTCCTCGCATAACTTAACCCTTGCTAGAGATTCCTGCTGTTAACCCCTGTCTGCCCGTGTTGCCTTGCTTGGTTAATTAATGCATTATTTCTGTATTGTCACGGCCGGCTCCCTAAATCCAGAAAGATGCTAGGCTCCCTGGTCTCGGCTCCGCATCTACCTGTAGCAGCTGCCTTTCACTTCGTGAGGAGCCCTCCGCCAGGTCTTAATAAGAGAGGAGCCAAGCAATAGTTCTGGACGAGCAAAGGGGCACGGTTGTTATAAAGTCTTCTGACGGAAGGCACAGTTCTTGGAATAGACAAAAGCATAGTCAGACAGGCCTGGATCGATGTGGGCAGAGTTCAGGGATAGTCAGACACAGGCAGTGGTCGGTTCAGGTGGAGTTCAAGCAAGGTCAATCAGGCTGGGGTCGATTCAGGCAGCGTTCAAGGATAGTCAGGCAGGCAAGGGTCAATACCACTGAATCAGAGTAATCAGGCAGGCAAGAATCAAAACAGGAATCAAACAGGATTAGAATCGCACCCAGATACTAACAAGTTAGACCTAACAAAGGGCAATGAGTTTGTGCAGAGAACCCCTTTAAATATTCGAATTTCATGCCATTGTGATGACGTCATGACACTTGCGCCGCACCAAAACCCAGAAGTGCGCGTAATAACAGAACCAGCAATCAAATGAAGAGGATCTCTGTGGCGGGTGTCCCCACCGGCGCGTGACCCCACCAGGGTGAGTCTTCACATGTATTGACTGTATGGTTATCTAACTGAGTGGAGGCAAATATCAAAGTCTGCCTCCTGGAACTCCCACCCTGTGAAGAATACTCACTTTGTGAAGGATCCATTTCTGGGGTTACCTGTGGGAAGAGGTTATCATTAAGACCACATTATTCATATTCAGGCCGCCCAGCCGCATTCAAATATGAGCACTCCGTTTGGGAGTCTGGCTGTGCATGGGGAAGCAGAAGCTGCAAACAAGTGAGAGAACCTGCTGAAACTTCAGTGAGTTCTGTTTGTAACTCCAATAGTTTTGCTATAATTATATATACTGTATATTATAATAAAACTGTTGGAATTAATTGGACTTAAGAAGTAAGTTGTAAGGAGGTTGTAAAATAATTGATAAAGAAGGGGTACTTTTTTCTATAAATCTGAGTGGACCCATCACCCAAAAAAAATTATTCCAAATCCTATTTTATCATGTGGGACCTGATGTCCATCCCATGACCTGGCTACACAATTAAATGGTTAAGAGAACTGGGGTAATATGGAGAGAACAGTGACATCTAGGAAGTGCTGAAAGTGAATGTAATAGCTTGCCCCATCTCTATGCCTAAGACAACCATTGACTGACCTCAAAACATTAAATAACTTGGAAAGCAGTGTTGTAAAGCCACTCTCTGGTGTTCTGTCCCAGGTAAGGAGGTCAGTTGGGGCAATCCTATGGGCAGTAGAGTGGGATGGTCTCAATTGACTTTTTCCAGAAAATTTCTATATGCAACAGGGAGAAAGGAGGCTTGTAAGATCCATGAAGGCTGCTTACAGGTTGTGAATCAGAGGCTTGGGCAGGCAATGAAAGATACAATAAAAATTCCATTGTGAAATTAGATTGACAGACTAATCTGTAGTAAGGTTGTGAAGACAGATCTAAGACAGTCCCAGTATTAATGAAGTAGAAGAACTATGCACAGCCCCTGCTACCAGAGGCAATTGGCCAGTGGTCTCTGAGATGATTTATTTAAATTGAGGTCTGTTTTCAATTTCCAGGACAAAGTAAGTAGTTCACAACTTGTTTTTTGTCATACCTTCAGCATTATGTTG
The DNA here is from genome assembly GCF_017654675.1 of Xenopus laevis. NCBI lineage: Eukaryota > Metazoa > Chordata > Amphibia > Anura > Pipidae > Xenopus > Xenopus laevis. The sequence continues at coordinate 85,998,235 of NC_054379.1, forward strand.
CAGTTTCAGCAGACACGTGTTTGTGGCAAGGCAAGGCAAGGTGAATGTGCACGATTGGCTGGCACTAAGACTGAGAGGCTTCGGTGGGGCAGCGGCTGGAAATCTGCCCCTGAGTTTCAGGTTCGATGTGTATATATGTAAACAGCATTGTCAAATGCATTTTGAAGGAATTTGTTTCTTTAACACTGAAGGACTAATCATGGATAATGGAGCATAGACTTTCAATTCACTGGCCGTTAATGGACTATTTATGGACATTCGTATGTAAACTTTGTTTGTTTTTTTTGCAAATGCAATATTTTTATAGAAGTGCTTGTACACCCAACATAAACTGAAGGGAGGAGCTTGAAGGGGCTTATGGGTATATAAACTCAAGCACCATTTTCTTTGTTGTTCACTTGATGAAGGGAGGTATCCTAAAACTTGTTGTGAGCCACACAATAAAGATGTTCTGTAGGTTGATAACCACGCATTGTCAGCAGTTTTTCATCTATTATATTTAAATACGAAAGCATACGGATGGATAGTGCCAGGAAAACTGCACAGACAAGACAGGGTGCAGGTCCCACTTTGTATAATCTGTTCTATACCTCAGGTGCGTGACCCCATCAGTATATTGAGGGCATAGTAAACAGCATATAACGTCTTTAACACCAATGACAGGGGACAATACTATAGACAAACACAGTGGTAACTATAGAGGAAGCAGACCGTGCAGTCACAGGAGGCCTGGACTGGGGGGTCTGTCTTCTCTATAGCTAATGGAAAAAAAACCCTCCTCCCCAGCCTCTCTCTTATCTGCGAGAGGAAGGGGGATGCAAGTCTGGCGGAAGTGGGCGGAGTCGGGGCAGGGGGGATGGGAAGTGGGCGGGAGGATGGGGATCAGAGTGCGCTTAATCCCAATGAAAATGTTTTTACAGGGGGGCTCGACACACTCTAGTTACTGGTCAGACAGCACATTAGTCCTGTAGGGGCATACGGTATATACTGTATAACTGCCTTCATTGGCTAGTTGTTCTTTTTCCAGCACCTGTACAGTTTTTGCCAGCTTTTTTTCATATACGCATATTTTCATTACAGCACAGAGTTTTACTCCTACTTCAGATCCAATTGGAAATACTACAATACAATAAGAAAGTGAATATTTCTTTTAGACATGGCAGAACGTTCTTTTACATCCACGTTTTCTGCTCAATAACATCTCAGTCATAAAAGCATTTTACAAACCAAGAAAATATTCCAAAGTAAAGGACAGTTGTGTTTCTGAAAAGAGTCAACTAGCTGAACTTGTTGAACTCTGTGTGTTTCCATAAAGATTACATCTGACAGCCACTTTCTCATGGTTTGAAAGTGAATGGAATCTGCAGCAGAAACTGCCTGGAGACTCCTTGCTAATGAAGTCTCAATTAATAATTGAGTTATACTGAGCCTAATTTATGATTTGTAGAATGTTGCTCTACTTCATTATATTTTATGGAGCATCAGAACCATTTACTGCTGTCAATATTTATATCCCACAGCAGTGTTTTACCTGTTTGAGGACACTGATAAATTACAGGCACAAATGACTTTGCATTGTACAGAATGCTTTGCTTTGATCATTCAGTGCAGTTCTTGGTTTTGAAGTATTTGAAAATACCTATCCTCTCTAAGGTAAAATAAACTAGTACTATACTTTTGTTGAATATTTGCATTCAAAGCAAAACTGAAGTCTGCCATTGACAGCATAATATTTTGATTCATGTTTATAACACAATAAATTCATCCTATATTTGAGATTGTGAGGTTAAAAACTGTCCTGTACCAAGCATAAACCTAGGCCAGGACTCCCATATTTCTCCAATTTGTCAGACATTCATTATGATATACTATATGGTTGTTGTGAAGGCCTCTTTTACAAATCATTTTTCAAATTTCCATACTGGATACTTTGAGTTATTGATCCTTATCAAATCACAGCACTGCAAGCTGTGTGCTTTTGTAGACGTGACAGCCTCCATTATATTTCATTGGAAATACTTGTTACAACATATTGCAAAAAGGTTTGTCCACTGAAAATGACAAAATGTTTCACAATTTGTTGTTGCTGGCATCAGAAATCAATTCGAAACTATGTTTTTCTGATCGATAAGTGATTCATAGTTCAATTTGTCATTTGTGTGATTAGAGCATTTCATGATTGGTGAGTCAATTAATTTGAAAATGATTTATTTGGCAGTTGAGCTGGATAATTGATTCTGTCTATTTCTCCAATTATTAATTTGTAAATGTATCATATTTTCAGATGACAACCCAACTGCCACTATTGCACGCCCTCATTTATTCTGGTCATCAGTAGGACACCAACCAATGCTCAGCTCATGATATAGCTGTCCACTGTTGATTCATAGAAGATCTATTACATGTATTACATAAACCTGTTACTACCCATACAAAGGGTTACCTATTATAACAATTATATTATTTTTTTATTTTTTGTATTTATTTTTATTTTTAACACACTTTTTTAAAGTGGATATTTGCTACTGTTTATTCGCTACTCTTTTAGTGACAAGATCATCTCATTTTCTGCAGCTGAAAGTAGTGCTTGTCCATGCCTTTCTGTTCCCAGGGTCTGGCTCTTAAAACTGCGCTACAGAAGTCAGGTCTTCTCCTAGTTTATTAACATTATTTCAGTAGTCAGAGGCAGTACTGCAGAGAATGTTAACAGTCAGAAAAATACTGTTTTTAATAGCAATTATATTTACAAATAACTTTAAAACCAGTGAAAACTTGTAATTAATATATATTGCTTAGAATTACATTTTCTTTCACTGCAGAAAAAAATCATTTTCTGGGGCAGACCCATTGAAAACTTAATTTACATGCATTGGCAAAAATATATAATAACAAGACAATATCCTAAAACTATGGGGAAGCATAGACAAAAAGAAAAAAAGAATAGACTGATTTTGTGTGTACGAACAGGTTGAAAGCATTTTTAGACTATTCTGGTTTATTACTGATTTATAAAAAGAAAAAAAAAGGATACATCCCCTGTATATTCTACTTCATATCATGTCTGATGTATGTGCTTGGGCTGGCTAATGAATTGAAACTGTTATAGCTGTAGGAGTCTGTAATTTCCCTAGAGTCTTCTTAACAAAGGAAAGTATCACAACATGTTATTTGAGAGCATCTTGTAGGTGGAGCAGTGGCTGTGGTGTAAATACAGCTGTGTCTAGCTTTTCTATATAGTGAAACTTATTTGCATTGCTCCAGGGGATTGTAACAGAATTATATGTTACCTAGATATGTATAGGTATTGCTGAAATGAAAGGAAAATATGTCAGATGTTATTTACTGCTTTATCTATGTGTAGTTTCACTTGCAATACTGCTAGTTTTACTGAGGTAAGCGTATTCAAATTTGAGTGAATTAGTGCCACGGGTAGCTGAATGTGTCCGACAAATTGTAAGTGCTTGCTAGAACTTGCAAGAATGTATGTATTGCTTGGTAGCTTTGTAATGTAATGCTCTAATGTTACAACCTGACACTGTTATCACCTTATTAGGCTGGTAGTGGTATTTTGTTGCGGAATAAAGTTATAACAGGGCCATTGATGAAAAGGGGGATTAGTTACATTTTCAAATCTGCTTAATTTCAATTCATTTTCTGCAGTGAACTTTCAATAAAAAAAAACTCCAGGTTCTGTCATGAACATGCAACTTGCAAATGGATAGATTTAGGTTAACTATACCAGTGTATTTATTTTTCTTTTGTATTTGTCTAATGGAAATATAAGAGATGAATATACAGTTACTGTAGGTCCATATATCTTTGGACAGAGACAATTCTTTTTCTAATTTTGGTTCAGTACATTACCACAATAAATTTTAAATGAAATAACTCAGATGCAGTTGAACTGCAGACTTTCAGTTTTAATTTAGTGGGTTGAACAAAAAGATTGCATAAAAATGTGAGGAAATAAAGCCTTTTTTTAACACAATCACTTCATTTCAGGGGCTCAAAGGTAATTGGACCATTTACTCAAAGGCTATTTCATGGGCAGGTGTGGGCAATTCCTTTGTTATGTCATTATCAATGAAGCAGATAAAAGCCCTGGAGTTGATTTGAGGGGGGGGGGTGCTTGTATGTGGAAGATTTTGCTGTGAACAGACAACATGCAGTCAAAGGAGCTATCCATGCAGGTGAAACAAGCCATCCTTAAACTGCAAAAACAGAAAAAAAACATCCGAGAAATTGCTATAATATTAGGAGTGGCACTATCTACAGTTTGGTACATCCTGAGAAAGAAAGAAAGCACTGGTGAACTCAGCAATTCATTGCTGTCAGTGGCACTGGGACACTAGTGTTTATTGATGATGTGACACAGGACAGAGGCAGCCAAATGAATTCTGAGGTGTTCAGAGACAAACTGTCGGTCATTTATAAAGAACGGGCAAATTTGCACCTGGGAAGTAACCCCAGCAACCCATCAGATGTTTGCTTTCACCGTTCAACCTGCAGCTGGATGGAAAAAGGAAATCACTGATTGGTTGCAAGGGTTACTGCCCAGGTACAAATTTGTCCAGTCTTTATAAATGAGCCCTAGGTCTGCTCAAATCCAGCTAAATGTAGTCAAATTGATTGGGAGGCGTTTCATAATTAAGATGGACAATGGCCCAAAAGGAGTTTATTAAAGCAAAGAAGTGGAATATTCTTGAATGGTCAAGTCAGTCACCTGATCTGAACCCAATTGAGCATGCATTTCACTTGTTGAAGACTAAACTTCGGACGCAAAAGCCCACAAACAAACAGCAACTGAAAGCTGCTGCAGTAAAGGCCTGGCAGGGCATTAAAAAGGAGGAAACCCAGAATCTGGTGATGTCCATGAGTTCAAGACTTCAGGCTGTCATTGCCAGCAAAGGGGTTTCAACCAAGTATTAGAAAATAACATTTTATTTTCAGTTTTTCAATTTGACCAATTGCTTTTGAGCCTCTGAAATGAAGTGATTTTTTTTAAAAAAGGCTTTAGTTCCTCACATTTGTATGCAATCTTTTGTTCAACACACTGAATCAAATCTGAAAGTCTGCAGTTCAACTGCATCTGAGTTGTTTCATTTAAAATGCATTGTGGTAATGTATAGAACCAAAACTAGAAAAAAGTTGTCTCTGTCCAAAGATTTATGGACCTAACTGTATAACTATTTTGATTTTGTCTAGTATCTTTGGTTATAAAAGTGTCTGCAGTTTCAGACTCACATTTGTGACCATTGTTTGGTAAGTTTTTGTTGCAGAAATATGCAAGCAAATGTGTATGTATATACAGGTATGGGACCTGTTATCCAGAATGTGTGGGACCTGGGGTTTTCTGGATAAGTGAGCTTTCTGTAATTTGGGTCAGCATTCTTGAAATCTACTAAAAAAACATTTAAATATTGAAAGAAACCCAATCGGATTATTTTTCTTCCAATATGGATAATTTATAGAAAATATACTGTTTTATTATTACAGAAATAAAGAAATCTTTTGTATAATTTTGAATGATTTGATTAAAATGAAGCCTGTTTTCATAATTTTCTCTCTGGCTCTGGATAACAGGTTTCTGTATTTAGCCCTAGATGCTACATTGCACCACTTCGGGCCAATGTGCAGTGTACTTGTTCCATGGGATTGGCAGAACAATATGGACTCTGTCCAAGGTGCACTTAGAGTTAAGCAGGTACACAAGAAAAATGCACCAAGATTTATATCAGGCACTCTAAGCATGGGTAGGACATCCATGAGCAATACAGTCTGGCACAGTACATGCAAGAAGAGTATTCCTAGAGCCATGATCACAATATTACTGATCAATCATATCCAGCAATATTTTGTTTCTTATATATAGTCAGCACTGTAAAGCAAAAGACTTTAGAGGTTATTTACAATTGATATTACATTTGCTGTCTTACAAATGTCTTCTAAGTCAAATCACATTTATAAAAGGTACTTGACAAAGGGGGAACTTGTTGATTTCAGTGTCACCATGAGCAAAATATTAATTGTTTTCCTGACAAGGTATTTCCATAAAATGTAATCATAACAGAGATTAACAGATGTAAAAATCAGTTCCACTTATAAAAAATAATATAAATGTATTTAGCTCCTCCTACTATATAATAGTTACCTCTGTGGATATGGTATTTAATAAACAAAAATTGCAGTTGCTAAAATATGTCTTATGACCATTGCTGTTCTTCCCTACAGGATCTGCCTTTACTTCAAATCAATGAAATTCACATGCTGAATAGCTTATTATACAGGTATGGGATCCATTATCCAGAAGTTTCGAGTAGTTTTTTGTGCTCCTCGACTATCGAATTGGCGTAAATTCGCCTGAGTAGAATGATTCGAATAGATCGAGCGCAAAAACGCTGCGGCTATTCGCCCATTCGACAGTCGAAGTACTGTCTCTTTTAAAAATACTTCGACTGCCTACTTCGCCACCTAAAACCTACCGAATTGCTTTAAAAGCCTATGGGAAAGTCCCATAGGCTTGTTTTCTAAGTTTTTGATCGAATAAAAAGGCATTTGATCGATCATTCGATCGAATGAAAATGCTTAGATCGAATATTCGACTGTGCGACTATTCGCCGGGCGAATATTCGCCTATTCGACTATTCGCCGGCGCGTAAATTCGCCCGAATTGCCTATTCGATTCTATCCCCCAGTCAAATTTCGAGGGATTCGACCCTTGATACATCTGCCCCTTAAGGTATGGTGATCCAAATTACAAAACGATCCCTTGCCCAGAAAACCCTATGTCCTGAGTATTCTGGACAACAGGTCCCATACCTCTATATGAATTTAGATGTCATGTCTGCACAGGAATCTGTGCAGTCTGCATGATGCATTTTAATTATTTGCTAAGTAGCTATGGGGGTTGTGGATTTGCTATGCATCTGATTTTAAAGATGTGAGCCATATATTTTTACTTAATTATTATTACCACTTTGAAAAGAAGAGCATCCCTTGACAGTCAGTTTTTTTTTATCCAGGATACAGCAGGCCATTAAGACCCTTCAATTCTGTGTCGTGTGTGTGCTAGTAACTCTTTGTGTGAGTGCAGTAAGTAACAATGTATGTATAACCTAGGCTTAGAACAAAGAGACACAGTTGAAATGAATACATCACCATCAGTGTAGGAATTACAGCATGTTATATATTCACTGTTGTCTCCTTTTCTCTTTGCAAATAGGCTTCAGCTTGCAACATGTGACATTTATGCTGTCTAGTTAACTGTGAGAAAATTGTTTGCCCTTCTATTATAACCACGGCAGCTTAAAGGTTAGTAAGCACAGCAATAAAAACGGAGAGGTAAAATTAGCTACATGAAAATGTAAGAGGAGAGATAATGGAATGGGTAAGGATGGATTTGTATAATAGAGCAGCCTAATACTAATGATTTGTAAATGTTTTCCCTGAATTAAAACTGTCTGCATTTCTGTAGGGACACACACTAATAGATTCTTGTTTCATTATGACCTTCTTCTTTTCCCTTATCTCTTTTTTTTTCAAGTTGTGGTTGAATTTATGGAACACACACACACACATACATATATACTGTACATGATAAAGAAGCAATATGTGATTTGATTTGAGCTACTTTTTAATCACCTAGAAAAAAAAATCTAAAATTTCTGTTCTTCAGATATGCTATATTATTATAACTGTTTCCTAACCAATTTCCCATGATACTTAGATTAAGTCTGAAATTCCTATTTGGGATCTATGAATGGCTTTAAAATTAATTATGCATTATCTTTTAATTAACCCAATTGTCTATAGTAGGAAGAAATGTCATTCTAGTAAAGAGCATATAAACCTTCCATTTCAAGATTTTATCTAAATGATCCAATTTTTTATTTGTCTGTAATAATAAAACAGTATATTCAGTGTTGGACTGGGACACCAGGGGCCCACACAAAAAGCTTAGACCAGGGGCCCACCAAAAAACCTTAGACCAATGGCCCACTCTCAGTACTACTATTTTTCCTCTCCTCACTCAACCTCTATTCTCCTAGTCTCTTTTCTTTTCATACTATAATCTATTATTCCATCTATTTAGCCTCTTTGTTCTCATAAAAAATAGAGAATGGCCATGAAATAGGCCAAATGTTTAGAAGCAAGAGGACCCACTGACACCTGGGCCCATCGGGAGTTTTCCTGGTATCAGGGCCAGTCCGACACTGAGTATATAGTACTTGAATCAAACTAAGATATAAGTAATCCTTGTTGGAAGCAAAACCAGCCTATTGGGTTTATATAATGTTTACTTGATTTTCTAACAGACTTACGGTATGAAGATCCAAATTACAGAAGGATCCCATATCCAGAAAAACCCAGGTCCTGAGCACTCTGGATAACAGGTCCCAAACCTGTATATTATTAATATTATACAGGAGGCCAGGAGCCAAAGTCCAGCAGCCATAGAGGTAGAGATCTCCATTTAGGGCCCATGCTCAGAGAAGTTGCCATTGAGGTACTTGGTTGGCATACGCTGTACCCTTCATCTAGCACCAGAGTAAAAAATCTAGTGTAAAGTATTAAGCACAAGGGAGCACCACATTTGATGACTGCATAGGCAAGTAGCCATCTACTTGCTGACCACTCATGCAGCACCATAGAATGCAGCCAGATCTTCCCCTGGGATTGTACTATTCACAAACATACCAACAAACTAGAAACTATAAAATTTTGAAATTTGTGGAAATCGTGAAAATCGGATTTTTTTACCGCAAAGCAATTTTTTGGGAAAATGTAAAAATTAATAAGCGTAACAAACCCGAACGGTATTGATCAGAGTTTGTAGCAGAAAATATTGTGATAAATTCGGACTTTGATAAATAACCCCCTAAGTCTGATGATTTGATACAAGGGGGATAGTAAATGAAAAAAAAACAAGTACATTCCATTCAATACTGAACCGGATAATAAAAAATAAAAGGTGCTGCCCTCATTACTGCATCAAATTGACTAGTACGCCTTATCATCAACACATGCCTGATCATCAACACACCTGGCAAGCACCTGACTAGTGGCACATATTCTTGTTGCCTCCAAACGCCCATGTCAAAAATGATCACCAATCTCATAAATCAATGCTGTGGGACTTTTTCAATATAGTAGGTCAGTTATTCACTATATTTCATGTTTCAGGGTTTGAATATAACAACGTTATGATGTCAAGTTGTTAGTTCAAAGTTCAAACTGCACCTCAAATTCACACTTTTTCATATAGTGCATGTGCCCCCGAACAGTCTGGCTCATTACATTTCACACGAAAGCACAGGAGTGTTTATAATTCATAATGCACTTTAGGGTATCACACACGCTTGATTAAGAGCCTTAGGAGCATGTAATTGTGCTTCTGTGTGATTCCCTAAATTGCAGTAATGGCATTATAAACATTTTTGTACCATTACGATCAGTGGAACTGTAAAAATCTCTTGTAAAGCCACATCCAGCCCGTGGGCCTCCAGTAGTCTTAACCAATCTTTTTTTTTTTTCAAACACATCCTCTGCACAGAGTTTTGTGTACCAGCTTCTTCATGTTGTATTTTTTGTGGTGAAAGACTGACATTTTGCTATCATAATCACCCCTCCTCATTATTCTTAGAACAAGCAAGCATGGTGCAATCTTTGTCAGTTTTAATACCCAAGTCAGTTGCTCACACTAATCTTATAGTTTGTATTATTTTGTGTACACCTGGGGAACTATTATGTGTGTAAGGCTCATTTGTATTTATATTATAATGATTTAATTGACTTAAAGGAACAGTAACACCAAAATAATAAAAGTGTCTAAATGGCTTGAATGGCTGCCATGGTTGGCAACCTTTTTAACATGGTTTGGATTAACCTGAATGTTCAGCTGAGTCTAAAATCATCAGCTAAGTACTGTTTTTTTTAAAAAAAAGTCTTATTTTTTTTTTCTTCAATTCTAACATGCAAATTAGGCATTGGATTTTTTTGTGGAGTATTCAGTATTTGTTTAATTGCATAAATTATGGATTAATTGCATCTCGAACACTATAGGATATATTTCAACTTTATGGCAATGGCCCCCTGTGTATTTTGACCTGCAGTATTTGCAGTAGCCATTAAAATATCCATTGGACTTGAAGTGACAATAGAAAAGCTTTGTGTTCTAGAGATCCTAATGAAAACACCTTACTATAACTAATCTAATATAATGAGTAAGTATGTGTGCCTACAGTGTAATGACATTTCTGAACTAAGTTTCAGTGCACAAGACTTTAAGGTTTTTTATTTAGCCTTGTTTTGCTTAAAAAAAAAAAGTAATTTTGTACCTCAGAATACTAGTATAACCAGCCTGATAGCTGCTGCTTTGGAACTATACATGGTTTGAAAATGCACAAACTAATCCAGAACACAGCAAGTGCATTCTTTATTGTGGGCACAAGACAGTTTCGTCGGATTTCGGCTTATACTGCAAGGAGGTTTAAAACAGGAGAACTCCCAGTACAAGTTGTCAGGACCCAAAGAAGACATGCTTAATTTGAGCAGGCACCAGAAAGACATTGGAAGAAGGGGAAATCAGAAACAGGAGGAAAGTAATAAAAACAGAAGTGGATCTTGTGAAGCTCAGGTCCTATTGAATCAGACATATCAAACGTGAGCTGCTTGGTGTGAGACTCTTTGAAGATTGCATTGTCACTGGTTCATCTGAAGCTGCATCTCACCATACCAGCTCTGCACTGTCACAATACAGCCTGTCCTGTGATCACTTCTCCAAACCTTCAGAGACTTGCAAATTATTTTCTTCCTGTCATTGCTTCCTGTCAATGAAAAGAAGTTTCCTTATAGTAAAAAATATATATATATATTTTTATTGTTATGACAAGTTAAATATATGATGCTCTAACACACTTTCTGTGAAAACAAAGTCAGTGGAATGCCGTGGTACTGGAGACTGGGCACCATATTATTCCTGTGATTGCTTTAAGATAATTTGGTGGTGGTTGGGTTCTAGCAGAGATTAAATTAGTTATGTGTACCAAATTTCCTATGCACAACCTAATTTGTGGGGTTGTACTGATGTTAACACTTATATGCACACACATGTTCACAGCTTAGAACAAACATGTCAACGGGTAATTAATGCCCCAGGGGCATATCTGTGTGAATGCTGGTGTAATATAAATGGTATATCGTTAAAGCTCTATTGTTGTCCTAACACGTGACTTTAGCTGGCCATGGAAGCAACGATCCGATTTTTGGACCGTGTGTGGAGAGTTCCGACATTTTTCGTCCGGCGGAGATCGTTCGTTTGGTCGATCGGACCGGTTAAAAATTTTCTGACGGCTGCCTATAATATCTCTGCATGTATTGCCTATCCTACGATTTTCAATGGGAGACATTACTTTCGTACGATTGCTGTCAGGGGCAGAACATCAGCTGATCTGTTCTTTTACTACTTTATTTGATCTGAATGGTAAGTGGCAGGTCGGGAGATGGGGAAGGCTGATCGTTCGAGGATTCGAACAATCGGATCTTTGCATCTATGGCCAGCTTTTGAGCCATACATCGCTATCACGGACATAATTCAATACAAATCACTAATTGCCATATTTATAAAGGTTTGTTTGAGTGTGTGTGTTTTTTAAGAGAATAACTTATACAATTACACTATTGTTTTATACCACTCTACACCTGGCGTAACCATAGAAATCAAGGGGATGAATTTAGACAAATAATTTGGGGATAAAAAGTCGTATAAATGCTGTGGCAGAAATGAATATGAAAGCTGAAACCTCTTGTTACACCATCATTATACACTCATCTCCACTATACTGTGTTTTTAAGTCACTCATACAAAGCAAAATTTTGCTTTTTGCCTTACCCTTTAAACAAAACAGGGATTGTTTGTCCATATATTGTAATAGGGATGACTACGTCAGTCATCCCTGGTATGGCCAGTCCTACACTCAAATTGCATCTGATTCATTAAGAATTCTATTGCTTCATTATACAGCAAGTAAGTTGCAGGTAAAACGTAGTCCCTGTGTAAAATGTATAAAGAAGCAATAGAATTCTTAATGAATCAGATGAAAGTTGAGTGTAGGACTGGGTGTAAGGTAAACAGAGCCAGGCCAACCCGGCCAGGCGCCCTAGGCAGCCTGGCGGGCCACGGCACCGGCTCTGTGCGCACTCAACTGCGTGGCGCATGCGCAGAAGAGCATTTATGCGCAACACACCAGTGGGGAGAGATGGGACCGGACACAGGGTAGGCGACAGAGCAGGTACGTGCCTGGCGCCCCCTCAGCTTTGCGCCCTAGGCACATGCATACTCTGCCTACCCCTAGTTCCGGCCCTGAAGGTAAGGCATTTTTTAGTAGCTTAAGGCACAAAATGTCTCAATGTCCTAAATACACTGAGTGCAGAGGACTCTTGTATTTGTCTTTGAACCCAATGCACCTGGCATGGTCACTTTAATTGAATTTTATGAAGCTGTGCTATCACCTGGATGCTGACTTTCTAACTGGCACTGTCACTTTGATTGGACTTTATTAAGCCATATGCTATTGAATTTAGTATCGCTGCACTTTCCCTTTTTAGTCACATAACATCTATGTAATTATTGGTCATGATATGAATATATGTATATATGAATTATTTTTGTCACTTCTACAACTGCCTGGGTGCAGGTTAGTGGTATTATGTATATCAAACTATTGAAAAAACTGCACTCACAGGACTTGTAAGGTGCAAAAAGAAAAATTTATTACAACGGCTCTAATACTAGAGCCTTCACGTTGTAATAAACTTTTCTTTTTGTTTTGCACCTTACAAGTAGTTTGAGAGATATATATATATATATATATATATATATATATATATATATATATATATATATATATTTGAAAAGTACCTGCACTCGTACGTAGTTCAATGGTGGGTGCTTGGTCAAAGTGTAGTATACAAAGTTCAAATTGGACCAGCACTCTTTTGAGAAAAGCTAGAGTGCTAGCCGAAACATTCGCTGTTCTTTTTGACTAAATAAACACCCATACACTTTTCGTAAGACCTGCGAGTGCAAGCTTCCTTTTTGCTTTATATATATATACTGTATATATGTATATATATATATATATATATATATATATATATATATATATATATATAATACACAAAAGCCATGAATATCCTGTAAATTATATCCTTATAAACGGTGAGTTCTGATGTCATCAGTTATAAACGGTGAGTTCTGATGTCATTTCTGTCACATGACTCATTGAAATTTGTGTATTATAATAAATAAAGTACCCCCAGTTGTAAAATATGAGGATATTAGAAGTTACCTCGGAGTTCCATGACCTGTAAAAAAACAATCGGCCTTCGGCCTCGTGTTTTTATATGGTCATGAAACTCCTCGGTAACTTATAATATCCCTATATTTTACAAAAGGGGGTACTTTATTCACTATATATATATATATATATAGTTACATGCATGGTATGGTCCAATATAGTCAACACATGCCTGAGACACACTCCATGTCTTCATAATGTGGTCAAAGTAAAGAGAAATATATTTATTGGACCTTTCTAAAATGGGCCCAAAACGTTGACAATAAATTTTCCTTTACTTTAACCATATTATGAAGTCCTGGAGTGCGACTGTTGCTAAGATACTTACCTATGATGTATGAGGCCAGGCATGTGTTGACTATGTATAGGAGTTATGTAGTGGAGTTGATATCAGAAGGGGAACTTTGTCGCCTGTGAGAAATATGCTCTTTCTGCAAAGTACCCAAATTGCAATAGTAGTAAAACATTGAAATAGCTAAATCGTGTGAAAATGCATTTTCCTGCAATAACATTTTTCAGATGTTTAGCTCAGGCAACTCCCTCTCGTTCTTCACAACTGAAAGATATCCAGAGCATGTATTAAAAGCAGCAGTGTTTCTCTACTATGCCTGTGCATTTGCCCAGGGTAGCAGCAACAATCCCAGTAAAACAGTAAAAAAAAGATGGTGGCATGATGCTTATTAGCATATTTTACCGCACTTTTACAGCAAAAATTAGCTCTGGTCCCAGGTGTGATGGTAGCAATATAATCACTAAGGGGTGCATAATAAATTGCTCCCCCCATCATGCTTTTTCTTCTCCTTTTAGTGCTAAGCAAGCAATGATTGTTTAGCACATAGTACTGATTTTTAGTGAATCTGGGGCATTGTGAAAGGAATTGAATCTGGAGGATTGAGAGACATGTACTGTATTGAGACACCACTTGAGGATGAATGTGACTGATGTGCAATGTCAACTTTAGTAACTTGCAAGTACAGAAGAGCACTGGGGCCAGCAAAAAAAAAAAAATTCTGATGAATTATGACTTTTAAAACTCATAATTATGACTTTAAAAAGTCGAAATTATGACATTTAATCTCTTAATTATGACTTTAAAAAGTCGAAAATATGACTTTAAATAGGTTTTACTAATTAAAATCAAAGTGAGAAAGGCCGTGGGTCGACCGAAGTGTCAGACCGTGTTTTAAAAATAAAACTTACATTTTAATTATTAAGACCTGTGAGTGCGGATTCTGGATATATAACTTACATTTTAATTAGTAAAACCTGTGAGTGTGGATTATGACCTTTAATCTCATAATTATGATTTTTAATCTCATAATTATGACTTTTAAACTCATAATGTTAAAAGTCATAATTTTGACTTTTTAGAGTCATAAATATGAGTTTAAAAGTCATAATTATGAGAGAAGTCATAATTTCGACTTTTTAAAGTCATTATTATGAGATTTAAAGTCATAATTTCGTTTTTTTTAAAGTCCTAATTTATGAGATTTAGAAGTCATAGTTCGTAATTTTTTTTTTGCTGGCCCCAGTGCTCTTCCGTATGCAAGCCTATAACTTATGACATTTTTAAACAAAAATATGATTAGTCAACGTTAAATGGGAACACTTAAGCGATCAGGACCATGTTACCTTGTTGCTTTTGAAAGGAGCCAGGACTTCCCCGTGCAGCTGTTCTTGATTTGTTTGCCTTAATTAAGGCAGATATTTATTCCACCAGCAGCTGGATGTGTAAATAGTTCTGGTTTGCCTTTTATTGGTGTGCTTCATATTATCATTAGCAGTAATGGAAGGAAACCTTTACATCACGCACACGCGCGTCCTAGTTTGCGGGAGCAGGGCGGGGCGCGACGTGGCCTGCCCGGTTGCCTTGGGCTCCCAGCCGGCATTGCCCGGCACTGTGTGTGTGAATGACATTTTATTACAGATTTGTTTTGTCTCCTGGCGACTATCTGCGTTGGCCTTCCTGTAAATATGCAATTCCGATAATATACCAGTAGGGGCCGCTATGCCGCCACTCTAAATAGATCAGCTCCAATACAAAATCTGGTACGTTGTGAAAGTACCCTGGGAAAAACATCAAAGCTAAAGAATGCCTCTGTATTTGTCAACTATACAAGGGAATAATAGTAATAATAAAAATGAAAGCACAGGGTTGATATAATAATAATAAAATAATAATAATAACAATAATAATAAAAGAATAATCATACATATTAATAGTATATATATAGTAAAATAATATGAGTGTTACTTTGTTTTTCTAAGGAATTTGCTTAATGTATTTGTATTCCCCCGTACAAACTCAGTGCAATGATATTTGCAATAGGTAGAAGAAAAAATTATTTTTGAGTACACGTGAACAGCTCATGCAGTTCATATGGCAGAGAATGCTGGTGAGTGCGGCCGGCGGCTAGAGCAATGGCGGGCGGCTCTGTACTCATCCCGTGGACTCAGAGTCATTGATCGAGACCCAGGGCCCATTTGTAGAGCTAATAACCCCTTTACCCCCTAACACTGTATTGGCTGCGCTTCTAGTCAAGTCAAAGATGCTTGGTGGGATTTAAGTTTTAATTACAATCCCCCATCCAAAAGAAAAAAAGTCTGATGAACTGATCTTATCAATTAATAGTTAAATTAATTTAAAAGCTGATGGGACCCACACAAAAGACACACAGACTGGGCATATAATGCCACGATTGTCTAATCTATATATATATATATATATATATATATAGAGAGAGAGATGAAAATATATTTATCTAAAAATACACACAGGAGTTTTTTTGCATATATATATATATATATATATATATATATATATATATATATATATATATATATATATATATATATATATATATATATATATATATTAGGCTAATGTATGCTACACAGATAAATGAATAGAAGGCACAAAATCCCAGCTACAGAGAGAGGTTATTATGAGGCAGGAGGAGAGTGCTTTCCATAATGTAGGAGTTTGATGAAATAAAGCCAGTGGCTGTCGCCTCAAATCAAGTAGAAAACATTTCAATACACTAATTACAGTAATTAGAATAATACGACTCTGCTTCTGTGGGGGTAAGACAATGTGTACAAACAAGTTTATTTAATAGAAACTGTTAATCAGCGATGCGTGTGTGCTTGAATGTATTGGTGCAATAAGAAGTAACCTCAGTCCGCCCAAACAATCAGCTCCAAATGAGTGAGTTAATGGCTGAGCAGCACAACAGCTGGGAGAGAGGGGGGTCACGTTGTGGGTGTAAAATCCCTACTATATTGGCGACTGGAGTAACAGCCACAGCAGTGCATCTTCCTCATCCCTAATACTGACCAGGGCATAGCCACGTGACAGCATTAACTCACCAACTGCCAGGCGCTACATATATATGACAGCTAGTCCTTCCAGCATTGGTCTAATAAAATGAGCTTAATACTTTAAAAGGGATTAATCCTGCCCTCTACCCCTAAGATATTCACCCACTGCAACACACACCATCATCACCAAGAGCTAGCTTTACTTGTGGTGCAATTATCACAATGGGTCACCAGTGAAATTGCTCTTCCCCCACCAACAATTTGGACAAGGCATTAGGACATAGATGGAGTATGCCTAAATACATTGGTACAAATCAAAGGAACATACATATAGGTTGGATGAGGTGGTATGCAGAAAAATAAAGCTAGTACAATGATCAAGCCCTAGTACAGCTTCCATGTCTATCCTATGGGCATTCAGCTGTCCATCTCCATTGCGGATCCTTCAGCAGTCCATTAGGTGACAGTAGGGCTCTTTGCCTGTAGCCCCTCTCTCCCACCAGTTCCCAGCTGCTGTGATTCTCAATTACCCTCATGTGTTTAATGTAGATCTGCTATGAGTGCTGTAGCCTATACATACAATCCTGCAGGTAATGGAGTTCTGTTACATTATTAACGGTGGTGCCAAGTGGAGAGAAAAATATAATTTGTATATAAGATTACTTCGGTTTGTTAAAAAAAGATGAGATTATTCAGTATCCACCGTGCCTCTGTGTTTTCCTACAATAATATGATAGAAAGGTGTAATGCATGACTGTGAAAATAATTTGATTGGCTAGGCGTTAGAACAAGCCAGGGAGTGTATAAATAATTGATATTTAATATAGATGCTAGGCTACCCCCCCCCCTCAGCACGTGCTTGGGGCAGAGCTCGGGATGTTATTCCAGAAGATTTTTTCATCCATAAATGAATGACCACAACGCAGATTAGCAGGTCATTACTGAAGGCGAGCAAACACACAGTAACGGATAGCACGATGATTAGCTTGGGAGAAAATAATTCAGAACTTTATAAATGCTCCCAATTGCCCACCCAAAATCCAGAAATGTCACTTATGCAGGGTACGAATGGATATTGTCACTGCACATACACTTCTCAAATGTTACCTCTGAATAATTACAATGGATATCTATCAATTACACGTGTTTCCTAAAAGCAGATTTAAAACTGAATGTAAATTAAAAAAAAAAAAACGATTTTTCCCCAATTGAAGAAAACGTAACTCAAAGTAGCTTTCCAATATATATTAATAAATTATTAATGGTTTAAGGTGTATTTATATTTATTATAACTGCTATTAAGCAAAGTCTCACTGACTCTCTATTGTCTTCACACGGGAAGTGGTTCTGACTCTTGAAATAATGTAGCACAAGCCAACTGAGGAACAGAGAAGAGAAGCAATGCAAGGCTGACTTTTGCTACAGCAGAAACATTGACAATTAACGATAAACCTCGTTGAGAATTTTGAATTAAAGCATATGGGACAGTTACTAAGAATTTTTTTTTATGCAAAATTGGATTCATTTGTTAAGGGACAAGCTGAAGGCCATCTGCCCAGGCCCAGACTCAACAAGCGAGATCTTACTGGGCGCATACAGTCACCCTGCGACCCGGGGTAGATCACATCTTCTACACGACCAACGTCATCGCTGTGACACAGGTCAAAACACAAAGTACTAATATACTTTAATACACTTAATCAAATAAAATCTATTTTTACTCATATTTGATCATTTAGAAATAGTGTAAATATATCTAGTAAATGCTAATATAAAGGAATAATATGTCCAAGCCTGGAATGGGATGAATATTTGCTCAGTGTTATTATTATTAATGTGCATGCTCATTCCTAATTATACAAAGACATACTATAGACTAGGGGACGGAGCAGGAACCCACACATCTCCACACTGACTAGATAACGGAAAGAACAATTAGCAGTCATCAATACAAACACTTCCCAGCGTGGTTTATTGCCTCACAATGAGCTAATGGAATCCTGCCGGGCAATAGGGAGCCAGGAGCCGGAGCCGCAGATCCGGGGTCCTAGTGCCGCACACATGCAGACAAGAGAGGCGTGATGGCAAATGAGCCATGTTTACTAACAAGCTGCTGCAGGCACTGACAGCGTTAAACATGATTCATGACCCTTGCTACATATTGCACCTGCCGGGATTGATGGAGCCCTGTAAGACCTCACGCTTTGGCCTTGGGCTGATGGGCAGCAGTGGGAAGGAGAACCTTTACAGACAAGGGCCAAGCCTGGGAATCTCCAGCCCTATTTATTCTCACCCACACAGAGCACAGCCAGCTCATTTCGTTTTCACAATGGTTTATGTTGAAAATAATGATAGATCTCTCTAAGGAATCGCGCTCGTGAAAAAGCCAAGGTCAATGGAGCTGCCGTGCGCACAAACTGTCATTTTGTGGCAATCCAAGATTAGCAGGCCAACAGCTGCTGCTGAAGGAGACAGGCAACTAAGAGGCCTTGCTACTTACAGGCAGTGAACTATATCAGCCCTCAATTCGGTGGATAACAAAAGGAAAAGCCCCTGTTAATTGAGCCCATATCTTCTCCCCATGAACCCAGAGAAGCGTCCTGCAGAGGGCACATGAGACTCATTTTGTGCAGACCACACCACCGGTCGGGTATTGACCACTCAGATCTATACACTGCTTAAACATTTTCCCCATCAGCATGTCTGCGGTCACAAAACACTTCTTCTTCTTGACACTTTCCCCCTAGAATATTGATAAGATCATTTAGCTGAATCTGTTTGGGACGCGTGTAATATCGACTAGAAGTTAGAAAAGATGATTCGATCTAATAACCACACAACGTTCTTTTCTTCTTCAGGGACTTTACAGTGATTCTTACTAAATATTCCTCAGAGTTTAACCGAACAACATATTACGATTGGAATTTTTTATTCGCTATAAATATATATAACCCGTTTTAACCCCCTTATTTTTGCCTTAACAATAGTAAATAAAGCCAAAAACGCCTGGAGGAGGGGGAGGTTAATGTTAATTTCTACCAGGCAATCACAGTAAATATTTATCAAAAAAAGAAGGGATCAACAATAAAAAGCAAGAAACAATATTCCATTCCTTCGTGAAAAGTAGTTCTAAGTTTTAAAGAATAGAGACGATTTACTATTTAAACTCTAAACCTTTAATAATAGGTTTCCGCTTTGAAAATATTTCCTTAGTCGGATTTAATCGTAATTTCCATTTTTTGTAAATAATCAAACAACCTATAATTCGTTTTTTGTGCCTTTTTATCCGATTAAACTTTTTTTCCCGTTAACCCAGAAATACACGGTCAATCAAAAATAATGATATTCATGAGATACATGTTTTAAAAATTTGAATAGACGATGGAATCAGCTCGTATTTTATATTGTGATAAAATTTCCTTCAACATAAATATGTTTTAATTCCTCCACAAGCACATTCGAAATATACCAAAGCAAAAAGTGCCTTAAGAATCTCATTTGGAAAGAGAAAAAGATAAATACATTTCATATAGATTTGGATGGGCTAAACCTACAAAGGGAAAAAAAATCGTAAATATTTTTGCTGTCAGAGAAATAAATATACAATTAGCCAGGAACCATTTCTCTGGGATCTATAAAAACACAAAATAGAATAGACAACTGAGAAGTTATACTATTTAAGGATTTTTGAAAGACACATCTTTATCATATGTACATAGTTTTAGGGTTTGTATAGTATTTTAAAAAAAAGCGTCTGCTTAACGTTGGGACATCCATAAAAGATTACTTTTGCTGATTTATAGTTTTTCATGCAGCTGAAGAAGGATTTTTATTCTTCCCTCTAAACAAGCAAGAATTCACCAGAAATATTCCAGAAAACTGCAATTTTTAAAGCAAATACGATAAAAGTGCTAGTTTTTCTTTGATGAATAGTGTGCAGCACATCTCCCCAGCTAGTGGAGTGTTCACTTAAGTGTATCACCCCTTCTCATGCTCATTGGAACCTGGGAAATATCCTGAGCAATATCTACAGGAGGAACAGCTCCCTTGGAATGATAAGCTGAACTAAAACAACCTTTTCATGCTCGATCAGTGAAGCACCGATACACCTGTTAAAAAAAAACAGGGTAAGTAAAAAATAATGATATATAATGATAGAAATGTTGACACAAACCCCTTAATTTCAAGGCATTTCTGAAGATCTCAGTTTACCTTACAGATAATGTCAGAGGATTCAGTTTATAGACAATAGAAAGGGAGAGAAAGGAGGGCTTGAAATGGAGAGTTTTCTTTATCCTGAACTCTTTCCCACAATGATTAAAAGAGAGGCTCTTTAAATCGCAACAGCTGATAAATTTAGAACGGGGGAATAAATGTATAAGAAAAAAAATCTCTTTTGCTGTCAGGCCCATCTGGCACTGAACAAATCAATGCTGCAATGAAAGAGTTAAACACCAGGAGGAAAAAGATACCAACCGAATACAGCAGGTTAAACAACAAGAGCTCAAATCTTTTATTTAAAGAATTTCTTGGGTGAGGAATTTTCTGGTTGTGATAAACATTCATTCAGGATGAAAGCAAAAATACTGTCATTATTATTATTTTAAGTGCAGATATGCTGCAGCATGGGAGAGCATTGCATTATTGAGATGGACTCATTTTTTTTAACTGGGTGACAAAAACAAGATTGACCTGCTCATGAAGATTTCAAATATACACTTTAACCAGGCCTATTCGGGAAAAAAGGATAATTAGAAATGAAAACGTATTCGCCCCCCCCCTCCCCCTCATCTGAACACTGGCTGAAAATGAAGTTTACTATAACAGATTTCAAGTAATGAGCAACTAAGCTCCATCTCTGTGGATATGTGGCTAGTTTCTCATCATTTGGGCTACTAACAGACTGACATCTCACGTTCAGAGCCTTTGCAATGTGTGGCAAATATGCATTACACGTCTGTTTCAAACACATATTTTATAACAAAACTTCACAAGTACCTTGGAGAGGAGAAAAGAAAGATAAAGAGGCAAAGGGGAAAGTAAAACACGGTAACAGTTTGTACATGAACCAAAAGGTTTGGCTAAAATTGTTCCCTGTGTCAATTTCGCAATCAGTCAATTAAAAAAATAAAATAAGAACAAGTAAAGGAAAACACAGAGCAAAACAAACTTTTGTCTTCTCGATTGGGACATATGAATCGTCATGGGGTGGGTTCATGTAAACTTCACTTTCCTTGCAGTGCAAAAAATGCTGACTGTATAAATACTGTCAAACTTGGGTTTGTAAAAGGTTCCACTTTAAATAAACACAGCAGCTAAAAACAAAATCAATAGTGAGATTCACTCCAGTGTAGAAAGCTACCTCTTCAGTTTACCAGGGA
This sequence comes from Xenopus laevis, assembly GCF_017654675.1. Taxonomy (NCBI): domain Eukaryota; kingdom Metazoa; phylum Chordata; class Amphibia; order Anura; family Pipidae; genus Xenopus; species Xenopus laevis. The sequence continues at coordinate 86,020,298 of NC_054379.1, forward strand.
TATAATCATGTTTGTTGTATTATTCTTCGTTGGGGGGCATTGTTACAAGTCTCGGGGGCTCACGTGTTTCAGTTGTATAACCAGAGATGCCCAACCTGCTACTGCCTCCAACTGTTGTTGAATTACAACTTCCAACATTCTCCGGCAGCCTTTCATCTCGCCAGGGATGCTGAAGGTTGTAGTTCAACTCCTGCTGAATGAACCACAGGTTGGAGCCACTGTTGGATATACTCACTCTACTCCATCTCCTGGGCAGCCTTGTGCAAAGGTCAGAGCCAGACCCCTTGAGTGCACCTGCTATCTGGTGAGATAGTCCAAGTGCTTGTCGGGAGTATAAAAGGGACAATCCCACGTTCTATGTGGGCCAGTGGCGGGGTTCACTGTACAGAAGTCTGAACCCCAAGATGTGGCGGTGTGTCTCTGCTAGCCCCATATACATCCTCTGCTCCTGGAATAGTTCCTCCCGGGGGGGTCATCCTTTTCTCTTTCTGTCTCCTGTTACAAAACCAGACTCTGACCACCTCTTTCTCTAACTGTAAACTGTCCGCAAGGGAGGTGATCTCTTGGGCTGCTGGTTTCGGGCACTTGAGGAAATGGCTTTCCAGAGCCCCCTTGACGCTGACCTCTATGGAGGTTCTCTTTTTCCTTTTCCTTCCCTGGGCTGCAATCTTGTCTATACTGGTGGGGCTCCCGGAGGACGAGTCCGCCTCTTCCAGCCACTTGTTCAACAAAGGCTTCAGCTTGCACATGTTCTTGAAGCTCAGCTGCAGGGCCTCGAACCTACAGATGGTGGTCTGAGAGAAGACATTGCCATAGAGGGTGCCCAGGGCCAGCCCAACGTCCGCCTGTGTAAATCCCAGCTTGATCCTCCTCTGCTTGAACTGCTTGGCAAACTGCTCCAGGTCATCCGAAGTCGGGGTGTCCTCGTCCGAGTGATCGTGATGCCCCCCCTGGAGCTGTGAGTGCTGCTGTTGCTGCTGCTGCGTCTGCGAGGGTTGCTGGTGCCCGTGATCGCCGTGGTGGTCGTCGTGGGAATCCCTGAGCCCGTGGTGGTGCATGCCTTGCCCAGAGCCCGGGTTGATCATGCCATTGACAGTGAAGCTGGGCTGAGAGTACAGCAGCCCCTGGCCATTGGAGGAAGCCATGCTGGACAGGTGAGTAGAGCCGGTGCTCCTCCATGCCCCTGGCCCGTGGTGGTTGCCGTGAGCAGGGTGCACTAGGTGAGGGGCTCTGCTCTGGTGCTGCAAGGTGCCGCTGCCGTGCAACTCATCCCTGCTGGACTGCACTGTGGGCTTGATGTCCTGTTGGCCCAGAGGACTGGTTGCCCAGGGGGCCCCGTCGCCGTGGGACAGCGCTGTGATCCATTGGTGAGCGTGACTGAGGGGGTGCCCGTTACTCTGCAGCGTGTAGTCGCTCTGCACCAGCGTTTGTGCATCTCTGTAGCTCTGCGCCTGCTGCATGCCGCCAGGATCCGCGTGCACGATGGAGGAGCCGGAGCCCAGCAGGTTGTAGTGGTTGGACGCTGTAGTCGCCATGACTCTCCGAGCGCGACTGATATGTCTGCTCAAAGGAGCCGAGCATTTGACAGCTCCTTCCCCTCGCCCCGGGCGCCCCTCTCCCTTCTGCCTGTGTGAGTGTCTCTCCCTGCAGCAGCCCGTGCTTGAGCACGCCTCCTTCTCCCCGCCTCTCGGTTCCTTCCATTGGCTCTCTGCTCTTTGCTTTACGTGGATACCTCTAGCAACCGGAGACTTTCCGCCGCAGCCATTGGATGACGATCCAAACAGTCCCGCCCACCCTTTTCCAACCTGCGGGATGCTGAGCGCACATGGGGAGAGCAAGTATATATCTGTATTATCAGTTAGGGGCACCCTGACCAGCCAACGGGACTGGAACCTGCTTTCATATACCAGTGTGCCCAGTCGCCCATCACAGCAACCCCCACCTCCTTCCTTCAACCTAGTCCTCTGAAACTTTAGGAGAAACCTTTGGACTGGATGCTGCTGGGGGTTCAGCATTCCACTGTCCCTGGGAAACCACCAGAGGGATAATGATGAGACAATCGCTAACCAGGCGCATTATACTTGGGTCAGTAGCCCAGCAGAGGGTCACACCAGCGCCAATGGGAGTGCCAATGATGTCACTTTAATTAGCAAAAATGTAATTAGATGGGAAGCAAAAGCATCCAGCCCGGCAGCCAATAGCAAGAGGGACTGGCATAGGGAGACTGGCTGCTGTTAGCGCGGCCCGAACTCTGCCAGCTGCAGCCAGGCATGTAAGCACTCAGGCCTCTGATCCTTATGGGTATGTGGTGCTACTGGTGGGTGTTCAGTGCTGAACCAAATTGGTCTATTTTCTTTTGTGTGTGAGGCGTAGGGGGGGGGGGGGATCAAACAGGTTTGTTAGTTCATTTTTATATGTTTGTGTAACTGTTCTTTATACATTTCCTTTATATCATAATCCTTTTATCTCTGTTTTAGTAATTTATTTATAGTACCTATGTATTAGAGCAATAGCCTACCTGTATGTGCGGCACCCCACTGGCGTCTGGCACAAGTGACACCTCTGTACAATGACTGCCACCTGCATACCCTGTACAGTGTTCTCTCTCTCTCCCTCCCCCCCTCTTTCTCTTATCTATCTATCTATCTATCTATCTATCTATCTATCTATCTATCTATCTATCTATCTATTTACTATCTATCTATCTATCTATCTATCTATCTATCTATCTATCTATCTATCTATCTATCTATTTACTATCTATCTATCTATCTATCTATCTATTATCTATCTACCTATTATCTATCTATCTTTTTATCTATCTATCTATCTATCTATCTATCTATCTATCTATCTATCTATCTATCTATCTATCTATCTATCATCTATTTATTATCTATCTATCTATCTATCTATCTATCTATCTATCTATCTATCTATCTATCATCTATTTATTATCTATCTATCTATCTATTATCTATCTATCTATCTATCTATCTATCTATCTATCTATCTATCTATCTATCTATCTATCTATCTATCTATCTATCTATTTATTTTCTATCTATCATCTATCTATCTATTATCTATCTATCTATCTATCTATCTATCTATCTATCTATCTATCTATCTATCTATCTATCTATCTATCTGTCTGTCTGTCTGTCTGTCTGTCTGTCTGTCTGTCTGTCTGTCTATCTATTTATTATCTCTCTCTCTCTCTCTCTCTCTCTCTCTCTCTCTCTCTCTCTATTATCTATCTATCTATCTATCTATCTATCTATCTATCTATCTATCATCTATCTATCATCTATTTATTATCTATCTATTTATTTTCTATCTATCTATCTATCTATCTATCTATCTATCTATCTATCTATCTATCTATCTATCTATCTATCTATCTATCTATCTATTTACTCTCTCTCTCTCTCTCTCTCTCTCTCTCTCTCTCTCTCTCTATCTACATCATTACCTACCTCACTTACTACTGGGATGAATATATTATATACAGAGGTTTCATGCAGGATGCCATCATCCAGAAAAGAAGTAGCTATAATGCTGGGCACCCCTGTATTATTGGTTTATAGTGAAACGTTTAATAAGCGCTGATGTACGTTCTTCAAGGCTAATATAGAGCTAAGATGATAACATTATACTGGAGGAACCTACTATATTTAGTAGTATCTACCCCACGTGGCCCCATATGGTATTTTGTGAATGAGTCCTGTACTGATCTTACGTTGATAACGTGGTGCTTTGTTATGGAAACCAATTCCTCTCTTGTGTTCTGTCTCTTTCCGTCTATTGATCTAATTAACCTTTCCCTGCGCGGCTGTGCGCAAACGAGAATGCGCGTGCGAGGCCGTGCGCAAACGAGGACGCATGACCGCGCAAGCGGGTCCTCGTTTGCGCACTGCTGCGCACGCGCGTCCTTTGAACTAAGAAGTTCCCTTTGAGTCCTTAGCCTGGTGCAAAATTCTCAATTGACAGCTGTGTGTGCAACAGTGTGTAAGAAAGGCTTGAATGTTGCTTGGCACAGCCGTGTGGCATCTAACGGGTTTGTTGTAGGTGTCAGACACGATCTGAGTTAAGTTGAGTAGATGGAGAAAGTGTCCAGAGAGACCGAGTGCTGCAGTCCCCAAACCTCTGAAGCTGTCTCTGTTCTGCCATTGATCAATAGCAGCTTTGTACAGGTAGGCAATGTACTGGGCCTTTGTACTGCTTGTCCCTGTAATGTATAGGGCCTTGGGGATACACAGCAGAGACAGGATTACATTTCTCCCCAATTCCACTTGCTTCTGTTTCACTCATAATAAGGCGGAACACGTTATTAGTTTGTTCTGCCCGGCAATGATGGGGTTAAGCCTAAATCGAGCGGTTAATGGGCAATGTCCAATGGCAGTGTGAGATAAGATCTAGCAGCACAGCCCTGTCAGGGGACCATATCAATATCCTGTGTAATGAATGCAAGAAGTCACCTACGTGTTGCCTGACATTAGCTGGCTGCTGGGGGCACTGTGGCAAATGTGCTTTCCCAGGGGGCGATACGATCTTTAATATTCACTTAGTTTGTCTGGATACTTCTTGGATTGTTGTCCCCTACAACAAATATAAAGGTCTCAGGGAAATGTGGCGCCTAATAATAACCCAAGTCCCTCTGTGCCGCAACTCAATCTAGAAGGTTAATTATGGCTTTGCCTACAAATTGTGCACTTAGCAGTACACAGTATATTGTATACATTCACTAAGGTTGTTTGTTGTTACATATGGATTCAGCCACTTAATAGTGTGCGTGTGTAATACACGAGAATAATATATACAGTATATACTTATAATGAGGGTATTAGTTTCAACAGTAGTTAGTGACGTCACTGCGCCTGTGTTACATGAACGAACCCATTCCTAGATTAGAACATAATGAGTTCCATAGCTTGTATAACCTGATCATGGGCCCGAGGGGTACCACATAGAGCCTGATATGAATCCTATATCGGCGAACAGTAGAACTCGAGTTTTGGCAAAGTCAAATGCAGCATATAAATCACTGAAATTGTTGTCAATGTGTTTTATTTTGTTGCAAGATTCCTGCATCAACAGAAATGCAACTAACACTAAAAGCGTGTTTTCTCTCGTTCCAACAAGAACCTATTAATAATAACTAACAAAAAATTTAGATAAACCATAGGCAAACGATTTGTGCGGCGATCCAGAACCTGGCGTTTTTTCCACTGTCTCTTCGGGCGTTTTTATGTTTTCTCCATTCAGCGGCGCTTATTTGACTGGGCTGATGAAGAGAACTAGTATGTGTATTATTAGTAGAATCAGTGTATTATTCCTGGGCTCTGACGAGCTGCTGGGGGTGAAGGTGAGAGCCGGAGCCTGGAACACACACTCTGATCAGTTGCTTCTGCCCACACTTCTCCCACTTCAAAGCAGCGAGTTATTTCACTTGGAGTTGCTTTCAAACGACACTCTGTAGTCTGAGCGCTTTTATTTTATGGCCCATGGCTCCGAGTGACTGCATGGAACACTGACAACATTATCCCTACCTACCTGTCTGCCTATAATCCTCCTGTCAATTCACATCATCTATGTATCCAACATCTTTTACCTGTGATATAAGCAGGGTAAGGGCATTTTCCCAATAACACATATAGCAATTAATAAAATGTAATATATGTGTTTCTATACAAGGCTTAGGGATATCATGCGTTAGTGGTGTCATTTGTTCCATGCAACGTGATGAATTTTGTGTATCATAAGGAAAAAGGTACAGTATCCCCACTTTAAAGTTTAAGAGTATAGATTACCTATTGTCTGTATTAAATCTGCCTTGTGTCCTATTGTATTGTCATAGAACACATGTGTGTCTTCTAATAGCCTTAAATGTTACAATAGTTACTCCCTATATACAAATTACTTTCCACTGTCAATTACATTAGTGTTACATTTTTGCCAACATTTTCATTTGCCTGTTTTAAATAATGTAGCAAACATTCCTTATGCTGCGTTGTTTCAAACAGCGTGTGTCCCATATTCCTCAGTGATTGTAAATAAAGTGGCAACATTTTATCCAAATAAAGTCTCCCACAACACAGAGCTGTATAGGAGAAGTTTATTATCAGGCCCGATTTCCATGAATCGCAGTCTGCCTTTTACTCTTTTGTGTGTGTTAACAATACTATGTAAATATCTTTAAAAGTTAAGTGAATAAATTCTGCTAGAATCCAGATATTTGGGTTGAATTGTAAATGATTGTTGAACTATACTTATTGTCAATAATGATTGCGAGGATTTTAATAAGCCAATAAGGTTAATTATAATATTAACTAAAAGCAATTTAATACGACTACGGTTTCCACTGCTGCTACTAATAATGCAAAGTAATAATAAAACAACGTGACGTCATCGTAAGTCGCATTAATTACTGTCGCGTTGCGTTATGTTCTGTCCCCAGCTGCAGTAGTCAGGGATGTATGGTTATGTCGCTTGTGTTCTGTAAATAAATATAAGCTACGAACAAACATCAGCCAGGCAGTCACAACATTTGGGGTCCCGTTAGAACCTACAAACATGATTCTGATAAGGTAAAAAGAGATTAAAAAAAATAAAAATAAAAAGCTCTACTATAAGAAATAAAATGTTTTCTCCATTGAATGCATTAGTTTTGTGTACAACCTATACCCCACTTTTGGTTCATTCACCCAGGAGAGGGGGGTGGATAGGGCCGAGGCTTAGAGTGCTCACAATGAAGATGGAGGTGTCCTTTTGTAATGCATATTGGTGGGCGCATTTAATGTAACTATTGTGAAGTGAGAATGTTTTGATCTCTCCCCACCCTTCCCCTTTTAACCTCCCCTGTGGGAGCTATTGAGCAAGGAGCTCCCAGTGCCTGGCTCCAGTTGTGCCCTTGGAAGACAAGGAGCATGATTTGGTGTTTCAGCTCTGCTCCTGAATGGGGACTCCAACTTTAAGGATGAGAGGACAAAAACGATTCTCCAGCTTCACAAGTGATTGCTTGGTTAAAAAAAGATAATCCAATGCACACAATGAGGCAGCTGGCTGCTCTAATGAAACCTCAAGACTACAGGCTAAAGGATATATTTATGACAACTCAATAGCTACTCTTGCAGCTTGTCTTTCCCAAAGACATCTAACAAATACCTTTAAAGAATCAAAATCAAATAGAAACTAACTGAGTTATATCATATCACGTTCCTGGATTACAAGATATTTGGGACACACACACTTATTTGCTATCAAATTACTCCCAGTCCTTCTGGGTTCTCCATTCTAAAACAGTTTTTGCATAATGAAAGAAAACATACTTTTAAGCAACTTTCCAATGAACAGTAAGCAATTTTAACATTATTTGTAAATGTAGCTGTAATAATTAAAAACAGTGTTTATTTCCTTTCTGTTCTAAGTGCTACAGTTATATTGTGTTAGGGATGAGAACCAGAAGTGCAACCAGATACTGCTTTTAATTGCAAATATAATTTCAAATAACATAACAACCATTGTAAATTATAAATCCACATATAAATGGCTTAAACAACATTTTCTTTTATTTATGGATGGGAGACCTCTTTAACAGTGAATTGATCCCTAGAATTTAAATAATTGGAAGTAGCCATATAAAGCTTGCTAATGTAAATAAATGGAGTTAGCTATATGAAGTTTTATATAAAATTTGTAACAACCTATTATACAAGGCAATACAATAAAGTAAAGGCAAGAGAAGGACAATGGAATGTTTCCCCTTCACTAACTAACTGAACAGATTTTTAAATGCAAATGTTTTAGGACTATGTTTTGATCCCTTCATCAACCATGTTCATTGCTGGAATCAGAGAAAGAGGGGCCATAGCCACGATTGTATAACACGTTATTTTGATTAGTACATGTTTTAGTTATATATATCAAACTCACCCTCCCACCTGGTACATATATCACTTTCTGGTTGCTAGGACCACTAATCATGGCAACTAAAATGTGAGTTAAATAGAATTGTTCATTGTACACTCTCCTCTGCATACTCAAGTACACTACTGTCAGGTATAAATAGATTATTTTAGAATTAGTTATATATGTAGCTAAATGATAGTTTTCAGTTGCCATTTCATGACAATAAGATCATGTAGCAGAAGTGACATTATAAAACACCACTTATAACATCACTAAGCACCATTTCTAAATATATATTTTAGAGGTTAATAAAGGCTACTGTGTGTGTCATATCCTTATACTTGTAGTTATCAGTTTTTGTTGCTGATATTCTCTCTACCTCTACACAAACATCCACAATGAGTAAACCTAAAGAAACCTTTATTTCATGGGCTCACCAGTCAGTGTATTGCATTGCGGCAGGCACAGTGAAGATATACCCATCAATGAATAGCATAAGCATAGGGCTGGACTATGACCATACACTAGTTGATCAAACTGCAGACATCAGGCTGATAATATTGTTGGCCTGCCTGTATCTTGCTAATGTTTTTAGCAAATGGCCCATACATGAACCAATAAGCTGTAGACTTGGACTGGAAGGGCCAAATTGGATCATGTATAAAAATGAAATTATACCACTCTTTTTGACATGAGCTCATCCAGTTGTGCTTATGTAGTACATTTACTTTAATATCATCTGAAATTACAAAAATAAATATAGATGTATAATTTATAATTAATAATACAGTTCCACAGACTGAAAGGAAACTATGATAGCTCAGTGGTTATCACTTCTGTATTTCAGTCCTGCTGTGTTGAGTCTGATTCATTGTTCCCTTTCAATTTCAAGTAAGAGGCTAGGTGATCTTGACTTGTTGTTAGGATCAGGTGATTTATGGCAGGCAGATTATGAGTTTTGGGTACTGGCAATTGGTAGGCCTAGATGCATATTCTTAAGGGAGAACTAAACCCTAAAATTGTATATGGCCCAAAATGCCATATTTTATATACTGAATTTATGGCACCAGCCTAAAGTTTCTCAATAGCAGCCATGATCCAGGACTTCAAACTTGTCACCGGGGGTCACCATCTTGGAAAATGTCTGTGACACTCACATGCTCAGTGGGCTCTGAGCAGCTGTTGAGAAGCTAAACTTAGGGGTTGTCTCAAATTATCAAGCAGAAAATGAGGTTGACCTGTCATATAAGCTGATGCCACATGGCTGATTATTAAATTCTGATGTTAGTTGCACTGATTTCTGTGCTGCCATGTAGCAATTATCTGTATTAATTACTAATCAGCCTTATATTGTGACATTTCTATTCTATGTGTACTGTAAATTTCGAGTCAGTCCCTAAGCTCAGTAACTGACGCAGTACAGAGCATGTGCAGTAAATTAGCAGATAAGAAGATGGGGGCTATTGGGACATGTTTGGAGACACATAACTTCCCTTCTAAAGGGTTGTGGTTGCATTGGGCTTGTACAGAAGCCCAAAACATAACACGTTCCTTGCCTACTTCTTTAGTTAAGCTTTACTTCTCTGGTGTGGGACCATTCCGGATAGTCTGTCATTAAGATAATTAAAGTGGTGCATCAAATGTCCAGTAAGGTCAGGATAAAAGTGCCCAAGTAGCACAGTGTTCAGGAGTCTGTCCTTACACAAGAAATGATACTGTATATTTGTGACCTGTAGACGCATAGTGGGGATCTGTAGCATTTAGCTCTCTGGTTTCTGCCAAACTACAAATACATTTGCAGACTCCATTTTTTTTTTCAAAAATATTTTATTAATTTTAAACATACAAAAGCAAAGAAAAACCAAACATAAAATGAAAAGATTACAATCACCAAACAATACAAATCAATAATGAAAAAAAATGAAAAAATCCCTAATTGACGGCTGGGTACAATTCAACTATGGACCTCTCAGTATGTTCAATAATTCCTTTAGACAAGTTGCGCTGAAAACAGTAAAGAGTTTCTCATAGGCCAACCAAGGCATCCATATTTTATCATATACCTCCATGTCATTCTGTAGCATATGGCTAAGCTTCAAATTAGTAGCTATATAAATTATCTTTGCTTTCAAAGACATCAAAGGTAGATTTCTTTTTTTCCAATTACTAGCAATAATCAGCCTAGCTGCCCTAAGAATATATTGACTCAATTTATATGCTGCATTGGAGAAATGTTTTGGTTTATTTCCTAATACCTAAAAACCATAGGACCCTTTCCATAGGTAACATTAAGTATTCCAGAGATAAGACTAGTTACAGAATCCCAGTATCATGACATACTGTATGCATTCCCACCATACAGTATATGGGCCATGGTCCCCCTTTCTTAACAGCCCCTAAAACAGAGTGGATCAGGAAACAGGATATCCTGTACAATCTGTCCAGAACCAAATATGTTCTATGCAATATTTTAATCAATGTTTCCCTCACAGCTACACAGGTATTACCCTGATTCACCATTAAACTATGGCAGGACCATTGTTAAGTTGTGCTAAAATCTTTTTCCCATTTCAACATATATGGATTTTTTTTATTGCTGATTAAGCATTCTATACGTGAGAATAAGAGACCCAAAGGCCAGTGGAGATTTATTACATATTGACCTGAACCTGAAATCTGAACATTCCATGTTCACATAGTGCCGCTTGCCTATTCACATAATATAACAATTGCATAATTCTAAACATCTCTTGTGAGGGAGGTTGATAAGTATCCTTCATTTGTGATAGTGTAAGTGGTCTCCCTTTCTGCGTTAAAGACTCAAGAGTGGTGATTCCCTTATTTATCCACCAACAAAAAGCTTTCATAATACTTGATGTATTGAATACGGGTTAAGTAAATCGTTTTCAATCTGAACCCATAGGGGGGCCAGAGGCCCAGCATGGGCAGGAACCCATTTTGTTATCCTAGCCGCCTGATAGTACTTTACAATATTTGGGACTGAGAGGCCACCATTCTTTTTGTGTAAATATAAAATTTGTCTTGATATACGTGGATATTTTGCTATATAAAGTTGTTTATGTACATCTGAAAGTTCCGTAGATCCTTTAATGGAACTCTTATTGGCAAGGTTCGAAACAAATAATTTTATATATTATATATATATATATATATATACATTGTTGCTTAAGGGATTTAATCATAGGGAGAAAATTAATTCTATAAAGTGAGGTTGGACAGGTAGTAAGTTTCACTCCCAAACATTGCAAGCATTCAGATGTTTGAAAACCAAAATTAAGCTCTATTAGCTTTACAGTATGATTTGGAATATTGCAAGGCAGGATTTCTGATTTCTCTGTATTATTAGTAAGCCCAGACACTTTCGCAAATGTCCTCAATATCTCCATCAAGTTTGGCAAAGATTCCAAAGGATTAGTTAGATGTACTAAAAGATTGTCTGCAAATACTTACAATTTATACTCTTTCCCTTCCGGTCTTACACCTGTAACATCTATGCTGTTTCTAATGCTTTTTGCCAGTGGTTCCATTGCCAAAGCAAGCAACGCTGGGAATAACGGGCATCCCTATCTGGTATTGCGTTGTATCTTAATAGTTTCGAAGAAGTAGTGACAGACAGATTAAGTTTAGCTGTTGGAAAATTATAATATACTTTAAATGTGTATTAATAATAGTGGGGCCAACATGTAGCATTTCCAAGGTTCTAAATAGGTATTGCCAACTCAGTGTATCAAAGAATTTTTCTATGTCCAGTGCCAAAAGACACAAGGGTGTTCTTGATCTATTTGCATAAGTTACCACATTAATGATCTTCCGTATATTACCTGGTGCTTTTCTACCAGGAATAAACCAACTTGATCTTTATGAATAATAGTAGTCAGGATTTTATTCAATCGGGAGGCTAATATTGAGGACAATTTTGATATCAACATCAAGGGGCCCATTTACTTAGTTCGAGTGAAGGAATAGAATAAAAAAAACGTCGATTTTCGAATGTTTTTTTTGGCTACTTCGACCATCGAATTGGCTACTTCGACTTCGAATCGGATGATTCTAACTAAAAATCGTTCGACTATTCGTCCATTCGATAGTCGAAGTACTGTCTCTTTAAAAAAAACTTCGACCACCTAAAACCCACTGAACATCAATGTTAGCCTATGGGGAAGGTCCCCATAGGCTTCCTAACAATTTTCTGATAGATGGAAAATCGTTCGATCGATGGATTAAAATCCTTCGAATCGTTCGATTCAAAGGATTTAATCGTTCGATCGAATGCTTTTTCCTTCCATCGTTCGATCGTAGGAAATGCGGTAAATGCTTCGACTTCGATATTCGAAGTCGAAGGATTTACATTCGGCAGTCGAATATCGAGCCTATGTAAATCTGCCCCTGTGTAATGATATCGGTCTGCAGACTCCATTATTGCATGTTTTTATGGTATTGCCTGTGCTGCATTATGGAATATGAAATGAATTGGGGCAGTGCCTTGAATACATTCTTTATGTTCATCTGTCCTGTTTCCATTTCTGCATAAAAATTATTGGAAAAGGAGACTGAACTCTGTTCTTTCTCACTTAACAAGAACTGTCATTAAAAAACCCCAAAAATGAACCAAAACAAAACAAAACAGCGAAACCAAGTCACTTGAGGCTGATCGCAGCCTCCAAAGCATATAGATACCAACTGTTACTGTGCATGATGGTTGGGGGAACCAGTACCGTTTCTATTTTTTTTAATAGATAAATTTAATATTTTAACAGCAAAATGTGTGAAATGCAGGACCTCAGTAGCTTTTCCATGGTGCAGGCAACCTATGGCTTAGTACTGAAAAAATAAAACTACATAAAGCAAAGGGTTAAGTGATTGGCATCATCATATTGATATCATATTGATCATATATATGCAAAAGGCTATCAGTCTGCTAATATTTCGGGTAGTGATAAGGACCAACTAGTATACAGCCATCTTTGAAATATATGGGCCCACAACTATGTCTACCCCATTCAATTAGATTGCTAAATGATACAAACATCAGCTTTTTTTTGCAATTTTTCCTTGATGTGTATGACTAGCTTTAGTTTTCTCAGTGCTCAGGGGTGGAACTAACAAGAGTACAGTACACAGCCAACCAGGTTCATACTGATACTAATAATAGGCCCTGGCATTTTAAAAACAGAGAGGCCAAAACATTCCCCACAGGAACAATAAACAGTGAGTGATTGTCTATGGCATCTTACTTTTTCTTTGGCAAATTACTTTGTCTTTGGCATTTACCAGAAACTCTAGATAGGCAGTCTGTGCTTGCATATGTGCAGTATCAAACAGGGTAGGATTGGACTGATGGGACACTGGGAAAAAACCCAGTGGGCCAGACCCACTCTCTGCACAAATCCTTTACCCCTGCTTCCAACCTTGAGGCTTGGTTGAAACAGCCAGAGGGGGGTTGCAACTTGGGTAGGGGGGCCGAATGGGGCTTTGCAGATGTGGCAGGGGGGCCCAGGGATATGTGTGTTGCCCCCCAGTCCATCCTGAAAAGCACCTGAATGTGTCATCACTGCATTCCATTAAAATGGAAGGCTGCAATATCATGTTTTAGGGCTTCTCTGTTGGTTGAAGAGAAGTGGCAGAGAATAGAGTTTGTGTTCCATAAACCTTTTAGGGTGCTTTCACTTACTTACTTAGGCGCAGTGAGCAACGTTTTAAGCAAAATCCCCTTCCCCCCCAAGAATTCCAGCATTATTTTGGACACAAACTAGCATTTCTTTCTCAGTTGTACTGCATCTACAGCAGTTGCATCTACTTCACCTAAATGGACACAAGCGCACACATGCTGTTGAGCCAAATATTTTTGAATTCTGTCTTGTGTCACTTCCTGTGCATGTCATTTCCCTGTATCAATAGGTACAGTAGCACTCAGTTCAGAATATAAGGCAGGCAGGACTGAGTATAACTTGAAAGGAGCACAATTTTACACAAGGACCTTTAATGAAAGTGGTTTAAGGAAAAAGGGCAAGTTGCCCACTGCACTTGCTTATGTTAATTAGCCCTTATGTGTCCTTTTAAGTCCTGCTACATTACTGCATGTGTCTATCCTGCTGTGGAGCAGTCTCTGCAATGGAATTCAAGCTCAAAACAACAGCAAACAGGTATTTTTAACATTTATAATTTTGCTAACAGTTCATTGGTAATCTTAGCCATTTGCTTTGTTTGCTAAATTGAATGTTCTGGTCAATTGAATCAGTTTGCTTATCAGTAACCTATGCCCAAGGTAATCCAAATTTATGTTACAATCTGTATGGTTTCCCAGTGAGAAGCACTACCCTAAACTGAAAGTCAGCCTTCATTTGTGCACTTCTCTTAACATACTGAATAATAATAAATTAACTGCCTTCAAAGTATTCTTTTCCCCTTATAACATATGATGTTCTTTAAAAGTTAATCACTTCATAAGAAGAGGAAATGGATAATGATATTCACATTCACAGAAAAAAAAACTGCTTGAAAGAAATCACTGTAATGAAGAGAACATTTGTAGTAATTTGTTGATAATTATCAGAATCACCAAATATTCGCAGAGGCTTTAACATTACGTGTTGGAAGAAAAGCAAAACATATTATTTTAATAGTCTGATATGCAAACTATCGACCATTCAATTACAAGGCTTAATAATGCATACACAATGTGATCTTGTTATAAAGACGGGGAGGGTTGCAATAATTCACTCTAAAGACCAAGTGTGCTCTTACATTCAGTCATATCCATTGCTGGGGATCAGGGAGGGGGGCTGCCAAACTGCATTTAAGAGAATAAAAATTAATGACTGGAAATCTGAGGCATTAAATTAACATTAATTATATGACCTGCCTGTTGAAAAGATTATGTTTCTTACCCCCTAATTAGATAATGTCTCCTCATACATCAAATCACTTCTACTTGCATTTGCAAATTTCAGGATTAAAATTCATGGTGGGATTTGCTATAATGCCGCCCCCTTCTGTATGAACCATATTCCAACCAAGCAGAGACACAGGTGGCACAGGTCACTTCCAATTGATGTATTAGGGAAGGTCGGTAGCAGGCACTTTGAGGATACAAAGATCGGAACATTAGGATAGAGTGGCGTTGTTCTTTGTTGTCCATCTTTTCCATGAAGTGGGACCTTTATTGGATATGTTACAGATGTATTTGTAAAAATGGTTAATTTACATATAGAAGTTTGTGGGGCTTCTTGGACTAAAAAATCTTTGCAGGGTTTCATCTTCCCCCTTATCTACCCCCCCTTATCTACCCTCCTCCGGCCCCCTTCACCTCTCCCTCCCCGCACATGTGGAATTACATAGAAAGGTGTCCCTATTTGAAAACTTAAGATAAAAAAAGCAGTTCATTGCAGCAGAGTACCCAGATGCCATGTTCTGTCCATTACAATACTCTTAGGGGGTTATTTATCAAAATTTATCCCATTACTCCGACCATACTCCGATAAATCCGAACAAGTTATTTCTCGTTATTTATCAATACATTTTCCCGAAAATTCCAGTTTGGTAAAAAAACTCGAAAAAGTCACAAAAATCGGCCGAAAATTCGAATCATACAAATTTTTGTGATTTTGTGATGTGCTCAAAAACCACAAAATCTTTAGATTTTTGCAGAAAACCCAGCACAGATCAGGATATTTTTGGGACTTCTCCCACTGACTTATATACAACCTCAGCAGGTCTGAGATGCCGGATTTTCGGATTCAGACTTTTTCAATCCTCGGGGTATAATAAATCACAAAAAATTTTAGGGTTTTTTTCCACTAAAAATTCAGATTTTATAGTCAAAAAAACGTTTTTTCTCAAGCTTTTGACATTCTTACCCCTTACCCCCATATGTAATATAAGGCACTAAATTTGCCCAGTAGCAGTAACCCATAGCAACCAATAGGATGCTTGCATTTAAACTTTCTATTTAAATTCTACCTGCTGATTGGTTGCTATGGGTTATTGCACCTGGGCAATCTTAGTGCCTTTTATTACATAACCCCCTTAGGGGTAAATTTATCAAAGAGTTCCACCACTAGAGTGAAATTCTGCAGCTCTCAATTCATCTCTATGAGATTTTGAAAGGTGAATTTATCAATGGGTGAAAGTGAAAGTTCACCCTTTGATAAATACGCCTTTAACAATCCCATAGAAATGAATGAGGAGTGGCAGAATTTCACTCTAGTGGCGGAACTTCACTATTAACTTCACTCTTTGATAAATATACCCCATAGTGTCTTACTGCTGACACGTCCCCTGTAGGCACATGCGCAATTGGAACTAGTCAGGAATCTGCTTCAACTGTGCATGCGCCTGCAGGATCCATACTGCCGAAGAGACCTGAAGAGTATACGAAAGGACAGAATATGTCGCCTGGGAACTCTGCTGCGCTGCTCTGTATTTTAAGTTCAGGATTTCAAACAGGGACCCTTTTTTACATAACAGACTGTGTGGGAAGGGAGAGATGAGGGGGACCGGTGGAGGGCAGTTGAGGGGGGATTTTGTACCTATAGTGTATCTATTCATTGTTTTTTGGACCAGCTGGGGTATCCATTGAAAAACAACAAACAGAGGAAAAACCTCTGCTAAAATCCCAGGAGAATGCAATTGATGTAGAGGCTCAAGGTATCACTGAAACTTGCCCTCTCAGCCTTCTTGTCACTGTTGTCAAGATAATCACTACAATACCTTGTGGCACATTGCATCTATAGACTTCTTAAACTGTCAGATTGTCCATACATAGTATTATTTTAACTGTCAGCTTTCAGATTGTACAGATGAGTCAGTACATTATTGGGCTGTGTATGCAGTCAAACCAAAAACAGAGCTTTCAATCAGAAGATATATCTAAGGGCTTAACTTTGTAGGGGTCATTTTCGGGTGCAAGGGTCGAGGACAAAGTGCAATTTGCCATGTTTTTTTTACTCACAATGGAACATTTCCACCAATAATTCAGCATCAGTGCTTCCAAGTTCTGGGTTGTCTGTGCAACTACAACTGACACGCATCTCATATTAATATTGAAAGCAAATAACATTTTGTCCTATAACAGGTAGGGATCTGTTATTTGAAACCCATTATTCTGAAAGCTCTGAATTACGGGAAGCCAATCTCCCATAGACTCAATTTTATCCAAATATTCCAAATTTTTAGAAACAATGTCCTTTTTCGCTGTAATAATAAAAGAGTACCTTGTACTTGATCCAATCTAAGATATTGGAAGCAAAACCAGCCTATTGTGTTTATTTAATGTTTACATGATTTTACAGTAGACAAGGTATAAAGACCCAAATTATGGAAAGATCTATTATCTGGAAAACCCCAGGTTCTAAACATTCTGGATAACAGGTCCCATACCTGTATATCTAAAACAGGGCTGTCCAACTGGCGGCTGGCGAACCCCCCCCTGTGTGGCTCCCCACATGAAATTCTGCCTGCTGTGTCTGTTTACCATGTGTAAACTTTAAAATGTATCACTACAGAGATTAACTGGCCCCTGCATTGTTTTAACCTCAAATTCAGACAAAGCACCATAAGCGGATTTTCATTAAGGCTTGGGTAGGCTGAGCCTCCCCAAACTTGTTTGCCTAAAATTTTTTAAGAAAATTAAAAAAAAAAAATCCTCTATTTGACCAATGTGTCTATTTGAGCTTGGCTGGGGTTGGGGCAAGTGGTACTGCTGACTAGTCTCTTTAGAAAAAAATCCCTACCTGGTAACTCCAGTGATGTCATCATGAGCTTTTGCACTGAAAATCTCAGGAGATTTCAGATGGGAAAGTTTAAGAACTCATCTGTGTGTGCCAAGCCAGTTAGGGAGTAGGTGAGACTAAGCTTTACTCAGGATTGATGTTTGTTCTGGGGATCAGGTCCAAGAGACAAAGCAGCTGCTAATCCTCCACCTGCTTGTCTAGTATGTGGGGATTATTTCATACATTGCACAAAAAATACATACCATCAATAGTCAATGGTACTTACATTGATCTATTCAGTTAGCTGAAACGTAAAAAAGTGTGAGCGTGTCATGCAGGCGTTATGGTACCATTGTGACCAGATCTCACTTTTACACCTGTGTGAGTTTCAGCTAACACCTACCTGAATAGTTCAATGGAACCATTGTGATATTGGATTCGCTCATCACTACAGTTAACATATCCCTTGTGTTTTATGTGAAAGCAAACCAATAAACATGCTTTAATGTGTTTCACAAATTTTTTACAGTTTCGCAATTTTCCGGTGAAACTGGACAGATTTGTGGATGAACTGAATGTTTTTTAAGTTTGATAATAAGAGAGTTCTATGCATATTATTTGAAAGTAGCCTGGGCTTTGTCCATGTCAAGTGAAAAATTACTTTATATTTAACCCCTGCAGCGTGTGGGCCCATCAGTAAGTAGCGCTTCAGTCAGCCCATGTATGGGACAGATTTCAGATTGTAGTGCATTTTTAGACAAAAATCCTCCCTGTGTGTTCAGACAGGTGAATTACCTCGCTAGTGGAAATCACAGGTGAAGAAACTGTTGATGTAACATTAGACTTAGCCTATCCAAACAAAAAAAAACTACCCTCCGCCTATGCAAAGCGCCTGCATTGTTCATACATTCAATCTCCCTGCATTGTTCACACCTATAACACCTCTATTTTTCACACCCCTAAAGCCATGTACTGTGTCTCTGTATGTAGCACATCTTAGATTGGTCCTGATACGTTTCCCTGTCTCCTGCTCTGTTCTATGCTCCCTGTGTGTGCCATACTCTGCCTACCCTATGCTCCCTGTGTGTGCCATACTCTGCCTACCCTATGCTCCCTGTGTGTGCCATACTCTGCTTTTCCTATGCTCCTTGTGTGTGTCCTGCTCTGCCTGTGGAAGATAACATTTGACATTTGAAAATTGTTGTTAGGGGCCCCTTAGGTTTTTAATCATTTGCTGGGGGATGCTGTGTTATCCACAGAGGAGGAGGAGGCATATGGATTTAAGGGTCTGTCTTAATATGGCTTAACTTTTTTCACATATGAGTGATGTCCCTGAAGTGAGCACCAATCATTTGATTTTTTGGTGTGCTACCACCATAAATGTGGATATGGTCTCATGGTAAAATGGGTGTGGTAGAGTGGATGTGGTTTAAAATCAGGGAGTGGTTAACACTGGCTTCCATTATCTGCCCTCCACCATGTAGGCTATAACATTTCCGGCCCTCTGTATCACAGAAGTTGGACAGCACTGATCTTAGCAATAATATACCTGTACTTTGGTAGAATTCTTGACTCAAGTTATCATCACTAAAGCTCTAAAGCCCCGATGATTCCAGCTTTCTTATACCACTGTTTAGTCTTTCTAGTTACTATTTTTCCACTATTAAGTAAGCTTGACTTTTTTAAAAGGAGAACTAAACCCTAAAAATGAATAGAGCTAAAAATGCAATGTTTTATATACTGAACTCATTCACCAGCCTAAAGTTTCAGCTTCTTTAAGGAAAACTATACCCCCCAAACAATGTAGGTCTCTATAAAAAGATATTGCATAAAACAGCTCATATGTAAAATCCTGCTTCATTTAAATAAACCATTTTCATAATAATATACTTTTCTAGTAGTATGTGCCATTGGGTAATCATAAATAGTCCAGCACACGAAGTTTGCTCAAGGGTTATTACCCGTGTTTAATGTCAAGCCAAACAGGTTACAACGTTTCGGGGGCGTACCCCTTCGTCAGGACCTGACGAAGGGGTACGCCCCCGAAACGTTGTAACCTGTTTGGCTTGACATTAAACACGGGTAATAACCCTTGAGCAAACTTCGTGTGCTGGATTAATTATTACGTACCTTTCGTTGGGGGTGCCGTCCTCCTATGATCCATGCACCGTGAACGTTGAAAGAGGGACCAGGTGTGCATCTGCATTTCGTTTGGCTGTAATCATAAATAGAAAATTGCCATTTTAAAAAATAAGGGCCGCCCCCTGAGATCGTAGGATTCACTGTACTCACAAACATACCAACAAACCATACATGTTAGGTCACATGAGCCAATTAACAGACAGAGTTCTATCTTTTGCTTCATCACTTCTTCCTGTTACAGTTAAAGTTGTAGTATTTCTGGTCAGGTGATCTCTGAGACAGCACACAGACCATCACGAAATGGTGGCTCAAGGCAAGAGATGTAAAAGGGCAATATTTACTTAAATATATATTCCAGTTTGGTAAGATTCTTTAATATGCCACTTAATATGATATGAACTATCTGTTGCTTAAGTGTTCATTTTGGGAGTATAGTTTTCCTTTAATAGCAGCAATGATCCAGGACTTCAAACTTGTCACAGTGGGTCACCATCTTGGAAAGTGTCTGCGACACTCACATGCTCAGTGTGCTCTGAGCAGCTGTTGAGAAGCTAAGCTTAGGGGCTGTTGCAAATTATCAAGCAGAAAATTAGGTTGGCCATATAAGCAAAGCATACGTCATATAAGCTAATGCTATAGGGCTTATTTTTAAATTCTAATGTTATTTGCACTGGTTTCTTAGCTGCCACGTAGTAATTATCTGGATTAATTACTAATCAGCCTTATATTGTGACATTTATATTCTATATGTACTGTTTATTTAGAGTCTGCCCCTAAGCTCAGTTACTGACAGCAGCACAGAGCATGTGCAGTGAATCAGCAGAAAAGAAGATGGGGAGCTACTGGGGCATCTTTGGAGGCACAAATCTTCACTTCTAAACTGCTTTGGTTGTCTGGGGCTGGCACAGAAGTCCAAAACATAATGTACAACATTTCTAGCCTACTTCTTAAGTTTAACTTTCCTTGTCCTTTAAGGTTTCCTGAATCTAGATTCAGAATACATAAATGAAGGGAAAGTAAACCAATACTCTAAAATATGAGATAGGTTAAAATACTGTATGTAACAAAGCATTAAAGATGTCTTTATTGTATAGGGGGACTGCAGTTTCCTATGAGCAATGTCATTGGGTCACTATTTAACACTTTGTACACTTTTTTACACTTTTTCAGTTTTTCACTAAAACATTTCAGTGTTCGGTGCTTTTGTGTGATAAAACAAAAGTGTTGAATACTGCTTGGACATATTCTGAACACTAGACAGAAATAGGAATAAAACTATTATATATATAGCCTTCTATGATTTCTTTAGAAATATATGTTGAAGTCCAAACAACAGAATAACACAATGCAGCTCTTGTTATCCTGGTGCTCCATATGCTTCTAAAGTTGATGTGTTGATCTATGTCCTGTTCTCTCTTATTGAGATGTGGCTGATCTTATGGCCTCATTTACTCTATTCTTCACATACTGAAGAGTACAACTGCAGATACTCTGTGACCAGTGTATTTGATTTAGCCAGTTTAATTCAGATTTGAAAAAATAAAACACTATTTTTACAGAAACAGAACTTTTGAAATTCCTACCCAGATTGTGACAGAAAGGCAGTATTAAAAGGCATAGAACAAAATCCAGCAGTTTAATTTGCAAGTTTTAGTGAACTTCTAATGCAATAATTAGTCATTTAGATAAAGACCAATGATCATGTCCAATGTACTGCCACATAGAAAGCTAGAACTGTACAATCAATATTTAAGAAGCAGAAAGAAATATATTACCTGATGCAACTAGAAAATCAGGTTTTATCTTAAAAATATGATAATAATGATAATATTATAATCTTCAAAGCACTAAAAAATGTTTTCTGTGTTTTTTGGTACTTGCGTGATTCAAATATTTTACCAAATGATTTATACTCCTTATGGAACAAAGGTATTTTCTGATGTTTTTTAACTCATGTTGGTGGAGATTAAGGCGCCTATTTATGATGCTGTGTAAAATGATTACAGGTATGGGATCTGTTATCCCAAAACCCATTATCCATAGAGCTCCAAATTAAAATAGACTCCATTTTATCCAAATAATCCAAATTTTAAAACAGTATTTATTTTTTCTCTGTAATAATAAAACAGTGCCTCGTACTTGATCCCAACTAAGATATAATTAATCTTTATTGGAAGCAAAACCAGCCTATTGGGTTTATTTAATGTTTAAAGGATCTTTTAGTAGACTTAAAGGAGTGGTTCACCTTTAAGGTAACTTTTATTATGTTATAGAACGGCCAATTCTAAGCAACTTTTCAATTGGTTTTCATTATCTATTTTTTATAGTTTTATAGTCATTTGCCTTTTTCATCTGACTCTTTGCATCTTTCAAATGGGCGTTTCTGACCCCTTCTAAAAAGCAAATGCTCTGTAAGGCTACAAATGTATTGTTATTACTTTTTATTACTGATCCTTCTATTCAGGTCTCTCCGATTCATATTCCAGTCTCTTGTTCAAATCAATGCATGGTTGCAAGGGTAACTTGGACCCTAGTTACCAGACTGGTTACGATGCAAATTGAAGAGCTGCCAAATAAAAAGCTAATTAAGTAAAAAAAAATGTTCAATAATAAACAAATTGCAAATTGTCTCAGAATATCACTCTCTACACCATACTAAAAGTTATTTTAAAGGTGAACAACCCCTTTAAGCTATGAAGATCCAAATTACAGAAATATCAGTTATCCGGAAGACCACAGGTCCCGAGCAGTCTGGATAATAGGTCCCTGTAATGCAGAAAAAATTGTGGAAAATTCAGTGGAAAATAAATAGTGAAATTATCAAGGTGTATTTTATTCCATTTGACACCATTATTTTACAATACCTTAGACCAGTGCTGTCCAACTGGCGGCCTGTGACCCCCCCTTGTGTGGCCCCCACATGAAAGTCTGCTGTGACTGCTTACTTTGTGTAAGCTTTAAAATGTATCTTTACTGAGATTAACTGGCACTGCCTTAGACCTTGCGTAGTCCATTATAGTCAATGGGAATAATTGAAGTGGCAAGGAAGTTCTGGTCGAAGCCGCTCTTAATTAAAAAATGCCTAAAATCTGCAATGGTTGAGCTCCATAATTTTTTCATAGCATTTTGAAGCAGCACAGAGGTAAGTTGTCGCTGAAAACCCACACATACACCTTGATAAGTATGCAGGTTTTTATATGGCAATGACTGGCAATATGTGGTATATTTGGTCGCCATTTTTTACGCAGCATGATAAATGGGCCCCTAAGTGCAAGTGACGAAATATATCATGTGCCATTGGCCTAAGCAGCAGTGTTTACATATACTCTTATACAGACTGCTCATTTCCCTTCCCTCCCACTGGGTTTTAGACGTATGTTAGTTCTGCAGCAACCCTCTCGGAAATGGCCTGAAAAGTCCTTTATTTATTTTAAAGCAGTGTAAGTGGCAAATAGCAAAGTAAAAGTTGCATTAGCAAAACTTTGATTTGAGAGGTTGAAAAGCAAAACAAAAGACAGTATGTACAGTAAGGGGCAGATTTACATATGGTCGAATATTGAGGGTTAATTAACCCTCGATATTCGACTGCCGAATGTAAATCCTTCGACTTTGAATATCGAACTTGAAGGATTTACCGCAAATAGATAGCATTTCCTACGAAAAATCATTCGATCAAACGATTAAATCTTTTGAATCGAACGATTCGAAGGATTTTAATCCATCGATCGAACGATTTTTCTTTGACCAAAAAAAGATTGCAAAGCCTATGGGGACCTTCCCCATAGGCTAACATTGAGGTTCGGTAGGTTTTAGATGGTGAAGTAGGGTGTCGAAGTTTTTTTAAAGAGACAGTACTTCGACTATGGATTGGTCGAATAGTCGAACGATTTTTAGCTCGAATCGTTCGATTCGAAGTCGAAGTCGTAGTCGAAGGTCAAAGTAGCCAATTCGATGGTCGAAGTAGCCAAAAAAACTTTCGAAATTCGAAGTTTTTTTTTATTCTATTCCTTCACTCGAACTGAGTAAATGTGCCCCTAAGTCTATTTATTAAACCTCAAATTTTTCAGAGCATCAATTTGGAAAAGTCACACAAGTCGAACTTATGCATGATTTTGTCATAATGTTTTTTTGCACTGACTTTTTTTGATAAATGAGTTACCTTCGTGGATCGGAGTTAGGTCGACTTTGTTTTAGTAAATACCACCCATAATAGTATCAGTTTAAAATGAAAAAACAGAAAATCACATAATTATAGGTTTTACACCCTTCTGATTTGTACTGAACTTCACCTGTAGTGTACAAAGACAAAGGAATGCTTCTAAACACCTGCCTGCTCTGTTACACGAGTATAACCTGCAGAACTAAAACTAGGAAACAAAGAGAAATATCGTCTTCCTAACACTTTTTTCTCAAATACACCTTCACAAATGTTACTTGAAGATACATTTGTAGTAGAATATAAAAATAAGGAATAATACCATTTTATTCACCAACGGAGTGTAGGAATTTGCTCACTGAAAATCCAAGTCAGATAAACATACCTATTGGCAGGCTAATAATCTATGATATGCTTGGAGGAGTTAAAAATCAGAGCTCATTTTTAATCAGACACCGATGCATTATAATCAAGAAAGGACTGTGAGTTGGTGTCCTTTTTTGCATAAGATATTCTGCCTCACAACAGGGGGGCCTTTCCTGATGTGTCTGGAGAAAAAAAAGCCTCATCTCATACATCAGATTGTCAGATGCTCAATGAGATTGAATCATGTACCATTAGACAATCACAATCAGCAAGTAGGACTCATTGTGTACATGTCTTACAATGTTTATGTGCATCTCACGAAAGGAATTAAGAAGAAAAAAATAAAGAACAGTTATAGATCCATGCAGGTAAGAGGCAATCAAAACTAGGTAAAGTATACTTCTTCATAAGTATATAGATATATCTACCTGATATCTGCATAATTATTTTTGTTAAGAATTATTGTCTGAGTAAAAAAAAGTTATGGTTTTGAATACCAGTGTGTGACAGATACCTTTACACAAAAGACACTAAAAGTGGGAGAAAACCATGTAGTGAGATCCAAAACATTTGTATGTTGAGAGATTTGTATGTCAGATTCAGCCAACAATGATGAAGTATGAATAGGAAGTGAAAGTGTGAGCAAAAACTCTCCATAAATGTAGGTTTTTTATTCCTATATAGGGTACTTACTTATACAATTATATCAGACCTGGGCCTATCAGATACCTCGATGTACAGGATTTGGTGTATGTGCAGCATCAGATCCTGCCTTGCAGGCAGAAGTTCATTGATGCTTTAATTGTATGCTATTATTTATTACTTCCCTATTACAGGGGTTTTTTTTTTATTATAGGTAAAATATTTACTTTTATTGGTGGTCAGTTTTTCTCCTGCATGAAAATGCTTGAAATATTTCATAAATAAATTGGGAAGGCGCAAATTTGTGGATAATTTCACGGTTTGCCTCCGGAAAATAAATTGGCGAAACTCCCGTGAAAATTCACCAGCGAAAAAAAAAAATTGGACGCTCGCTTCCAAACCATCGTGCATCAATACTATTCAGACGCCCATTGACTTTAGCGCTGGAGTCAAAATTGAGGTGAGTTTTGCAAATTTTCTGACATTTTGCTAATTTCACGGGAAATTCGCTCATTTTTCGGCGATGCAAAATGGGAGAAATTCGCCCACTACTGTTCATAAATTTTGGCTAAAAAAAAACAGATTTGGTCAATATTATAGTGTTCCCCACCTTAACACTGCTGAAACAATTTTGGTATAGAAAAAAGGGTAAAATAAAAAAAAACAACATCCAAAAAAGTGTCTTTCCATAATTTGGAAATAAATCTAGCTGCCTCAACCTCCCCCCCCCAATTTTCCTCAAATCTGAGTGTAGGAAAAAATTGGTCTTTAGTAAATCTGTTCCTTTCTGTGTGTCTTTGTACTTGCAATCACAGCCAGTTACTATTAGCTTTAGGCCAGCACTCATTAAACAAAGTGTACATTAAATAGGTTTACAGTGAAAAGGTAATTTCTGTTTATACATGGATGTGGCTGTGAAGTGAACATTTGGGGGCAGATTCATTAAGGGTCGAATTTCGAAGTTAAAAATACTTCGAAATTCGACCCTCGAATTGAAATCCTTCGACTTCGAATATCGAAGTCGAAGGATTTAGCGCTAATCCTGCGATCGATCGATTCGAAGGATTTTAATCCAACGATCGAAGGAAAATCCTTCGATCAAAAAATCACAGGCAAGCCTATGGGGACCTTCCCCATAGGCTAACATTGACTTCGGTAAGTTTTACCTGCCGAAGTAGGGGGTCGAAGTTTTTTTTAAAGGGAAAGTACTTCGACTATCGAATGGTCGAATAGTCGAACGATTTTTCGTTCGATTCGTTCGATTTCGTTCGAATTCGAACGAATTTAACCAATTCGATGGTCGAAGTACCAAAAAAATACTTCGAAATTCGAATTTTTTTCATTCGAATCCTTCACTCGAGCTTAGTGAATCGGCCCCTTATTGTGATCACAGGATTTAAAGTTACTGTCAGTAACAGGATATGGTCTATTTATAGATAAACGGTTTCAGGACATTATATAACACCTATTTAATTTGACAAATGGAAAATACTGTAACAAATACTGAGTAGAATCTTAGAATTATGTGCTTCAGGGACAAACTGATTTCTATAGTATACAGACATTTTTCTTATTTAGTACAGGTATGGGATCTGATATCCAGAAACCCGTTATCCAGAAAGTTCTGAATTACGGATTCGCCGCCTCCCATAGACTCCATTTTATCCAAATAATCAACATTTTTAAAAAGGATTTCCTTTTTCTCAGTAATAGCAAACCAGTAGCTTGTACTTGATCTAAACTAAGATATAATTAAGCCTTGGAAGCAGAACAAGCCCATTGGGTTTATTTCATGTATTCATGATTTTCTAGTAGATTTAAGGTATGAAGATCCAAATTACAGAAAGATCTGTTATCCGGAAAGCCCCAGGTCCCGAGCATTCTTAATAATAGGTCCAATACCTGTACATGGAATTCTCCCCATATTTGATTCGATTTAGCACTGGTTTAGTACTTTAGTACTGTTTTAGCACAGCAGAAGGCGAGTAATGGTATCTGCCTTTGAGACTTTAAGGAAAATCCTGATACAATAACATTCAGGAACACTAGCAGTGTGTTTTAAAATATATTGTGTTGCTTCAGTTTCACTATTTGCTAATGCAAGCAATAAAGTAGGTGTGATAAATAGCTATAAATACAAATATTCAACCTAGAACTGTTTTTATTCCATATACCATTATATACACAACATTTTCCTTATTATTTTGATATCAGAGTAGACATGCTTGCCACATCAAAAATGTCGGGAAATAGTTAAGCAAATCCAAGTTAAATCTAGGGGATTTGTTTCTCACAACTATATAGAACTTGCAAGTCAATTAACCTTTTTATTCATTTCTCACCGCACCTACGTAGTAGTTTTAAGGCTGGTAGGACACATTAAAGGGTGGTTCACTTTTAAATTGACAGACTGGAAAGAACAGAATGGAAGATGAATAGACAATAGACTTGAAGCGATAGTAAATAAGTGAATAAAAGACACAAGGCACCATTTTTCTATTTATTTTTGTGACAGACACATATACTTGTACAGTTGTAGGCTGGAAAAAAACATAACAAGAACGCTAATAATTTGAAAACCATAAAAAAGACTAGTTGAAAAGTGTTTGCGCACCATAAAATATTTTACATCTTTTATGTATTCCATTCTGGCTGTTAATATTTATTATTTACAATTCAAGATTGATTGTACAAAGGGTATATATATATATCAATCTTGAATTGTAAATAATTTTTTCATCCATGAAAAAGGCCCCAATGGGGGCCAAAACATCAGATTTTTGTACACAATAAATAGAATTTGAATTTGCAAAAAATGGAGTGCGGGTCTTTTCAATAATTATATACATAAAGCTTTGGACCTTGCACCCGAATTGAATTGAATAAATCCGTTTTTTGAGTACGGCTGCTACAAGTGGACTATATATGGAAAACATGGTGGCAGATCTAAATAGCCTAGACACACCGGTACGATTCACCCTCTCAATCAGTGACAGGGCCATAGAATTTTTGGACATTTCTATCTCAATGGAAGAAGGTAGATTGGGCTATAAATTACATCGCAAAAAAATGGATCGAAACACTATTTTACACTATAATAGCTTCCATCCACCATCAACCAAAGATAGTGTCCCTTTCTCCCAATTTTTGAGGGTTATTCGCAATAATTCAAACAGGGATTGCTGTAACAAACAGCTTCAAGAGGCTTACGACCGATTCTTAGAGAGGGGTTACAGCTTTACAACTCTGAATCGAGCAATGCATAAAGCCCTGAACTATATGCCCAGAGCTATACCCGAAACACAAAATAGATCAAAAAGAATGGTAATCACCACCCAATACAACTCAGCTACACCTGTCATTAAAAACATTATTAACAAAAATTGGTCGATTCTAGCTAGTGACAGTAACTTACCAAACACTTTAAAACAAAAACCAATGTGGGGATTCAAAAGAGGGAAGAACCTTAAAGATATTTTGATGCCAACAGATCCCCTAAAATGCTACAATGTGTCACCCCTACGTTTGGCACCACTTAAGAATGGTTGCTACAAGTGTGCAGGCTGCACAACGTGTAGAAACATGATTACAGGTAAATATTTCTATCACCCACATACAGGCAGACAGATAGAAATCAGACACCGCATAACATGCACTACTACACATGTAGTCTATATCATAATGTGTCCATGCGGACTAACATATGTAGGCAAAACCCAAAATACCATCCGAGAACGCATGGGTAATCATAGGTCGTCATTGAGGGCAGCCTTTGAAAAGGGATACACTGATATTCCCCTATACAAACATTATCTAGAAAAAGGTCATGGTCCCCCAACTTTCCGTTTTATGGGTATAGACACCATTCCCACCCCAAGAAGAGGAGGCGACCGTTTTGCAAAAGAAACATTTTGGATTAAAAAACTTAATACCGTTGCCCCTAAGGGTCTAAACGAATATTGCTCCTATGTATCTTATTTGGATGAACGTTGAATTTGTTTTTAAACTAAAATATCTATTTTTATACATTTTGGGATATTTTTATGTTTTTACCCCTAGGTGGCAGCACTGATCACCGTCCCAGTGAGGATTATGGGACTTGTTGGCTTGAAATTGGACACTGTCTGGTAGGGGTGGCTTAAAGGGGGAGGTGCATATGTGTGACTATAAATGTGTGGGATAAACCAGTT
Organism: Xenopus laevis; assembly: GCF_017654675.1. Classification (NCBI taxonomy): domain Eukaryota; kingdom Metazoa; phylum Chordata; class Amphibia; order Anura; family Pipidae; genus Xenopus; species Xenopus laevis. The sequence goes on from NC_054379.1 coordinate 86,049,436, forward strand.
GTATGTATCTTGATAAAGGCCCCGTGAGGGTCGAAACGTCGATCTAAATAAAACTTAAATTTTTACCTTCAGACAAAAGTCCCTTGCGTGCAACAGCTTTCTTTTGACAGAATTTATATATACATATTCTGTTGGCACCAGGGCATGATCCTCCTTTGAAGTGTGTGCAACAGTCTTACAAGCTGTATATATATATATATATATATATATATATATATATATATATATATATATATATATATATATATATATATATATATGTCATAAATCTGAAAAAGAATATTTTTGACTTGTGATTTCCCTATATTTGTAGATGTATTCTGCCTACTGAATGATGTTATTATGGCAACAATAATAACAAAAATCCAATGGCAACAGGTAAAATGCTAATGAAATGAACAGAGCTAAGAAAAAAAAGTTTCCTAGAAGCTTTTTTCATTGATAGAAGAAAAGAGAAATGATTCAAGTGCTCTAGAAAGGAATGATAAAATGATTCATTGGATATTTCTGACACTTAAGTACAGAGTTGGAAAAACGGCACAATATTAATTCAGATTGATATTTAGAACAGTTACTGTATTTGCTCTGATGCAATCTTGCAGTAGAAGAGGTGGGAGAATAACTGAGGATCCAGACAGCGTATGAGCTGTGAACATTAGCAAGTCTGCGTGAGAGTGTTTAGTCAATCAAGGCTACTAGATCATAAAGCTAGTAACAGGATCATTTTCATTTTTTATTCAACTGTACATTGTATACAACTGTCCCATCTTTTGGTTCTGCTCTTAGAATTACTATTTTCACTGGGGTGTCTGGCTGTATCAGGTGCCAGTATTACAAATTTTCCAGCAACGAACCTGCTGGCAAATTTGTAGAACTCTAATATTCCCTTCCAAATCTGACCATCTCAGCTGCTGATCACCCCTTATAAAAAGAGGCTTGTCTCGACCCTGTCCATTTCTTCACCCACCACACCCATTTCACAGCCCATTCACCCATTTCCCCCACCCCATGGCATCACCCCACCCTTCAAAATTTATTTAAAAAATCAAAGTTTTTAACTTCAGGGGAATAGGCTGTATTTGATTCATTCAAATGGAAGTTTTAGCGCATTCGATCGAATTCGAATCAAAGGATTTGCCCCAAAAAACTTAGATTTTTCAAAGTCCACCAAAAGACTCCAGATAGGTTCCAAGAGGTCCCCCTTAGGCTAAACAAGCAATTCAGCATGTTTTGGATGGCAAAAGGTCGAAGTCTAAGTTTTAAAAAGACTACATGATAAACTTTGATATTTGAGTTAGTCAAATTTTTTTTTAAATTCGAATCAAATTTTGACTTATTCCATAGTAGAAGAACATAAAAATAGCTTGAAATTCGAACTTTTTTTACTTCAAATTTTCACTTTGACTCTTGATAAATCTGCCCCTATGTGTGGCTATCCCAGGTGATCAAGTAAAAATGCGGAAGAAGGCATTTTTGAAGGATTGTGATTGCAAAATGTAAAGTGTTTTTCATGCAGTGATTAAATGAATGCAGGTGGCACCCCATCTGTCAAGGCCCTTAGTGCTTTTTTGAGTGAAACCTGTTTATATGACATAGCCAATGGGAATTTGTGTTTTTTTCTACAATCCTGTGTCAAATTGGCTTTTATAGTTTCCTAAAAATTCAAGGAAAAATGCAGTTCCTAACTTTTCTTACAATTTTCTACCACAAACACGATTAACCAATTTTTTGCCCAATTGTGTGTGATTTTTTTTTTTTTATAAATGTACACTATCCCGGTGCTAAATGGTTACTTATGAATTCAGGTTGCAGTCTGCAGAGAAATTAGTACAGATATGTAGTATAAATGTAATTATTTATTTCAATTAAATGATATATAAATATTTGTGCCCTGTTTGAAAGTTTTTCGAAATTCCGCAGTTCAATCCGTAACAAATTAACCTCAAAAATTACTAACCCAGTCAGACATAAGTTGCTTGAGTGGAAAGTGAGTTGGTGAATCGGACATTAAATACCCATGAAAGTCATTTAAATACTAATCAATTCAGATTCAAACATTCGGTGTTTTCTATTCAACTGCATTTATCAAAGCTAACAAATGTGTCAATTTGTCAGAATGTATTCAATTGCATTGCATCACCTGTCTGAGTCTTCCCTACCCCATACAAATTGCATTCCATAAGAAATGATTCAGACAATTATTTTTAGTGAATTCTTAAATCTGACACTGTCTAGGCACAGCACAGTTTCAGATTATTTTTTTTTTATTTTTCCAATATATCACTTATGTGCACTAGTTCCTGAAGGAGTGCAGTACCCTTTTTAGTGTGTATGTATATATATATATATATATATATATATATATATATACACATATATATATATATAAATATATATATATATTCACACACATACAGTATATGTATATACAGTATGGGACCTGTTATCCAGATTGCTCAGGATCAGGGGTTTCCTGGATAATGGATCTTTCTATAATTTGGATCTTTATACCTTAAACCCCTACCTACTACCCTAGATACTCTGCCCCACCCTGCTTTCCCCCTGCATAGTTCATTACCCCTGAAAGTAACCAAAATACTTTGCTCGCGTATAGGTGCAAAGTAAGAGCAGTGGAGGTCATGGTCTTCTTCTGGTGCTCTTCCTTCCTTTCGTGAAATTCACGGTACTTTTGGCGCATACGCAGTTGCTACGAACTGACTGTGCATGTGCATGTGCAAGTACGGTGCTCCCTTACACATGAAGACCGAAGATCTGGAAGATGGTGCCCATGATTTCCTCTGCACCGATACGTGAGCAATGTATTTAGGACACTTTCAGGGGTAATGAACTATGTGGAGGTAAAGCAGGGAGGGGGACTATCTAGGGTAGCTAGGGTTGCCCGGCAAATTTGTTATATCCTTAAAGGAAAAGGATAGGTTAAAATGAAGTATGTTTTATCAGAAAGGTCTATATAAATATACCAGTAAACCCTCAAATTAATTATGCTCTGAGTCCTCAGAAACAAAGCATTTCTTTCCTTCTATTGTGTCCACATGGGCTTCTGTATAAGACTTCCTGTTTTCAGCATAAACCTCCAGGGCAGGGCTTGAGCATGCTCAGTTTGCTCCTCTCCCCCTCCCTCCTCCCATTTCTGCTGTAATCTGAGCCCAGAGCTATGAGTGAGCATGGAAACTCAGGCAGGAAGTGATGTCACACCAAGAAAATATGGCAGCTGACAAGCTAGGGCCCTGGAACATGGTTGGAAAGTACTCTGGCCAATTAGTCCATAGGTGGAACTGTTTAAGGGAAGACTGGGTGTGCCTTTTCATACAAACTATCTCAGACACTTGGGGGCAAATTCCCCAGCACCCTGCAGCGACAATGCCGCCAGATTAGGGACTTGAGTAGTTAGGTTTAGGGATAGAGAGATCCTTGTAGCGTGAGACCAGCTGTGAGATTCACCTTCAATGGGGATTGTGCACCAAAAGCAGGCAATCCAACCCAGTGACAAATCTGACTAACAAAGCACCAGAGAGGATCCGTGAGTACAGTGGTGTAGCTATTGTTATTGTTGCTGGCACTGACAAAAATGAAAGTAATAAATGTGCCTGTGTGCAGTGTATGTAGAATCTATACATGCAATATCAAAACTCCACACTCACAGGTCTTGGTGGAAAACAAAAAAAAGGTTTATTGCAAAAAACAAGAACAATTTTTTTTGTTTACCATAGGGGGCACTGTTTGCCCAGGTGCAGTAACCTATAGCAATCAATCAGAAGGTAGCATTTACTGGTCACCTGTTTAAAAGCAAACATATAATTGGTTGCTATAGATTACTACTCCTATACATGTGAGTGCAGAGTTTTTGAATGGGCTTTTGGAGCAAGGAAAAACTTTGGCACCACCAAGCAAGTTTCAAAAACCCGGGTTCGGGTAAAATGACATAGATTGCCAAGGTTTTTCAGCACAAAACCCTACTTGATTAGTAAACGCTAACGTAAAGATTTTCTTCTGACAATCTTAAATTGGCCCCTAAATTTACTAAGTAATTTAAACATTACAGAAACTGAATATGATTGTTTGTTCTCCAATAAGGATTAATTATATCTTAGTTTTGATCAAGTGCACGGTACTGTTTTATTATTACAGTATCTGTGTGTGTGTATATATATATATATATATATATCGCACAAAGAAGGTCCGCACTCTCAGGACTTAAATTGAAATAAAAATGTTTTATTGGCAAAACGACTAACGTTTCGGCCTCTCCGAGGCCTTTCTCAAAGTGAGATAGGCTATACAAAAATGCATTTTATACCTATGATGGCGGGAGAAAGAACTTAATTGGCTAACGTCATCATCATCATCATCACTATGCGTCAAATTGTTAAATGACATAAAGCATTTCTATATAATTATTAAACAAATTAAACAAATCAAACAAATACACATTTATGTTAAAACCCCTTGTTAGGCGAACCACACAGTTAAAATTAAAATCATGTATTTTGTAACTCTCTGTGATACACAGTCTAAAATGTTACTTATGTTACAAATACCAACGTTTGAGTAAAGATCAAAGGTCTGTTTCAGGAACCCCTCAATAGCGATAACTAAATTACAATCTATCCTTATTTAGATGTGGGTGTAGTGGATTAGATATTCCTAGGCAGACTAATTTTCATTGTATAGATATAAGCGATCTATTATCTAATGTGACATGCCTATTAATTTAGCCGTTAGGCCGAGAATAGCTTGTAAACCCTCATTGTTAAAATCCCAGAAAGCCCGAAAAAATAAGTGTACTACTAAGAGAGGATATTATTTGCAAATCAAAATGTTTCCGTGTAATAGTGAGATAGGCTATACAAAAATGCATTTTATACCTATGATGGCGGGAGAAAGAACTTAATTGGCTAACGTCATCATCATCATCATCACTATGCGTCAAATTGTTAAATGACATAAAGCATTTCTATATAATTATTAAACAAATTAAACAAATCAAACAAATACACATTTATGTTAAAACCCCTTGTTAGGCGAACCACACAGTTAAAATTAAAATCATGTATTTTGTAACTCTCTGTGATACACAGTCTAAAATGTTACTTATGTTACAAATACCAACGTTTGAGTAAAGATCAAAGGTCTGTTTCAGGAACCCCTCAATAGCGATAACTAAATTACAATCTATCCTTATTTAGATGTGGGTGTAGTGGATTAGATATTCCTAGGCAGACTAATTTTCATTGTATAGATATAAGCGATCTATTATCTAATGTGACATGCCTATTAATTTAGCCGTTAGGCCGAGAATAGCTTGTAAACCCTCATTGTTAAAATCCCAGAAAGCCCGAAAAAATAAGTGTACTACTAAGAGAGGATATTATTTGCAAATCAAAATGTTTCCGTGTAAGTGTCAATAATTGCCAATTATTGCATAAGGTGGTAAAGAAAGTAAAAAAGTAAGTGAAATATACAATTAAAGAGAATCGAGCCTGTCTAAAAATCTACCTTAACAATCCCCAAATCAATGTCTGTGCTAAACATGTCCCAATGTTAATATAAAACATATAATAGATATAATTAGAGTACAGACCAAAGAAAGCAAAAAACAGAAAAATTAAAAAATTAAAAATTAAATTAGTAGAAAAACCCAAAGTCAATCAAGTGATGTATAGAAAGTCAATGTTCCAAGAAGAGTATGCTCCGTGTAAGAAAGAAATATACTCAGTGTAAACAAGTAAAATGTTCACCTGGGCATCAGAGGTAGAAGGCTTGCAATCTTCATCACAAAGGTTGGAATGCTTAACTTACTCGGGAGAAACCGGCAGTACATGTATCGCATCTTTCCAGCTTGAACCGTATACACCGGTCTCTGCCTATCAGGTGATGTATAATGTGGGTGCCTCGTATGGCAAAGGCCGTGATCAGATCCCATCATCCTCTGCACCTGACTTGAAGGCATATTCGGACTGGAGATATAATGTATGGAGAACCCGCACTGAAAGGGCAAAAAGCTCATTGTGCACACACACTGCATCGAGAGCATCAATGTAAGTTAATTGAAAGGTAAATTGCATGCAGTACCAACGTCTCAGTGTCCAGAGCCCCTAGTGTAGGTACAAATGCACCGAGTCGCCCGATCGCAGCGCTCCAAAGTAATCCATCCAGCCCATGGCGCCATATCGACAGCGCTATGCCAACACTCGAGCGCAGCTCATTGCGCTCACGAAATACGGCTCTTACTCGCTGAGGGGAACTTAGCAGCAGGCTGATTCCGTCCCCTCTTGTCGGTCGGCCATCGGCTTCGACCTAGTCAGCCACACTCCAGACCATTAAAAGACCTCCAGGGGTTGAAGCGTCAGTCCAAAGAAATGATATTGCAGCGCCAACCATGGTATTAGCATTCGAATAAAAAATGTATAAATAGTAAAAGTACACGGGTGCCAGGCACAAATAAATCTTAGTAGAGTCAATGGAGGAGCCGGCACTCTCGTCAAACAGTTCAACATCGCCTGGGTGCAGTGTCCAAAATTATTGAAGTATACATCGCACAAAGAAGGTCCGCACTCTCAGGACTTAAATTGAAATAAAAATGTTTTATTGGCAAAACGACTAACGTTTCGGCCTCTCCGAGGCCTTTCTCAAAGGAACTGTTTGACGAGAGTGCCGGCTCCTCCATTGACTCTACATATATATATATATATATATATATATATATATATATATATATATATATATATATATATATATATATATATATATATATATATATACATATATACATCAGCACTGCGCAATATGTTGTCACTAAATGCATGTTAATAATAATAATAATAATAATAATAATAATATTATATATATATATATATATATATATATATATATATATATATATATATATATATATATATATATATGTAGCGCTATAGTAAACTGACTTGTGCTAGGACAGTTTAGCTACTTTCCTTGGTGGGCTGAGCCACCGATGAGCTCTCTTTCTCAGGGGTAAGCCCTCGCAGCGGGGTGGAGGCAAGGGTGTAGTGTAACTGTAACCTGATGCGATAGCACAATGATGGGCGCCAGTAGTTCTTTAACAGTTGAACAAAGAACAATATTTATTGAACAATAGCACAGAGATCATTTAGCACATTGATCCACAATGGAGTATAGAACATTCACACAGCAGCATAAAGGAAGCATATACTCACAGCACGTATAGGCTGAATCCCCACAGGCTAGGGAATATACAGCAGAGAGTAAGTTGACAGCATGTGATGGGCATCGCCCAGTTTTCAGGATATCTTCCAGTGGCAGACATGGGGAACTCCTGACATCCCTGTCTCAACACTTGGTTCCTTACTCTGGGTTAGTAATACCCTGGGATCTTAATCCCTCTAATCTCCTCGGCGGAGCCTTGAGCTGCTCAACTAATTAACCTCTCTATCACTCGTAGAGCGATCTATAAAATGAGTAATGTCTAATTACTAGGGCCAAGGCGCCTAGGGTCAGCACTACCCATTCCCTTCCAGCCTGCTTGGTTGGGCTAAAGCAATGGACCCAGAGCACATGGTTCCTAAACCTTTTATACTCTGGCACAGTGCCATCTGGCGTACACTGTGTGAACTGCAGGGGTTACATAAGCACAAGGTCCCCATAAGGACCCACTAAGGTGTCCATATTACTAGGGATGTGCCTGTCCGTAAAGTGTAAGGGTGTCTAAGATTTTCACATCCCTACATATATATATATATATATATATATATATATATATACATATATATATATATATATATATATATATATATATATATATATTATACATACCTTTTACCAGCTTTGTGCTATTATAACACTGAGTCTCCTTTACAAGTAGATCATTAACAAGGATCTGTATAATAAACCAAACTTTTACAATAATACACACAAGTTTGCTTTAGGGGGGAGGGATCTAACAGTACACATGCTAATAAAAGATATATCTGTCACCCATAGTAAAATTATTGAGTCGTGTTATTTGCAGAGGAGACAAACAACTACAGGTTTGGGGGAAATGCTCTATATGATACTAAGTGAAAGGAAAACTTTAACAATGATGATCTACTGGAATATCATGCACTTTGCCATTAGCCAAGTTTCAAATACCAATTCTTTGGTTTTAGGGGGATACCCCCCTATCCTTCTCATTCTATTTCCCACAGAGTAGCTATTCTATTACAATCAGATAGCGTTAATGAACTTAAGTAAAATCATCCTACAGGCTTTCTGCGGATATTGTATGTGTATGGTCTTCTCTGTTGCCATTCAACAACAATACGGAGTGACTTTTTTGTGGAAACATAAAACCTATAGTGTTCACCATTTATATTGTATTATCATGTAATTAGTATACACAAAAGCCACAAAACATTGTCAGGATTTCCTTTCTGCTCTACAGTAATTGTGCATGGTCCAATACCAGAATGCTATTTTGTATAATACATCTGATGGGAAATTGTTCTGGGACAAATCATATCATTATTTTTGCCCTGCCTTTTAAATAGACCTTACAGATATTACATTTACCCATTTATATTGTATCAAAATATCGGCATAAATAATTTGTTTGATCGCCTTCAAAACTGGTAATGTAAAAGTGCACATATTTATGTTCCTATTGGTATTTCTAAAGTAGTAAATACACACTTTTGTTACATATAAAATGGACAAAAAAGGCTTGTGTTGAAATTATCTCTTTTTTCCTACATTTATTCACAATGTAAACGGTGCAAATGAACAGTGGTTTCATTTTACACTTACTTTTACTTTCTGGACTCTATGGAGTCAGTTTGTCTGACTCTCCCTCCTATATAATTCCCCATATTATTATACTCAAGGTCAGTGGCAGCTATGAGAGGGCTCATATAAAGAGCTAGTTTTTTTCTCTTTTACACAAGGAAGGGGGGTAAAATGTATTGAGCTACAGTTTCTGTTTCTATAGGCATTTATTGCAAAGGTGGACTGTTTATTTAATATATTAAAATTAATATTTAAATTACTGGCCCTTTGAGTGATTTAATGCTGTATATGCAGTTGTTTTGACTATTACTAGTGAAGGGCGAATTTATTCGCCAGGCGTGAATTTGCGCGAATTTGCGCGATTCGCTGCCAGCGAATAAATTCGCGAAACGCCCACGAAAATTCGGGACAAAAATTCGTCAAAACCGGGTGCCGGCGTCAAAAAAACGGGCGCCGGCGTCAAAAACGGCGCAAATTCACCCATCACTAACTATAACACTATATTATATAAAACGGGCTGTATACGAATATATGAAACGCTAATTATCATTGCAAATACTGGAATCAAAAAGTCATAAAAGTACAGGTTTAGGATCTGTTTCAGGACGAATTACAGGATTTCCTTTTCTCTGAAACTATAAAACAGTACCTTGTACTTGATCCCTATATATAGGGGGGGGCCCTGGACATTAGTCCCGGTGGGCCCTGGGCCCCCCAGTCTGACCCTGTACTTTACACAAGCCCAGGAAAGCTTAATAAAAGAAAATAGAGTTGTTATAATGTCCAGTGTATAGTTTTATGTGCCATATGTAAGGAAATGTAGGGGGGGAAGCCGGGTACCCTAAAAAAAATTATGATCTTTTTGCAGCCTATCACCCTGAAAAGCTGAAAAGTCGCCAGCGTTTTTTGGGACTTCGAGAAATTTTCCAATTTTTCTAGAGGAACTCTATCTCCTATCTCCTATTGCACTTCGCCTGGTCTGAGGTGGCAAAGGCAAGTCTGGTGCAAGAGGTAACGTTCATTAAAATACGCATCTTAGTGAATTTGCTTAGTTACATACGAAAATCCACCTGGCGTTAGAGTGCGAAGTAGCACTACAGTCTATCTCCTTCGCTAGCGAATTTACGCCTGCGCCCGTTGGTAAATCGGCAAAGTCACGGAATGACGTCACGCTGGTGAATTTTCCCTAACGTTGGTCACTTTGCCCTTCAGTGAATTTCCCCCATAGTCCATGGGGTGGCACACCGCTTATTTATTTAATACCCAGGTGCACGGTACAGTAATATGTAGTATTCAAAAAGACCAGCAACACCTAGATTTCAGTGAAGAAAGCAAAATGTTGTATTTATAAGTGCATATACAGCCAATGTGATGTTTCGGGCCTCTCAGGAACCTTTCTCAATTGCTGCTGTTTGGACCTTCCTCTTTGTACCCCTCCTCATTGGATATCTTTTCCTTGATTGTGCATTGGGGGGATAGGTGGCCGTGTATTGACAGCCTCTGCCCCTAAAAAATCAGACTGAATTTTGTGAGCTGTTGTTGGGATTAAATCGTTCCAGCAAATCAAATGTATTAATAGTAGTATTCTCATCAGGATCCGAATCCCCTCAGCTTGAATCAACCGTTATCACGGTTTTTGGGTGCATTTGCTTTTCTTTATAGCGTCGTGTGTTGGATCGATAATCTGGTGGTTTCTCACCACTAAACCAGCGGTAATCTCGAGTCGCATAACCATTATTAACCCTCTTTAACTTTTAAAACGCAACAATTTAAGTTTATAGTTTTCAATATTGATTGATGTAATTTGGCAATTTTTGTAACCTATATAGGTTTCCATGAACGTTATATGCACTTTTGTATTTTCTGATATCATATGGTGGCTTAGTTGCCCTTTAACCTTAGTGAGGCTGTTTTCGTAAAGTGAGTGGAAATGATGCCACCTAAAAAGTGGAGCAAGGGTGGTTTTAAATTTTGAAATTTTGTAATAATTGTTTTACTTTGGTTTTGCATCTTGACAAAGGTTCTAACATGGATGCCTTTTGCAATGCAGCTTTTTATCCAATAAATAGGAACTTAACTTGGAGTGCGTGCTATACCTGCATATATATATATATATATATATATATATATATATATATATATATATATATATATATATATATATATATATATATATATATATATATATATATATATACACCAGTACCCACGATTGGGAAATCTGGATCAGAGTGTGGCTGCCTGCAAAAAGACTATGGAGCAAATTTACTAAGCAGCAAAAATGCATTAGCCAGGGCGCCGCTAATCCACTAAAATCCGAAGTTGCGCTCAGGGAGGCAAACGGTAGTGAATTTGCGCTAGCGTTAATTTGTCAAAAAAAGCGAAGTTACGCTAGCGATGCCTAATTTGCATACGGCGACAAGTTATACTTGAATGGACGTATATGTAGCAGCAAATACATTACACTACACAAGCCTGGGAAACCTTCATAAAATAAAATAGAGTTGTTATTTTGCCCTACACATGTGCCCACTGTATAGTTTAGGTGCCATATGTTAGGAAATGTAGGGGGGAAGGCGGTTACCCCCAAAAATTTTATGATCTTTTTCAGCCTATCACCCTAAAAAACGAAAAAACGCCAGTGTTTTTTGGGACTTGGAAAAAATTTCAACTATTTTTGAAGCAATCCCTATCTACTCTATTGCACTTCGCCTGGTCTGAGGTGGCGAAGGCAAGTCTGGCACAAGAGGTAACGTTCAGTAAAATGCGCAAGTTAGTGAATTAGCGTAGTTACATTGACAATTCGCCAAAGCGCAACTTCGCCTGGTGTAAAGGTGCGAAGTAGTGCTAGAGTAGGTTCACTTCGCTAGCGAATTTACACCAGTGCTCATTAGTAAATTGGTGAATTAACGAAATGACATGACGCTGGCGAATTTGCGCTAACGTTAGGCACTTCGCGCTTTAGTGAATTTGCCCCTATGTGTGTGTGTGTGTGTATATATATATATATATATATATATATATATATATATATATATATATATATATATATATACACATACAGGTATGGGACCTGTTATCCAGAATGCTTGGGACCTGGGGTTTTCTGGATAATGAATCTTTCCATAATTTGGGTCTCCATGCCATAAGTCTACTAGAAAATCATGTGACCATTAAATAAACCCAATAGGCTGGTTTTGCTTCCAATAAAGATTAATTATATCTTGATTTGGATCAAGTACAAGCTACTGTTTTATTATTACAGAGAAAAAAGAAATCTTTTTTTTTTTTAAAATGTGGAATATTTGAATTAAACCGAGTCTATGGGAGATGACCATTCCGTAATTCTGAGCTTTTTGGATAAAGGGTTTCCAGATAATGGATCCCATACCTGTATAATGTTTAGGTTCTCGTTGAATTAGAAGGAAAAAATGTTAGCATTTTCCCACAAGTAATTCATTTGCTAGGAACCAAAAAAAGAAGAAATTAAAAAAAGGAGATACACTCACCTGAAGTGAACTTCTCACCCATTAGTAAATCGAGCCCAATACTTCTTTATCTTCATACATTCTCTTCCCATACTACTCTTTATTTTCATTCTTCTGTGACCCATCCTTCCTTTTTCAGTTTTCTAGTAATCCTACTCCATTTCTCTGCACCTGAATGGAGTGCCACATAGCAAGTAAGAGCTGGACAGCATGTATCTTTAACCTCCATTTATATACAGTAATGTCCATTGTTATGCACAGTCTTTTCTACAAACAATACAAAATAAACAAATTACTATTTCAAGTCTGCTTTGTCTGTTATGATTATTACAATATACTTTTGTACTTATAAGCTGGGAACCTTTTAATAGGAAACAGATAAGGAAACGTGTAACTCTTCCCAAAATTGGTGGGGTGCATTTAAGTGTTGTATATTGGTGTTGCACTAAATGTTTACTAAATGCTCATTATTTACAGTTGTAATGAATTGACACTAAGGGGCTGATTCATTAAAACTCTAATGAATCACATTTTTTTTATGAAAACAAATCTGACCAAACTCCCTTTCACAAATTGAACTCCTAAATCAATAATTTTTTCTCAAAAAGATCACATTGTCAAAACATCACAACAAAATTGAGCGTCAATTTGTATCGTATGAGGTCATAGTTTATTTTTTGCCTGTTACTTATACTGATTAGATGCTGATTGAGAGTGTCACTGCACAGTTAATCTTTAAATCTCTATGTAGCTAGATAATTAAAATTTCTTGTGGATCTCATACCCACTATCATGGTGAGACTGGGGTGGAGGTTCAAAAGATCATTGTTCCCTCATTTAATCTTCATTTGGGTCATATTACTAGTAATATGTATTATGAAACACCAAAAGGCAACTACCTAAATAGTATGGCATTATTCCATACCAAGCCTTTAAAGGAGAACTAAATTTAAAATCGCCAAATGTTAGGCAATCCCCTAGTGATTATAATTTCTTACCTGATACCCTATGGGGTGTTCCTGTTAGCAGAAAACTGCATTGGCATATGTTTGTAAAAGCATATCCAACACAATGTTCTTCCTTTTTGTCGCTGATGAGTACAAACTATTTGCAAAGGCTTCCCATTGCAAAAATAGCATAGCAATACTAATAACTGTTCCACCATGCTGTACTCACGATAAAATCAACTACCCCCTCATAAAATGTAAAAATCCAAATACATTTAAAGTACCAGTAATTGCTAAATTGCATCAGTGGAGTTACCTACAGCAATAATCTTCAACCATTTTCTGCTGATTGGTTGCTATGATCAACAGCACTGGACCCGTTTTGCACCTATGCCAGTAAATCAGTACCCATATATTTTTTTTAAAAAAAATCAAGGACCTTAAAAATATGACATTAGTTAATTCTACCTATCCTAAAATCCTGGACAATAAGATTCAGCGGTCTCCCTGTGTAATAATTCAGAATTCATCTTTTAGTATGGTGCCATATTCAGGCTCCATCTAATCCAAGACTGCCAGTCTTCTTCAAGATTTAGCAATTTCCACATCTCAAAAATTCATAAACATATACTGTATGTAGCTGAATTCCTATTTTTCATCCATCAAAACAGCTTCTCATATGATATAGTTTTGTAAAAACTGCAATCTAATTCATTAAAGTGGCAGCCGTGTTGTAAGAGTGTTCCGCTGTACCAGCTGTTATATATTAGCAGATTAAAACTTTTAAATAGCTCCATAAATCATCATCATTATTTGGCCCCACCAGACAGAGTCTTTAATCCATGTATCCATTTGATCTCTGTGAAAGTCTGAGAACAGCTTTTTATCATATTGTGTTTCTTAATAACCTTAGCAGAGAAGACATCAATGCATTAAGGAACAGTTTAAAATTCTCTGCACATTATACTTTGTTTATTTACCATAAATGGTATATGTTCTTATTTTATGATACGGCTTTGTCAGAGGAAATTCTGGGTATTTAGACCTGGACACTCTCTGTAAGTTTGTATTTTTTCCAGTTGTCTTTGTGGGGTTTTTTCTGGGTGCTCTGGTTTCCTCCCACATTCCAAAACAGACAGGCAGGTTAATTGGCTCCTGACAGTTGATCATAAAGTGATAGGACCATGTGATAGGACCATCCTCCTGCCCATTATTGATGTTATTGAACTAAATTAAAGAGTGATTCTGAAAATACCTAAGCTTTGTTATACAACATAATGGGGGTCATTCTATAAACATAGGGCAGAGGAAAAGTAGTGCAGTGCATTTATTCGCATATTATTGTTCTGCACTTGTTTATATATGTGTTTAAACAGTGCATTGATGATCCTGTCTTTCCTTTTTATGTGAGTATTGGTAAACAGTGCATTGTGCACAAATATTTGCAAATGGGTTGCAAAAGTGATCATTGTGTGCAAATAAATATAACATTAATGGTAAATTTGTCATTATAAAAGGTTAGTTTGGGCAAACTGTTTAGCAGTCCCCAGTCAAGTTGTGGTTCTAACACCTTCTAACACCTTTTTTTTTTTAGTTCAGCTGTTTTCACCAGCAATAAAGACTTTTTTCAGTTCCTACCTATTATCTATTTGTAACGGTTTTTTGTAATATTAAAGTTTAAAGTTTAATTTCTCACCTTCTTATGTCATTCTGAAGCATCTCTGGGAGGGGTGTCATCGACTCTGTAAACTATTCTGAATTTGTTGATGCGTTTCTTATCTTTGTCCCTGGTGAGCAGAATCCCTGAGCGGCAGCTTGATACAATAGTTGCTAATATTCCACAGATACTGCTGAGAAATGTATCTACTAGTGTATCAAATTGTAACCATTCAGAATTTGCATCACTAAGTTGCCAGACTCAAACACCAGAAACACAGCCACAGACTCTGCAACTGTTCTAAATTGATACATTAGTTGATACATTTCTTATCTTTGTCCCTGCTGAGCAGAATCTGAGTTCATTAAAGACGGCTGTCAAATTGATACAATAGTTTCTAATAATAGTTGCCCTACGGATATTAATGTATAAAAAAAAATTGCAGCTGTAATTGAAAACCATGTGTTGTGTCAAACCATTTATGTATGTATGTATGTATATTTTTATTTGTAAAGCGCTCCTCGAGGGCAAAGCACTGTACAGCAAAACAATAAATTAGTAGTAACAAACAAGGGGTCATTGAAATAAAAAGTAACAATAAGTGCATTATTAGAAATTCAATTCACATAAATATAAAAAATATAATTATAATACAGATTAAGTGCTCAGTGTCAAGGAAACAAAAGGCTGGAGGACCCTACCCCGTAGGGCTTACAGTCTAAATGGGAGGGTAACATACAGACACAATTCAGAGGAGTATTAAGGTGCTGTGGGTTACAGTTTGTTACACTGTTATATAAGTGCCAGTTCAGGTGTTATCCAGGTGCTCCCAGAGGTAGTCTTTGAGTTTTGTTTTAAAAACACTGAAGAGGAATCTCTCCTGAGAGATTCAGGAATGGCATTCCAAATGTAAGGAGTCGCAAGAGAGAAGGGTTTGATACGGGAAACAGCAGTAGTAGTGGGGGGTACAACCAAGCGGTTGCTCTGAGAGGAGCAGAGGTTTCGGGCAGGAACATATAGAGAGAGACAAGAGATGAGATGTAGTTAGGTGCAGAGGAATGAAGGGCTTTGAAGGTTATGAGGAGGAGTTTATAAGTTATTCTTTGTTTTATAGGAAGCCATGATAAGGACTTCAGCAGCGGAGGGGCCTGTACCCTTTTGGATGAGAGGAGGATAATTCTGGCAACAGTGTTTAATACAGACTGTAGATGGGAGAGATGGGAGTTAGGGAGGCCAGTTAGTAGAATGTTACAGTAATCTAGTCTGGATAGGATGAGAGCATGCATGAGCGTCTTGGATGAGTGCAAAATTTTGTTTATAGGACAATGGCAAGGCCCTACTCAGAACATTTCGTTCAGGTTTGGGCTGAAAAACACACACTAGTGTGTGAACTAGAGAAAATCCATAGAAGCACAAGTAAGTTAATAAACTGAATAGAAGACATTGTTTATTAAGACATATCAGCTAAATTGGGGTTGTTTACATCAGCTGTATCCAACTTTTTCCAAGTAGTGACATACCAAATGTTTGACGGTGTATTATTTGAATAATGTCATACAACTGTGGAGCTTATCAATAGAATGGGAGCCATAAAATCATTTGGCCTCCAGAAGATTATCTGTGGCTTATATAATAAATCAATGTCAAGCTGGAGGTCTGTGGGTGTGATGAAACTCAACGTACCAAAGGACTCATTAGCCTTTTTTGTATGATGACATCATCATAATTTAAATACAATATGACCCCTAAACTATTCATGTATTAGTTATTTGGCCTACTATTAAAAAAAAAGCACTGTAATGTACTTTCTAGATGCCTATTCAAACACAGACTTTGCCTGAGAACCCTAAGGCATCCCTTGAGATGAGGAGAAATGACGTTTCATCTTCATGTAACAGCAAGAACAGTGACATGGAATACATTTTTGGGAAGGGGTTGAGAATTATTTATAAATTGACAAAATAAGGGTTATTGATATTACAAATTACATAACCCTGATGCATGTTTCAGATGCAGTGATGACTGTCCACCTACTGATTGATTACTAGACTCTGTAACAAGGATATGCATTTTACTGCCATATAGGGGTCAACAAAAATAGTTTTTCCCTTCTGCAACAATTTTCCTAGGTTTTTTTTTGTTGTAGTCTGAATTAAAGATAAAGGCGATTTGATGGTGTGAAGGGTCACACTTGATAAAGAGGTACATCGTTTCAACCTGAACAATAATTGTTTATGCTAAAATAAGTGTATAGGTTGTGCGACTATTCTTTCCTGTAATGGTTAATGCATGCAAAGCTGCATAATAAAACAAATACTAGAAGTACATGCTGTAAGATGTTCAAGACCTGCATTTATTTTACTCAGGGCACAGGTGAATGGATGTACTTGTCTATCTCTTACACAATCTTCAACTTGGTAAATGTGAATACTGTTCCTTTCAAATGCAGAAGAGCCCCACAATTGAAAACAAATGAAACAGTATATTCTTTAAACTATCTGAGTGCCTTTAACAGGTGACATGCTATAACTTGTAATGGGGTCATTCTCCAGTCCTCTCTGGGAAATGATATCACATAGATACTAATATCCCCTATCTTTTTTCATGTTTATTTTTTGAATGTGTGTTTAATTACTACTTCTTAGGTCTCATTGTTCTCTGTAAAATCTACCAGGGTGTACAATTCTGTTTTATTCGCAGAAAATCGGTAGATCGCTAGCAAAGGTGGATGTAAAATGAGACCAGCCAGAGAGAGTGACTTCTTAATGTTACATGCATTTGTCTTATTTCAACAATTTCTAGTGCCACTCAATTATAAATAAATTATACCTTTTTTTGTAAGCCATTGTAGATGTAATAGACTTCTCTACCCCAGGGTCCAGTCTCTGCATTAAATTCATGCTGTATAATAGACCCTTTCTCTTCTAAATAAAAAATTGAATGTGTTTGCTAGTATAATCAGAACTAAAAGAAATAGATTAAAGTATGTTTATTAGACTGGCTAAAGTATTTTTAGTAAGGTGGTTTTTAGAACTATCAAAACAAGATTTACTGGTATTTCAAGTGGAATTGTAATAGCCCTAAGAAAGTAAACTGTTTAACTGCCAAAGCAAAAACAAATAGAAAAAACTGCTATTCTAATGCTTTTTAATGTTTCCAAAGTATTTAAAGGGGAGATAGCCTTCTAAAAAAATTCCACAAACTAGATTTTTGCTAA
This sequence comes from Xenopus laevis, assembly GCF_017654675.1. Classification (NCBI taxonomy): domain Eukaryota; kingdom Metazoa; phylum Chordata; class Amphibia; order Anura; family Pipidae; genus Xenopus; species Xenopus laevis. Next base: position 86,067,529 of record NC_054379.1, read on the forward strand.
AATGTTTGTTTCACAAATAACACCAGCTTTATATGATTTTTTTTCCAAGTAATTTAGCTTTTTTCCCACCGGTCAAATCTTTTTTTTTTATACTAGCTATTCTTGACAATCAGAAATTTTTTCCAGCTTTTGTTCAGAATGAAAAAAAAATAGCTGAAAGAAATCTTCTCCATCTTTGAAAAGTCAAAAACATTTTATCTGATCCAAATCGCTCCAAGGTGAAAAGTCATGAGAAATAAATGTTAGTTGGTACATCAGCAAGTAAGAGGGGGAAATGTTAAGTTTAATTGTTGATATAAAACAAAAAATTATAAAATCTGTTGATGATTTGTGAAACATAATCATTGAAATTTCTTTTAATGTTAGTTCTCTGTAAAGGTAGCATTATAATTTCCAAATGTGTTATTTATTTGTAAAACAAAAAATGACGAACTCACAACGTTCAAACCTTTCAATCTGTAAAACTGCATATCCCATATCTTCAGTAAGGATAGTGGTGTAGTCCAATAATATAGTGACCCAGTGAAAACTGGACACATTTATGTTATATCCCATTTACACTCCAAACAAATATATATGGGATAAAATAGATTTTTGTCCTGAGTCTATTTTTGTTATAGTTACATTTCAAGGTCTTAGAACTGAACTAGGAGGTCCCCAACCGATGTAACCCACGTAAAAAGTTGTTCTCATGAACATACCCTTCCTCACTCTTTAATTCATAACATCAGGACTTTTGAAAAATTTGGTTTGAAAAACCAAAGGTGATATTCAAAAAGTTCTTTTGTAAATAGGAAGAAAATACTGAAAGGAGAAGGAAAGCTACCGAAGAAGTTTATTGCCAATAAATTAGCCACAATAGTGCAAGCTATAACACTATATTTATTCTGCAGAATGCTTTTCCATACCTGAGTAAACATCTCTAGAAGTGCTGTATTTTTGTTTAGGATAGCAGCTGCCATATTAGCTTGGTGTGGCATCACTTCCTGCCTGAGTCTCTCCCTGCTCACTCATAGCTCTGGGCTCAGATTACAGTAGGAAGGGGAGGAGGGAGGGGGAAAAGGGAGGGGGAAATGGAGAGAGGAGCAAACTGAGCATGCTCAAGCCCCTGCCCTGGAGATTTATACTGAAAACAGGAAGTCTGATACAGAAGCAGTGTTTCTTTTGACAGCATATTCAAAGCAACATTACTTTGAGGGTTTGCTGGCGTATTTATATAGACCTTTCTGATAACAAGAAAACATGTAAAAAAATAAAAACAAATATATTTAACTTTATTTAATGTGGAAAAACCTGTGGCTAAAAATGCAAATAGAAGTTCTAATAAAACAGAAAAACCCTTTAGTAGATCTGCAGTAAATGTATGTTTCTCTCTCATGCTGCTTTTATTGAGATTTCTAAAGTCAATGTGCAGTATGTAATATGCATTGTTTTTTTCCCCAATGAATATAAATTTAGATTTTAAGCTTGCTACAAACAAAGCTGACACAATCACTTGATTTATTGTATAAACAATTTAGCTAGAGGTATGGAATGTGAAAAACATTTAATTTGAAATAAATAAATAATACAACACCTGAAAATAATTTCAAAGACAACCAATGCAATTTTGTACTTTTGCATTTTGTTTTGCAACATCTCCAGCAATCTTTTGTTTCCTATGGTCTTTCTTAGCAAAAAGAAGTGAAATACAGGACCACATTGTAAAGCCCACCGGGCACCATCAAGATGTTTATCAATACTATTGCCACATGATATGTGCCTCTTTAGTTGAATCCATGCCTGGTGAAAAGTTTTGCTCGTCATCTGATTTAAGATTTAATGATTTAATTCATTGTACACATTTCCATTTAATGAAGGAAATACCTTACTATACTACATCTGGGACTTCAGTCATGGACAGTTGGTATGAACTTGATCTTTGTTCATAATTTTTACCTTATTACACTCATCACATCAATATGGTACATTCTTAGCATTTTAAACAACGAAGAAGAAAACTGTAACAGTACATCACATCACTTTTCTGTTGGTTACAATAGGAATCCTTCTAGGTACAACAGCTTAGCTGAAAAAGAATATCACATTAACAACTTATGTTTAGATGAAATGTTACTCTACATCATCTGCAGATTGTGAACACGGCTCTATGTATTAGCATAACCTTTGTTTTATTTCTTTTGCCACAGTTTTGGGGGCACATTTACTAAAACTTGAATTAATCTCATTTATTTCTACTGAAAACAAATCCGACCAAACTACCTTCCACACTTAATTCATTTATCAATTAATTTTCTCTAAAAATGCTGGAGAGACCAAACGTCACAACAAAATTGAGCATCATTTCGAATCGTATGATTGACATTTTGACTCTCTTGGATTATTGGATGAAAACCCCAAATTTTTCTGATAATCCAGCGCAGAGCACAATGTCAAAAAGCATCTTCAGGGAAATCTGCCATTAATTTCTACATGACCTCGACAGGTTTGAGATGGTGTATTTTCGGATTTTTAGCTGCTTTGGGGTATGATAAATCTCTAAAAATTATATTTTATTTTCCACAAAATTTTTTAGCTTTACCCCTAAAAACTTTGACCAGAAAAAAATCGAGGTTTACTAAATGGGCCCCTTGGTTTCTAGGATCTCCATTGTCCAGCTATGGTTAAACTTTTTGGGATTTATAGTTACATAGTGCATTTGGGTTGAAAAAAGACCAAAGTCTATCAAGTTCAAACCCCCCAAATGAAACCCAGTGCACAAGCATACAAACACACTTGCACCAACTCCTTCATGCTGCCAGCAGGGACGCACGCCACGCTCCTGTTTTTAGGTCTAACTGTTTGTATCCCTTGTAGTTCTGCACAATGTAGTATCATCAGCAAAAATAGAAACAATACTTTCAATGCCCACCTCCAGGTCATTAATAAACAAATTGAAAAACAAAGGACCTAGTACAGAGCCCTGTGGTACTCCACTAACAACACTGGTCAATTAGAAAATGACCATTTACCACCACTCGTTGGATAATCTATCCTTCAGTCAGTTTTCTGTCCAAGTACAAATACTATGTCCCAGGGCAATATTCCATATTTAACCATTAACGTTCTGTGTAGTACTGTATCAAAAGCTTTTGCAAAGTCTAAGTAGATCTACAGCCATCCCACAGTCTGGCAAGATCTGTTTGCCATGCTGGTACAAACTCACAGTACTATAATTTGCAATGAAGCCAAGTATCTAATCCCTTCGAAAAGCTTTCCAACCACTGACGTCAGACTAAACAGCCTATTGTTTTGAGGCTAAGAACAGGAATAATCCCTTTTTAAATAGAAGCACCTTATTAGTAATTAGCCAGGCTATTGGCACTATGCCAAACCTCAGTGAATCCTGAAAAATTACATAAAGAGATTTGCCAATCACAGAGCTAAGTTCGTTCAGTACCCTGAGATGAATACCATCCGGTCCCAGACCTTTGTTTATCTTTACATGTTCTAGTTTCTTTTTAATTTCCCCTTGAGTGAACCATGCATTATTATTTGTATTATTCGAATTGTGAATATTAAGAATCTTTTTGGGATTTAAAAATAAAAGATAACAATTATAAATCTGTCTACACATAACCATACTATTTCAAGACGGAGGGATATGGACAACAGGATATGGGGTATAAAAGCCTTATCTTGTATGTTTTGAGGATGAATTGCAAGTTGTAACCGTACCATTGGTGCAGTAATACTATGTTCTGCGACATGCATTCTTTCAAGAAATATATTATTTTTTCTTTGATATAGGAAACAATTAAGTTGGCAGAAACATTAAGTTGAAAAACATTAATGGAGTTAACACCTTGCAACCTACACAAAAATGTATGATTATATCTGATGTCAGGGTTGCCTTAACCAGACTGAGTGTGTTCTCACCTGACCACCCACTGAACTTACTGCTCCACATAAAAGGCTACTCATTCTACCTTTTTTAACAAATCATCTCTTAGACTTGAATGCTCCCCTGTTAAAACTATATTAAACATGTGGATGTTCCCAAATTGCGAAATTGCCCTGCATATCAGTTAGTCTAAAATGATGAATGATTATTTAATAGAATAGAAAACTGAGCCATTACAATTTCAAATGATACATATTTTTCCCCATAAAAATATCACATACAGAACATATAAAAACTGACACAGATCGAACCCTCTTTGCAGCAAACCTGAAATAAATGGTAAAGTTGGAGCTGCAAACCTAATTTCAATAAGTATAATATGTCTCCTAGAGAATAAATCCGGTATCACTCTGAGCTTTGCTGTTACAGGACCTTGGACAGCAGCAGAGAATATTACTGGGGTCTCGAGACAGGCAAATCCAAAGCATATTACTGCAGAATATAGGAGAAGCTTAATACTTGCATAATAACACCAATGTGATTTCCAACTGCCAATATTATTTTGTCCTACCTGTATAATTTTCTGGTTTTAAAATAATATTTACAAGTATGCATACAATTAGAGGGTTATTTATCAGCAGCACTATTAACTGATGCATTTAAAAAAAAAAAATGTACCACAGTGAGAAAAGTATTTGTAAAGCATTGTACCTGTATATCACTATATCTATTATGTAGCACATGGTCATTCAAGTTTATCTGCCTTCTCCTTAGGTAGGGGATAACTGACCCCCTGTCTGTGTCAGCATACAAGAGCCAAAGAATTCATAAAGCATTACTACAAGTGTGCCATCTTTCCAGCTTCATTTTCATAGCTTCTATATGATTGGTTTCAAATGGAAATGGAAAGGATGGGCCTATGCACCCAAAAACACTCAGTGACTTTTTTGTTGCTGCGTATTTTCCGCGGAAGTTTAGTGAAAAAATTTGCAGACGGCGAAATGTGGAATTTTGCAGCGAATCCATGATTGGCTAAAAAAAATTGGTCATTGCCAGTGAATTATTTTAAAAAACAGCTACTAACCCATAACAACTGGTTGCATACTGGTCAGGAATAATGGGATAATGTTAATAATGGTGCAGAAAGGTTCAGAATTAGTGATGGGCGAATTTATTCGCCAGGCGCAAATTCGCGGCGAATTTGCATGATTCGCCGTCGACAAATAAATTCGCCGGCGTCAAAAAACGGACACCGGTGTAAAAAAAATGGATGCCGACGTCAAAAACGAGACGCCAGCGCCGTTTCGTGAACTTTTCGCCGTTTCGCGGATTTCGCAGATTTTTCAGCGAACCACCTCAAATTCACCCATCAATATTCAGAATTTCTTTATTCTAGTGAGTGACCTATTTTACTCAAATAAAAAAGCCCAGCCAGCAAGTATAATAACAACTTAATTGAACTTTATACATCTGTGACTTTCATTGGTAAAGGAGTATTGCTGCAGAGGAACAACAGAAAACAAAACCATTGCATAAATACATTGGCAGTTGGATGTTGTATTATTGTGATAATAAAGTGCCAATTAACATTTTGCAATAGGATTATATTGAATCTCTTCTTTTTTTTTAGCCAAGAAAGAGTTTTACCGACCAGATTTGCTCTTCCTGGAAAGTTCAATAAACTTCCACAAAGTTAGAAAGGTAATTAAATCTACACACTACACATGTTATTTAAAAAAAATTTCTCTTTGTTTTAGCTGTGCTGTCCAAAGCTGGCTGGTAAGTACCAAGCAATCTGGTAGAGCAGACAAATTTATTCTGGCAACAGCACCCATCCTTTCTTTGCAGTGCTAATTAACCCAGCACAGTGCTAATTAACCTAGCACAAGACAGCCCAATAAATATGCAAATGAAACAGACTATTTCATGGTGAAACACTGAAAGAATTCCCTGGGAGGAGCCCACATTAGGTCCACAGTACCTCGATAAGGAGAAAACGGATAGACTTGAATGTTGTATTCATATTTTGATTATGACGCATAGCTTGTAAACTTTGCTTACACAATCATTCCTTTATTGAAACTTCATAATTATGTTACCCAAGTGAAAAGATAATGACAATGGATTACTAATTATTGTACTTCAATTTGACTGTGTGCGCACAGCAGTAAACTACATACGTTTATAAAATATTCAATATTCAACATTGTTGTATTTAAAGAAAGGCTATTAGTGATATACATATTTTATTTATAGAACAGACTCTTCTACTCAACTGTAATCTGTTGCATTGCACTTATTTAGATAGCATCACAAATGTAAGTAGATCTTTATTAGGCATAAATACAATCAAGGGTACACATAGGGGTTGATTTACTAAAACTCAAATTCATCTCAGTTTTTTTATGAAAACAAAGTTCACCAAACTCCCCTATAAATAATTTTTCTGGAAAAAATTGGAGCAACAAAGCATTTCACCAAAATCAAACTTCAATTCGTATCGTGTGATTGACGCTCTGGAAACTTGATTTTATCTCATTTTTGCGGGCGAAAACTCAGCTTTTTCAAATTATCGGACAAAACCCTCGATTTTTTCTGATTATCCGGCGCAGATCACAATGTCAAAAAACAACTTCAAGGTCATCTGCCATATGCAGTATCAGGAAGAACCAGCATCATGCTGATGAACCATGGCCAGCACATGGTGGTCAGTGGCAGTCAATATACCTTATGGGTGCTGTAAAAAATACATTTATTGAGGTCAAACACCTGCATGTCTAAACCAAGGGCAATGACATCAAGTCAGTTCTTCCTTTGCTGCTTTCACAACCTTTTGTCTTCTATACATTGGAACATTGTTGGTGGAATTTGCTGTAATGCAGCCACGAGCGCATTAGTGAGATTGGGCTCGGATGATGTGATGGAGTCAAGCCTGGCCCATAGTTTGCATTCCAGTTAATCCACAGATATTCATCTAGGTTTATGTACGCACTCTATCAGACTGGGCAAGTTCTTCTACTCCCATCTCAGCAAAGCCATTATGTAAACACCTTGTTTGTGTATGAGGGCATTTTTGTGCTGAAACCGAAAAAAAATGTCTACAACCAACTGTTGCCACAACGTAGGAACCCCAGTACTGTCAATAATGTAACTGTATGCTGTAGCCTTATGGTTTGCTTGCAATGAAAACAGAGGCCATTGCCTAAACCACAGAGTACCATTAAATCAACACAGACAGTGGTGTAACTGTCTATGGTGGAAGCAGACCCTGCAATCACTGGGGGGCCCAGACTGTGGGATTGGCTTCCTCTATAGTATTAAAATCCCCTCTCCTGACCATTTGTCTCATTAAAATTGATGCCCTCGCATGCCTTCAGGAGCATGCGGCTGGGATGGGGAGTGCGACTAGCAGAGAGGGTGAGATAATGCACACAGGGATCCTCCAAATTGCCTTGTTTCACCGCTGAATCCAGATCATTATTCCTCCAGACTTTACCATTGGCATTATGCATTCAGGCAGGTAGCGAAATGCAATGTATCACTATAAAGAATGTGTTTTCCCTGCTCAAAAGTTCAAGGGGACCTTTACCTCACTAATGATTTTAGGATTATTTGCCTCTGATTACCCATATGTAACCCATGGTCCTTATGAATAGTTCTTGAGCTGACATTGCTTCTGTTTGCCTAAAAAGGTGTCAAAATTCTTTTGTCCATATAGTGTATACATGGTTTATGAATATGTGTGTGTGTGTGTATGTACATATATATTTTTTATATGTATGCTTATTCTGATTTGCACCTGAGGTATCCCTGAAAATGTGTTTGTAAGTATTCAACTATATATATAGAGCAGCACTGAAGTCTGGAATATGACCGTACATATTACTTTAAAAACAATATAAATTGATTTCAGTTTTGCAATAGTTACACTTTTATTTCTTCTACCAGCAGGCTTGTTTCAAGGGCATATCACTTTCTAGTGGGGCAGATATTTTCTCTGCATGCAGCCCATTTCTCTAGTTCTGTTATTGGAAAGTGATGAAAATCTGTGGTTTACTTGGATTAAATATAAATCTAAGTGGAGAACATGTTAAATCTTTGTCGTTTGGCCTCAGTGGTGCCTCTACTGTCCATCCTATCAATTTAAATTAAATTGTTTTGCTTATCCCCTTATGATTTATTTTTCATTTCATACATCATTTTTTTCTCCTACTTCAGATTTCCAACCTCTGTTTCCTGTGGAGACCTAAGTTTTAAAATCTTGCATCCCCAATCATTCGCTTTGCTTTTCAGCAGGGGTCTAAAAGCTTTACTCTTAAGATAACATATATCTTAATAGTCACATAGAAGTATCTTCACAGATGTCTGTATTGGGATAAGTGGAGTTGCTTGAAGAAATACAATGCAGTCTGTTTACTAGTTTTATTATTTCAGAAACACAATGTTACATTCAGTGGGTTGCCAGCTCCTAGGACCACATAAATATTTAGGTTGTAGCAACTCAAACTCACAGAACAACTAACAGGAAAAATATCTTCTAGATTCGACGGTATCTTACTTAAGGGGAACATCTAAATTTCTATAGCTGCTTTCATTTGAATTGCATTTTAGAACGAAACTCCAAAAATGTAATAACTGCACTTCACCTTGTCAAATTTGTGAATTATATATTGAAGACAGAACACAAAGGAAATCATTTACTATTCCCCCAGACCACAACAATGTAACCTGTATTGCACATGCATGGAGCACTTCACGTTTGAATTGTGAGCAAGTTAGGGGGGTATAATGGGCAACACCTAAATGCATCCCCCTTCTCACCCCTCAATCAATTTTAAAAGTTTTATACTATTTAATTATGAATGAATTAAGGGCAGGTATTTGGTATTCAATGATGAACTTCAAGAATGACAGGGTGCTCTATAACTTTAATTATGCATTAGTTATTGCTAACCAATCTGATGATTAAATGTATTCTAAATGAATATAGAAAGTGATGATATTAAATGATCTGTACCATAAATGGTGACTTTTCTATTTAAAAAATGCAAAAGGAAGTAAGTTTATAGTTGATTTAAAAGAAAGGCTTAAGCGGCAATTTAGTGCCAACAATGCTATAGAGAATATGTAGTAGTCTATGTATTCTTCCACAACTATAATGCATAAAACAGTTCAAATCTGACATAAAATATATTCATATTCACTGTACAGAGTCTGCAGAACATTAGAATTTTTGCCTTTATACTGATTGTCCTTATCATAGAGTATGGCACAATTTACACAAGTTCTGACTAAAGTCTGACTGATCAGACAAAGCAGTCATTCTCTCTATGTAAACTTACCTACATGACAGAACACTATTATATATTTATTATTATTCACCCTGCAGAAGACAGATAGAAATGCTGTTTTTTGCAGTGGGGCTGATTTGACCAGCATTAGTGAATAAGTACCTTCACTTTTTTTCTTAGTCTTGCTATGATGTAAAAAATGAATTACATTTATCAACCCTTAACCACACTGCAACATAAATTGAGTAGAGGAAAGGAGAATCATTTGTTATACTGTATTATTGCCCCTCTCTGCAATAGGAGAAATGGGAGTGCGTATACTGTACATGTACTGAGCAGAAGTAATGCTGTCCCAAAACAAAATACAAAAGTTAACATTTTAAAACAATATATTTTTTATTACACATTTTTCAACTTCTCTCTCAATAACACGTTCACTGCATTTTTTCAAAACTCACGGCTAAACTACACAAGAAATTTTGATCCACAATGACTCAAATCTGATGGTGTCTGAAAGACTTTTTCTTCTCGAGTGACAGTCAGATGTAGATACATGAACAAAATACATCATCAAAAGATCAAAATCTCCCTTGTAGTTTAGCCCTAGTGGTGTGGCATAATTAATACTGTTTTTGCGTGAACTAGGTGGTACAAATTGGAATGCTAATTGGTGCGACATGCTAAGAACATAAGAATGCCTGCTCAAGGCAGGTGTGAATTATAGTGCTCCCTTGTACTAAACTACTCTGAGCCTAATGCCTTGTACTTCTTCACAGGTGCAATTGTCATATAGGCATGCTTAGTGTGCCTAGTGACTATGAAAGAGTCTTTTTGAAATCCATCTTTTGTTGGCCTATTGAAAGTTATGATTGATAAATTAGTACAGTACAGCAAGTTTTTTGTATGCATTTTACTAATAAATATCTGATAATTGAAAATGATTTCAACACAAATTATGGTTCAGATACGGTATTTGATCCTATCCAGAAATGTCAGACTTCTAGTTCTAACAGACACACTGTTAAATATCAAAATATTTCTTATGTGCTGAACTGATCTGATGTGAAGTGAGTCCTTAAAGGGGTTGTTCACCTTTGTAACAAATTGACAAATCTAACAGTTCACATGAATAGAACAAACTTTTCCATAGAAATAGTTAACAGAAAAAGTACAGTTCAAGAGATATTCACCTCAGAAGTGTCCCTGTACTAATCCTTCAGTTCCACACAGACCCTGTGCTGGGAGGGGGTCACTGACCCCCAAAAACACTACAGTGTTCACTTCCTCTTCCTTATATGACATCACACATTGTACTGGCAGCTAACTTAACTCCTATTGGCTGTGTCTGCTGTCAATCTGCCACTGCTTCCTGTGCTGGGGAATTTGAGCAGCATTCAGGTACTGAAGAGAAACGGTTACAAGTTTGTGAGAGGGAGGGGGAGTGTGGGCTTGGGCTGCAGAGTCTTCAACTGTGCAGATGGGGGGGATCGAGGTGCTTGGGACCTGGAGTTTTACGGATAATGGATCTTTCCATAATTTGGATCTTCATACCTTAAGTCTACTAGAAAATCATGTAAACATTAAATAAACCCAATAGGCTGGTTTTGCCTCCAATAAGGATTGATTATATCTTAGTTTGGATCAAGTACAAGGTACAGGTATGGCATCTGTTATACAGAATGCTTGCGACCTGGGGTCTTCCGGATAGCAGATCTTTCTGTAATTTGGATCTTAGTACTATAAAATGGTGTAAACACTAAATAAAGCCAATAGGCTGGTTTTGCTTCCAATAAGGATTAATTATATCTTAGTTGGGATCAAGTACAAGCTACTGTTTTATTATTACACAGGAAAAAGAAATCATTTTTAAAAATTTAAATTATTGGATTATAATGGCTACTATGGGAGATGACACTTGTACTTTCCAGAAATATATTATTTTTTTTTGGAGGGGGGTCCATGTATTATTTTGTGTATTTACCTCATAAAAAAAGGTAAAATATTTTTCTGGTATAGATCCCTATATCATGAAAAATATAACTTTTTAATTTTTTGGTATTTAGAGCTCTAAATCTTGTTCCAGAAGTGGAACACTTAAAAAATGTATAGTTTTCCTAGGTAAATTACCGCCCCCCCCCGGGAGAGCGCACAAAATGTTCAAAAAACGTACCTGCCCTCATCACTGCTCTGCCTGTCACTTAGGGCTGCCACCTCACCCTTTTAAAACCAAACACATATGAAATCCACAGCCTGCATGGCTAATTAGCAATTCATTTAGATGCATGATACATGGCTGCACAGAAATCAGTTCAGTCTGCAGCATCTAAATGAGTTGATAATTAGCCATGCAGCCTGTGGATTTCATGTGTTTGGTTTTAAAGGGGTGAGGTGGCAACCCTACTGTCCCTGCTAGATGTGTAAGTTACATACGTTTCTAAGCAAGTCAGTGCTGGTTTTGTTGCAATTTTGTAAATAACTGACATTTTGCTTAATGCCAAAGGTTGCCAAACAATGTTGCTCCTTTCTTTTCTGCAGTATTTGTCTGCATGGCTGTGTGATTGTTTGTTACAAGGCAGGTTTGTTTATATGCTGCGTCTGTTAACCTCTGCCATTACAATTGAGTAATCAACCAATGACCATTCAAATTATGTGACTGGTTACAGTTCACAAGCACCCAATAAATTACTAGGAGGAGGGCAGTATCAACATCCAATAGGAAACAAGTAAGGGCAAAGCCTGGGCATGATGATGTCATCATATAGGAAGTTCTTGGTGTGTCAGGTTCAAAATAGGCCACTCCCATCACTTCAGAAAACTGGTCAGAGAGACAGGAGAAGGGCTGAGTTAATAGGTATAAAAATTAGCTTTTACAATGGCATTTTTACTTTTTGTTATGGAAAATGGTTTTTCTAACACATTGAGAGCATTGTTAGTGGTTTCATAAGATTTGTACATTGAAGGTGAACAACCCCTTTAAGGCAAAGGTCCCCCCTCCCTAACTTTATCTACTTGTGCCACCTTCAAATGTAAAAAGATTTGCGGAGCAACATAAGCATTAAAAAAAAAAATCCTGGGGGTGCCAAATGAAGGATATGATTGGCTATTCAGTTGTCCTGAGGGACTTGTGGATTGGCAGCTTACGGGAGGCTCTGTTTGGCCATAAACCTGGTTTTTGTGCAACCAAAACTTGCCCCCAAGCCAGGAATTGAAAAATAAGCACCTGCTTCAGGGCCACTAGCAGCAACATCCAAGAGGTAGGTGAGCAACATGTTGCTCACAAGCCACTGATTAGGGACCACTGCCTTAAGGTAAGTCACAGGACTCAAGTCAAATCTACCTAAATGTTCAGGAGGAAGTAATGTGGGAACTGGGTTTATAAAGTTGGTAGCTGACTCTGATTGGCTCACCATCAAGGCTGCTAAGATGAGTGGGAAAAGCCAGGTGAAAGGTAAAAAGAAAACTCGGCAGATCTCCTAGCATAGTGGTTAAGTAGGGCAGCCAGAAACCTGGAGGTTTCTGGCTTGAATCCCAGTGGAACCTAACATTATGTAAAGACCATTAGGCTTGTGGTGAGTACAAACTTTAACAGTTGGGGGCATATTAAGCTGTGTAAAATTACATTTGCTGGAAAAAATGGTGTAAAAAGCTGTTTAAAATAAATGGTGAATTTATCAAGAAATGTTTTATTTTATGGCATGCAAACACCAGATTTGCCGCTGTTATTTTATGCTGCTTCAGACCATTGCAGGTCACTTTAAGAAAACGTGTGAAAACATTTATGTGTTTTTATGCTGTTTTTTACATGGCAAAGCCTGGTGAAGTGTGGCAAATTATCCTGTTGTTTTTTACACCACATAATAAATGTGCCCCTTCATATACAGACAATACAGAGTAAATGATACAGGGATATCTTTGAAAAAGGTTTTTAGGGTTTTGGTAACATCACATCTTACCACAGCTAGATAGCAAACTCCAGTCCTAGTCAATGGCTCAGTAATATTACATGTACAAGTACTGCATGTTTTCCCTTCTTCTCCCTGAGTGTGCAAATTCATCAACTTGATTCAGCATAATGTTAGGAGAAAAAAAATCATAGTGCAAAACATAATATCCTAACCAAAAAAACAAAGTTTAGCATGTGTACTTATCAGTAGTGGTGAACTCAACTGCACAGTTAGTTTTGCCTCAAAAAATTGTGAACTGGCGAAAGTTTGCAAAAATTTCGCAAAATGCATTCCGACATCACAGATAGGCAGATAGGAAATTTATAGGGTTTGCTTGTGGCCCCACATGAGGGATTACAGTATTGTATCATGAACAGATGACCAAAATGTCAGAACAGGACTGAAGTTTGATAGGCAGAAGAAAAACTGGAATATGATTGGTTAGCTTTTATGCATGAGTCATAGTAAACAGGCTGTGAATAAAGTCAGAAAAATAAATACTGATAATTCATTCAGATATGTTTTATTTTGCCTAAACTTTCATATAAACAAAATATTTGCTTTTAGTGCCTTTTAAGAATATTTGAAATACAATTGTAATAATATCCTTTGGTGTAAAGGTAAGTGGTTATGATTAACATCTGAAAGAGAAAAAATGAAAGGGTTTTGTGTTTTTCTAAACAGATTTATTTTTTCTCAAATGAATTGAATTCAGCAAACCCAGTTTTTTCTTAGCATCAGGAACACCATCACTTATTTTGATCTTGATTTTATTTCCATTTCAAAAACAGTTTATCCTCTCTTTATTATTATTATTATATCAAACAATCTTCAGTGCTAATATTTGCACATCATTATTAGTCCATAAAATGCAGAAAGCTGGTGTGACCTGTTTCCAGGAAGGCTTTAGAGTCCAGCTTCTATGTGCTGTCTCATGAGAGTCAAGCAAATTGCAGTGCTGCTGGAGCTGGAACAGTCACTTTCCTTTGTAGCTTCATGCTGTGCAGGAGTGCATCATGGCCATGTAAACCCCTTGATGATCCCTCATGCTGTGAGCCTCCTATGCTCTGTGTCATGTGTCATGATGGCTTTCCCACAATGCTCTCTTTAGTTCAGTGTCAGAGAAAGAGAACAAATTATCTCCTGCCGTCACTACCAAACATGCTCCCTGCCATGCAAGGAGCAGGCTGAATTCTCTATCCGAAGTAAATCCACTCATCTAAAGTATGCTTTACATTTCATTTTCGTTTAAGATTACTTTCTCTGCTCAGACTCTCTGACCTACAATACACCCACTCATAGCTCTCATCTTACAAGTCTTTGCAACATAGGTAATGATGACTACATACAGTTGGGTAGCCATTTTTTCCTTAATCGTGTTTCTTGATGTTAAATGGATTCAGAACAAATTGCTGAATAGTAAGAGTTTTGAGCACATGAAATAGCTTATAAAAACAAATTACACCGAGTCCTTACCCCTGTCTCTCCTTCCTAGTTTCGCTCCTCCTCTCTGCTCCTCTTATCTCTTCTCCCCCTACTCTCTTCTCTTCTTCTTCTTCTTCTTCTTCTTCTTCTTCTTCTTCTTCTTCTTCTTCTTCTTCTTCTTCTTCTTCTTCTTCTTCTTCTTCTTCTTCTTCTTCTTCTTCTTCTTCTTCTTCTGTGCTATTAGACATTGTTCCAGAAGTTTTGAGTGTTCTGTTGAAACGCATAGACACAAACACATATGTTTGGAGCTGTTAATGATGTCTGATCTGTTGTTACCCCGTTAATATGCAAAAAATTACAATTTGATCCAAAAAGGGTGTTTTCCCTTATATCTAGGTAGTGGATAAATAAAATCAGGCAGTCCTTGAGTTGCATACACCTGACTTACATACAACTCACACAACAGACAGAGGCTATTACAGTAACATACTATGGGTTGCTTGACTTTTATTAGCATTTAGCTTTAATAAACCACCTGCCCCAAATCCCCTCTGGTGTGTGCTGTCTACTGCAGAGCACAGAAAGGTAAAAATAAATACTATATTAAGACAGACATCTGTCTAAGTTGCATTTAGTAAGTAAATAAATATGTTTCAACTTACATACAAATTCAACTTAAGAACAAACTTGTCCCTATTGTGTGCTTATTGTATATAGTTCAATAAGTTTTGGTAAAGTGTTACCTTCTATTGCTATAGGTATTTTCATTTATATTTATTGTGATTTGGTATTGTACTACAGCAGGGCTGTTTAACTAGAACACTAGGGGCCACATGTGCGGTGTTCAGTATGGAGACAGAAGATGGGGCAAATGTATTAGACCACAACTTTTTGGGTCAGGCTTTTTGAAGCTAAAATCCGAAAAGTCACAAAAAAGCACAATTTTTCTGGGATTTATTATGCGACAAAACTGCGACAATTCCGAATCCAAAAATACTCAAGCTAAAACCTGTCAAAGTCATGTAGAAGTCAATGGCTGATGTCCATTTTACAATTGGAAGATCTTCTAATCTAATTCATGGTTTTAAAGGTTTTTGGGTGTTTTTGATGCTGGCTTTTGTGCGACAATACGAAAAAGTAAGAGATTTTTCCCATTCATGCTTTTTCAGTTCGGATCTTTTAATAAATTTCATGACATTCATTTTAGAGAACGTGAGTTTAGTCATGGTTTCAAAAACCTCTAAAACCACTAAAATGAGGCCTCCACGTATCTGTAGTCCACATTAAGGCACAAGAATGTTAATTTTCATGCTTAATTTCATGCTTAATTCCTTTCAAAGATTTTGGGAGAGAGGTCTTCGTACTTTAACAGTATGTAATAGAATGGCTAATAGTGATGGGCTAATTTCTCCTGTTTCACTTAGACGAAAAATTATTGAATTTCCAGCGAAATCTGCGGAGCGGTGAAAAATGTGTGAAACTTGAAAATTGACACTGCGTCAATTCTGATGCCGGCTTTAATGTCAACAGGCGTCCAAATAGTATTGATGCGATTTTGACGCGAGTGACGCGCGTCCAAAATTTTTTGATACCGACGAATTTTTGCTGGAGATTCGCTAATCTATTCGCTGCCGGTTAAACGCGAATTTGCGCCAGCCAAATTTATTCACCTTTCACTAATGGCTAATTCTAAGCAGCTTTTCAATTGGTCTTTATTTTTCTTCACTATAGTTTTTTAATTTGGCTCCTCCTTCTGACGCTTTTCAGCTTTCAAATAATAGTCATTGACCCCATCTAGAAAACAAATGCTCTGTAAGGCTACAATGAATTGTTATTGCTACTTTTTATTACTTAATCTTTCTTGTCAGGGCCTCTCCTATTCATATCCAAGTCTCTTATTCAAATCAATCCATTGTTTCTGGGGTAATTTGGACCCTAGCAACCAGATCACTGAAAATGGATATGCTGCTGAATATAAAGCTAAATAACTTAAAAACTAAGAAGAAGTAAGAAAAAATGAAAATCAATTGCAAATTGCAAATATCACTCTCTACGTCATACTAAAGGTTAATTTAAAGGTGTTGCTATTATTGCCTTGTACGCAAGCCATACACTGGGTACTTTCTGCCAGATTCATACAGAATGGGTTTGTTGATATGAAGAACTTGACTGTCTTGTACTGGGATAAGACCTCAACCCAACTGAGCATCTATGGGATGAATGAAGATGCTTACAGTATGTGAGCCAAACTTGGTCTCCCAAAATAAGTGCCCAACATAGAGTATAAAGGCTATTTTAGCACCAGAGAAAACCAGTTTCATATCAATAGACTTGGATTTGAAATTAAATGTTGCACAGACAGATGTCCGCATAGTTTTGGCCATACAGTGTATCATCCATTTAAGAGAATAGTATATATTCTCTAGGGGATCTACAGTTTAAACCCCTGTTCCTATATTCTCAGTCCAGTCATTTAATGGAATCACCTGATGACAGATGCAAAGCTGCGTTCTCTGCTGCATAAACAGAATGGAGAGGCCATTCAGTATACAGTAGTTTGAAATAAAAAGAGACGTCTTATTGTTCCCAGGCTCTTACCATACTTGCTTTTCTCTTTGTTGCTTTGTTCTTTATTTGATCTTAGGCTTGATACTGCAAGTTTTTATCAACAAAATAAAATCAATCCTAAAGAAAAGCATTTTATTCTTAACACATCAAACAAAGATGTGAACAAGGGAGGAAAGGAAATTGAAGACTTGAGAACATATGCATCTAACAAACACCTTTGTCATATTATGTTCATGTGTATGACGGCTCAGCAAATTCATGACACTCCTTGAAAACACAGGGCAGGTGTAACTTATGCAGTGTCATTCCATTTTTTATGCTGATATGTTACACTGATATTTTGTTCAACTTAGATTTACCATGGTATTTAGTTTAGAACTGATATATAATACACATCCATTTTAGTTTACAATACCCACTGTCAATATATATCAATGAAATATATTAATGAAATACTGGCCTCTTAAGTGTGAATCAAATGATCATTTATACAGTATTTTACCTTCCCTGAGATAATATTAGAAGTGGATAACTAACCCATAGGGATCTTAGAAATATGTAAAGATTAAAAGACGGTAATTTTGACTGATAAAAATGTATTGACTCAAAAACTCCCCCCAAAAAGCAAGTACTGCTACCATGCAAATGCCTCTTCATTAGGGACATTAGGACAAGATTCAATCTCAAACCATTGCCCCAGGAGGCAAATATCTATTGCTCTCTGAGACTACAGTTTTATTGTTCTTTTTTATTACTTATCTTTCTCTTCTGGCCCTCTCATATGTATATTTCAGTCTCTTAAAACACTGCCTGGTTGCTAGGGTAAATTGGACTGTTGCACAGAAGCTAACGTGCATTAGTTCTTCAAAAAGGAAGTTATTGCGCTGATAGATTCCATTTACAAACAGGGGTATGAAGGAAGGTAAAAACCTGATTTTGGTGGCACTTCCCCAGTGTTTTCAAATACTTTTTATTGCTCTGATAAATTGCTTTCAATTACACATAAGTGTAAAGTACAGGGTGCATGGATGTAACGGGAGACCTGTAATTAACTCCTACCATTAAGAGGTGTAATTTCTAGGCATCCCTTTATATGTTATGTCTACACAATAAATCATTTGCTAATGCTGTTATTGATTGGAAAACTGCATGTTTGCAGGTGCCTAATATCACACTGGGATTTTGGAGAAAAGCAGTGTACTGTGGGAAAAGCCATAGCATTTTGCATCCAAATTTTACACTTTGTACATTTCACTGGTTTAGTAAATAAGTGCTGTGTATAGGGAAGTTACGGTTTTCTATATTTCTGTTCTCTTTAAATAGTATGATTCTATGTTATTAATAGGATTACTCACACTATGTATATTTATCAAAAAGTGAAGTTAGAGTTGCTAGAGTGAAATTCCGCCACTCTCCATTCATTTCTATGGGATTCTTAAAGGCGTATTTATCAAAGGGTGAACTTTCACTTTCACCCTTTGATAAATACACCTTTAAAAATTCCATAGAAATGAATGGAGAGTGGCGGAATTTCACTCTAGTGGACTGTGGTCTTCTCTAACTTCACTCTTTGATAAATATACCCCTATAAGCCATATAGTAGTTAAATATCAAGATGTATATTAATGGTACACAACAAAGCAGAGATACGAAAACTTGGTGCTCTGGTTTTTTTTATTGCTGGGGTCAGTGACCCCTTCCCCTTAACCAGACAGAATTCTCAGTTGCAGGCATGAAAGATCCAGAAAATCAGTAATTCAAAACTAATGATGACCAACCAAAAAGTTTTAGATTGAATTTCCCCTTTAATATATACATTAACAGTGAAATTTTACATTCCAGTTTTTTTGGCTTAATGTAAATATATTATAAAAATATTTAACTATGTTTAATTAATGTGAATCAATCACAGAATGAGTAATTGTAAATTAAATAAACCCTCTGAACACAGAATTTAAGGTATAAAATTGCTAATAAAAATTGCATGGAAAATTAATTTATAATTCAGAGTTGACAACACTCACAACCACTCTTTTAAACTTAGGGTGCTATCTCTTGTTAGATTTGCAGTGTAAATATGAATTCTCTTGCAGGATGGGATATTCAGGTATACCATATTTTGAACTTTTAAAGATGACAATAGTAGATTGCAGAATCTAGACATCTATGTATATAGATTGCTGTTGTTGTTGATAACCAGTTTATTGCAATTTAGCACCAGAAAGGAAAAGAGCTCAATCCTAGACATACGAAAGGGCAGAGCCATAGCTTGTAGCTTCTGCCATAGCCCCCACTGTTCTATACATAGGCCATCTGGCAGTGGTCCTCAATCATTTATCCTCCCAGCTAACAAACAACAAGTAAGAGTGACTCCCCACTGCCATGTAGCAAATGCTCACAGCTCATGAAAATGTCAACGTGGCCAAAAAATTATATTGATTGATTTCTTGTACACCTGTTAACTGTGCTCAGGTTATGTAAAAGTCTCTACTCTTTATAGACCATGTCACATCTGCTCCCACTGAAAATGTAAATTAATCCTAGTTACAGTGTCTCATTAGAGGGAAATAAAGGGCAGCCAGAGATCAATAGCAATGTCAGGAGTTTTATACATTTTAAAACAACATTTTTATAGTTCATTTGGAAAACCAAACTAATTCTTGTGTCATCTTCTTTTACTGATTTAACCAAACGAGAAAGGGAACCATATGTCAAAGCTTTATAAACTGAAGTGATGACCACAGAGTTTTTGTGATCCAAGAAAATTGAAGCAAATTTCAAAATGAAAAATAAACTGCCTCAATAATAAGGAAGATTAAATTGCAAATTATTATTGAACATTTTCTTTCAATGGGGATCTCTCCCCCAAAAGACAACGTAAAATTTCTCATTTTCAGATCTCTCCATCTGGTAAAATCTCAGTGCACCAGAGAACCAGTGCTAGGCTCCCTGGTTTCGGCTCTTGCTTCTGCCTAAAACAGCCGCCTTTCACTTCAGGAGGAGCCCAGGTCTTAATAAGAGAAGAGCCAAGCAAAGTCTTCTGGACGAGCAAAGGGCACGATCGTTTTACCAAGGAGATAAGATGGAAGGCAACACAGCTCAGAAGACAGGCTAAACGGTAAAGCGTGGTCAGGCAGGCTGGCCAGCACAAGCAGAGTTGAAGAATAGTCAGACAGGCCGGGTCGGTGCAGGCAGAGTTTAAGGAATGATCAGACAGGCTAGGAACAGGATTGGAGAGTGTACAATAGTCAACAGGCAGGCAAGGTTTGGATTAGAGAGTTCAGAATAGTCAGCAAGCAGGCAAGGTTCAATATCAGGAAGATCAAGCAGGATTCACGAAGAATAAACACCTAGGAAACTAACAAGTAGAACCTAACAAGGGGCAATGAGTTTACATTCAAAGCCCCTTTAAATACTTTTAATTTAGAGCCATTGCGTGATGATGTCATCACGCCGACGCGTAAAACCAGGAAGTGTCGTGCACGCCATAGGAGAGCTGGCGCTGGAAGGGGAAAGATGCACGTGGACGGCTTTCCCGTCGGAGGCCCGGCGGGCGTCCCCGCTGCCCACTAGACCACCAGGGTAAGCCACTAGACCACCAAGGTAACCTATCGTTACAACAAATTGAATTTTATTTTTAATTTTGAAATCTGACATGGGGCTAGACAAATTGTCACTTTCCCAGCTGCCCCCAGTAATTCGACTTGTGCTCTGATAAACGTCAGTCCCTCTTTACTGCTGTACAGCAAGTTGGAGTGATATCACCCCCTCCCTTTCCCCCCAGCAGCCAAACAACAGAACAAAGGGAAGGTAACCAGATAGTAGCTCCCTAACACAAGATAAAAGCTCCCTGATAGATCTATGAACAGCACTCAATATTAAAATCCAGGTCTGACTGCGAGACATTCAGTTACATTGAGTAGAAGAAACAACAGCCTGCCAGAGAGCAGTTCCATCCTAAATTGCTGGCTCTTTCTGAAAGCACATAGCCAGGCAAAATGACCTAAGATGGCTGCCAATATTTATTTATTTATTATTATTATTATTGCACACCAATATTCCAACTAAAAAAATGCACTTGCTGGTTCAGGAATGAAATTTTATATTGTCGAGTGAATTATTTGCAGTGTAAGGAGTGTAATTTAGAAATAAAATCTACATCATAAAAATCATGACAGAATCCCTTTAAGGAATGTGTCTCCAAATTAAGCTATTCTATATAATGAATACTATACCCATAACATTTTAAAGACAATTTCTTTTATTTTTTGGGTAGAGTATTAAACTTTTCATTCTGTTTCTCTCCAGCTTAGGTTGCTAGCTATTTGTTACTTTTCCAATGAGAAATCATAAAATACACAGTATGGAAAAGTATTACTACCTAAGGGAGAGTGTCTACTTTTAGATCCATGCTTTTAGATTTTCTCTATGGGAAGGCCAAGGAGACTAGAGTCAAAAGACTGAACTGAAAAGATGAAAAGTAAATAGCGTGCAAAAATGGGACAAATGCAACATAATGATTGAGTATATATTTTCCTTTTTTGCTTATATGATTTCATTATGGCATGTACCAAAACAGACACAAAGGGGCAGATTTATCATAGGTTGAGGTGAATTTTCAAATGAAAAAAATTCAAATTTCGAGCTATTTTTTGTGTACTTCAACTAGGGAATAGTCCAAATTCGAAAAAAATGTGAAAATTTGAATATCAAAATTTATCATGCACTGTTTCTTTAAAAATGCGACTTAGACCATTTACCATCTAAAACGTCCCGAATTGCTGTTTTAGCCTATGGGGGACCTCCTAGAACATATTTGGAGTCAATTGGTGGAAAAACTTGAAATTGAATTCGATTGAATGCGATATTCCTTCGATTCATACGATTCAAATTCGGGTGAATACGGACCTATTAGATCGAAAACTGACCTATTCGTCCCAAAAAACCTTTGACTTAATTTCGGGTGGTCGTTTTGAATTCGAATTTCGAAATTTTTTAAATTCGATATTCGACCCTTGATGAATATGCCTCAAAGTATAGAGATAATGTCTTGTTACACTTTACTACATTTCTTCCATAATATTTAAAATGACATTTTTTACAACCCATATTACAGTTGTCACAGCCATTACTTTGGAAGGGCAATGTACAGGGTTGGAGGAAAAGGACTATACTGCATGAATGACTGCACTCATATTTATTATAGTTATTATTTAAGGAGCTTATTCTATCATGGGAATGAATGATATAATTTAGTAGCCCAATATACATACTGCTCTGCAGCATCTATGTATGACTGCCAGTTCTCAGTGATCCCCATCCAGAGAATCAGTAGGTTAATAGCAAAAGTGTAATATAAGATAATATATATTGTATATTTAATAATATAAGATACGATTTAAACCCACCTGATTGTATCTTGAAAAATGATATGTTTTTTATTATATTGTTCCTTATATTTTGTCACAGTTCTGTATTTATTTACTCTTGGAAGATGTGTGTTTAGAAATGAGGTGATGCAGATGATATAATTGTTGGTTACATGTGACCTTCTTCTATTGAATGACTTAATGATAGCTTTCACATTTTAATACAATTCAGCTCTGATTAGCATGAGTGCTGTTGAGGAGATATGACATAGCTTGAGTTTCATTTCGAATGGGCTTTGTTATTTCACAAAAAAGAGTGGATCAGCTTGTAAACAATATGTAGCAATATGTGGTTTACTAACATTTAACATTTCTACAAGCCCCAATTATGCATGAAAGACATAGGGGGCCCACAAATAATAAAGCTGATATGACAAAAGGTGGAGAAATAAAGGAAGTAATGTTCAAACACTAGCAAAATTATACTTAAATGATTGTACAGTGAATGGCACCATGGGTCTGGCATTATTAGTGGCTTTAACTAAAAAAAACATGCAGTGGACTTCATTTATGAAGAAGTGTGAAACTTGTGGTCACTGCAAAATCTTGGGCATACCACTAGCCACAATGTTTGCTCTACAAATTATGTGTAAAGTGAGCTCCACAAGTAAGTGGTAAGCAAATGACCTAAATGCCTTCTTCTAAAGCAGTGCTGTCCAAGTTCTGTGTAACGAGGGCCAAAATTTTACAGGCCTATGTTGAGGAGGGCCGATAATGGAAATCAGTGTTGGCCACTCCCCCTTTTAAACCACACCCACTTTAAACCACACCCATATTACCACAAGAACTTTTAAGATCGTATCCACATTAACGGTGGTAGCACACCAAAAAACCAAATGGTTGGTGCTCACTGCAGGGAAATCCCTCATCACTCATATGTGAAAAATTGAAGTCATGTTAAAAACACACCCTTAAATCCATATGCCTCATCCTCCCCTGTGGATAATACAACAACCCCCCAACACATGATTAAACACCTTTCCAAATAACAAACCCCTTACAGGCTTACATCCCACAGGTAGGGTAGGGCAAGCAGCACTGGGCAAGCAGAGAATGGCACACACAGGGAGGCAGGGCCAAGGTATTTTTGCACCCTAGGCAAAGGCTTCAATCAGTGCCCCCCACCCAGTTCTGCATTACCATTTCCCACCTTACCAGTCATATAGCCCCCTGTACCTGTGCCAGCACCAATCATATTGCCTCCATTTGTACCTATACCAATGGCAGGCAATCTCTCAGATTGCCCCCAGGCCCAAATCTGTACCTGTGCCAGCATAAGACAAAACATCCATCATATTTTTACCCCCAATCTGTACCTATGCCAGCGGCAACCAAAAGAATACATTATTTTGCCCCAATTTGCATCTGTTCAAGCAGTAGCCAATAATCCATGATATTGCCCTCAAACATCTGTGTACCTGTGCCAGCAGCCACTATATTGCCCCATGTACCTGAGCCAGCAGCAGCCAATCCCTTATATTGCCCCCAATCTGTACCTGTGCCAGCATCAGCCAAAAAATACACACTATTGCCTCCATATATGTACTTGTGCCAGCAGCAGCCAAATATCCATCATATCATCTGTTTACCTGTGCAAGTAGCAGCCAAGATTATTGCCCACAAATATGTACCTGTGCCAGCAGCTGCCAAAAGGGAGCTGGGGAGTGATTCAACAGGGGGTTTATAAAGTTGAAAAACTATTAAAGGCCAAGCAAATCAGGGTTTAAAAAAGAAAGAAAGGAAATTCCCCTTAAAAGTGTGCCCCCCCATGATTGCGCACTAGGTGGGCGCCTACTCTGCCTGCCCCTAGTTCCAGCCCTGCAGGGAGGAAAGGCAGAACAGAGCAGGAGACAAGTAAAGCTATCATTCTAATATGAACTACATACAGTGACACAGTGCTGGATGGACACTGTTATTACACTGTTAAGAAATCATACCAGTCAATCTCTTTGCTTCATAGAAATGCACAGTTTAACTAAGCCAATCACAATGAAACCAAAAAAGCGTAGAGGCTGACGAATCCTTGGACTGTGATGCCCGCTGCCAATAATACGCCTCTGAGCTGAAAGCAAATAGAGGCCAAAATATCCTGTCAGCAATAGCTACAGATCTCTTTCCTGTCAGCAAAGAATCATGGGTAAAAAAAAAACAAGTACTATGGGATATTTCCTGCCCCTTCAGAATTTTCTGGCGAAAAAATATTTGTACACCACTACATAGGTGGTGGTAAAATTTTGCGAATATTCTTGCATAAATTTTGTCTTTTGCACATTTTGCTGTTTATTAAACCAGACGTTAATGTGTAGGTAGCGTTATTTTCAGCAAATGCGATAACTGGCGAAAACATACTTTTGCGCTAGAAAATTCGCAAATTTAAATTTACCGCAGTTTAGTGAACTGGTGAAAACATATTTGGTGACAAATTTGTCTATATTTTGTGCGAATATTTTTATTGCGCTTTAGTAAACGGACCCCTGTACCTCCTACAAGGTTCCTACAAGGTTCTCCAGACCTTCCATGACCCCAACTCCAATGGAACTGATTTGATCTCATTTAGTATGCATATCTGGTATGGAAATAGGTTTTATTGCATTTAAGATTCAATTGTGACATGGCTTGAACCACTAACAGGAATAGAAGGTAACTTTTATTGATATACTAGGATGCATACTATATACTATGTTCTGGGACTTAGGTGGTCAGAGTTCCACATTTGACCAATCACTCCACAAAGATTTATTTATTTTAGTTGCCACTGATACCAAGTTAAGTGATTCAGTACACTTGGTACTTGGTACTTAGATGGTAAGGTAAGAGTTTTCATGTTAATTTTTTAATTTCCACACCCAGGTGCCAGGTGTTAGGGTTCTGGAGTAATGTCAATATACTGTATAACCCCTAGGGCTAAATATCTTAACATCTCTAGCTTGTTTGTTAGCACATTCCTCCCTCTACTCTACAAGGATAGAGTAGGGGGTCCCTAAGGATCCCAGCACTTATTTATCCCTACAGCCTACCTCATTATATATTTGATAGTAAAAGAAGAAATTAAGGTATGGTCCATTGCAGGGTGTTACTAGCATCTGCAATTTAAGTTCCTGTTTTTATGATCAACTTACGAGCATGGGATGGCGATATTTAGGGTTAAAAGCAATTAATACATTTGTTTACATTGGTTGCTTTTACATGTAAAATGGGGCTGTTTCATTTGGCAGCTGCCCAAAGGAAAGTATACCAGAAAAAAGACTTTGGCAACAATGAAATAATTGTTTTGAAGTAATGTGTCAATATAGGATTTGCAAAATGTGGAATCAAAAGGTTACATATTTACTTACTTGAATTTAGGTTAAAAAAGACAACAGTGTAACACGTACAATGCTCAGTGGCCTTGTTGAAGTATCACTCTTTTCCCATGAGAGAAAATATGTTGTTCTGACTACAAACCAAAAAGGGCTGTGAAAAAATTGCTTGAGAGATAACAAAAGCTGTTTAGATGTGCCTACTTTACAAAAAGAATATATTGCAGCAGTGAATCATAGCAAAGAATATCAATGCACTAAATGCTATGATTTTTGGTCAGGAGGTTCGCCTCTTCTATCTATCTATCTATCTATCTATCTATCTATCTATCTATCTATCTATCTATCTATCTATCTATCTATCATCTATATCTATCTATATCGATATCTATCTATCTATATATATATATTGGGCAGTTCTAAGCATTATTGGTTTCATCACTTGGCATAGTGAAAAAAGATTTCTCCTGCTTTATAGTAAAATTTAAATGGCAGATGAAGGGTAACGGTAACGTGAAGCAGAAAATCTTGAGCTATAATTTGTGATTAATGTATTACAGGAAGCATGACAAATTCAAGTCTAGAGAGAAATTAGATTAATAACATTTATTACTTTTGTTGAGCTTTACGGTCAAAGTTGTTATGGATACAGCTTGTAAGTGCAATGACTGCAAAAATAGTTTGAAAACAAGTGTAATAAAATGCCATATCTGAGAATGTAAATCAATTAAAAGTTATAAATGTATACATGTACACACAGACTTGAAAAGTGCTACTGATCCTGTAAAAAATGCCTGCCTTTTTAAAGAAAAGTAAACACATAGAGCTCAACAGGATTTTGTTTTAAAAAATATAGGAGTGAATTTATGAAGTTTCAGTTGCAGATTTCTTAATTATTTTGCATGCTACTTCAAATAGAAAAAATGAAAAGCTCTTCCGTAGACGGCCTTGTGTTTAAACTGGTAGTTCTTTAGGCTGTGGTTTGGTGTCTTCCAAATCTGAGATTGGATAGCCACTCTTAACAAATCTTATTTTACATCATTAATTGTGACTCACTTGGTTACAAAAACACAACCCTAAAGGGGATTGGGTTGCTGATAAGATTTGTCATTGGGGGGTAGACTGTGGGAATTCTAAGCTAAAACAGGTTCATGTTCTAGCTGCCATATCCGTAAAAGGCTTGCCTTTGTGTTACTCTTTTTGAGATTTTTTTTTCTAAAAAAGCTGCCGAAACTTCCTCTGTACAGGCCTTATGACTGTGCTATTGATTATATTCCTGGTTCCTTTCCCCCTAGGGGTAGGATATACCCTCTTTCTCCACCTGAATCAAAGGCCATGGAGAAGTATATTTAGGAAAATCTGGAGAGAGGGTTTTTAAGGCTTTCCTCGTCTCCAGCGGGTGCTCTCTTCTTTTTTGTAGAGAAGAAAGACGGTGGCTTAAGGCTATGTAATAAGACTTGAATAAGATCATAGTTAAGATTTGTTACCCCCTTCTCTTGATTTCTGAACTGTTTGATATAGTTAAGGGCACCACAATCTTTTCTAGGCTTGGTTTCAAAGGAGCATATTGTTTCATTTGAATCATGGGATGGGCATTATGAGTATTTAGTAATGTTCTTTGGTTTATGAACTGCCCCAGCCATCTTACAAAAATTCATAAACAATATCTTCTTTGACATTCTAGGTCACTATGTTGTGGTATACCTGAATGATTTTTTGATTTTTTCTTCAATTTAACTGATCCTCGTGTCCATGTTCAGGAGGTGTTGAATAGGTTAAGGCAAAATCAGATTTTTGCCAGGATTTCAAAACATGTTTTTGAGGTACCCTATATTCACTTTCAGGGGTATATCATTTAGAAAAAAGGCTTAGAGATGGAGCAAGCCAAGGTTCAGGTCATTTTAGATTTGGCATACCCCCTTTCCTTGTGAGCAATTCAGAGATTTTTATGGTTTATCAACCATTACAGGAAATTTATTAAGAACTTTTCCATACTGGTGGCAGATCCAAGCATATGGTTGAGGCTGTGAATGCATTTAAACAATTGAAGGAAGCATTCCATTTTGCTCTGATACTCCAGCATCCAGATTTTACTCTACCTTTCTTAGTAGTGGTGGATGCTTCTGAGAATGGCGCAGGTGCGGTTTTATCACAGCAACACACTGTTACCAGTAAAATTCGCCCCTGTGCTTTCTTTTCAAGGAGGTTTTCTCCTACAGAGATCAGTTATGACACTGGTAACAGAGAATTCCTAGCCATTAATTTCTCATTTGAGGAGTGGAGACATCTTTTGGAGGGACCTAAACATGTGGTTACTGTGTTCATCAATCATAAAAATCTGTTATATATCAAATCTGCTTAAATCATAGACAGGCCAGGTGGGCATTGGCCGCAGTAAAACCTGTCAGGATGTTGGTAATTATATTGATTTGTGCCCAGTTTGTCAACGCTCAAAACCTTCCAGGTCTATACCTCAGGGGTTAGTACAGTTGCTTCCTATTCCAAAAAGGCCATAGATTCACATTTCAATGGATTTCATTGTGGAATACTGTTATTAAGGTGGCAGTGGATCGATTTAGTAAAATGCATCATTTTATTCCCCTTTTTATTCCCCTTCCCATCCTCCCCTCTAAGTCTCTAGCTGAAATATTCCTATTCTGTAAAAGTTTCATGGTGCTCCATTGAACATTGTTTCAGATAGGGGGGTTCAGTTTGTTTCAAAGATCTGGCGGTTCTTTTGTTCACTTATGGGCACTTATCTGTCTTTTTCCTCTGTGTATCACCCACAAGCTAACAGCTAGATGGAAAGGACAAATCAATCATTGGAGCAATACCTCAGGTGTTACGTCTCCAGTAATCAATCACAATGGGCAGATTTTTTTTCTGGTCATTCCTCAGATGTTTCTGCTGTCAACTCTTGGTGGATTACTTTTCTAAGATTAAGCAGAAGGTTTAAAATTTTCTTCTGCAGTAGCTGCCTTTGATTGCAAAGTGTCACCCGAGTATCAGGTTGGTGAGAGGGTCTTGTTATCTTTTAAGAATATTCATTTGAAAGACCCTTCCGCCAAGCCAGGACCCAAATTCATTGCTCCTTTTTCCGTATCTGAAATCCCAGCACTGTCCATTTAGAAATTCCTCCTGAACTCAAAAATGTTAATTCTTTTCACATCTCTTTGTTAAAGGAAAACTATACCCCCAAAATGAACACTTAAGCAACAGATAGTTCATATCATATTAAGTGGCATATTAAAGAATCTTACCAAACTGGAATATATATTTAAGTAAATATTGCCCTTATACATCTCTTGCCTTGAGCCACCATTTTGTGATGGTCTCTGTGCTGTCTCAGAGATCACCTGACCAGAAATACTACAACTCTAACTGTAACAGGAAGAAGTGTGGAAGCAAAAGACACAACTCTGTCTGTTAATTGGCTCATGTGACCTAACATGTATGGTTTGTTGGTATGTTTGTGAGTACAGTGAATCCTACGATCCCTTATTTTTTAAAATTGCAATTTTCTATTTATGATTACCCAATGGCACATACTACTAGAAAAGTATATTATTATGAAAATGGTTTATTTACATGAAGCAGGATTTTACATATGAGCTGTTTTATGCAATATCTTTTTATAGAGACCTACATTGTTTGGGGGGTATAGTTTTCCTTTAAAGCCTGCCAGGGCTGCCAGCATTCTCCTCCTCCTGAATATTGTGTACAGAGGTTAGTGGATTTTTGCCTTTGCAGAGGTAAATTACAATACATCGAGTACATCTGGTATGCTGGAAAGGTTATGGTCCTGAGAGATCTTGGATTCATGCTGATGTTCTGGCTGATTGGCTTATACGGCAATTTAATTTTTAATTTCCTGATAAGTCTAGGGGTCTGATGGCCCTGGTTCTCTCATTTTAAGACCTGGCGGAATCCGACTAGTGAAAAGCTCCTCTGGAAGCAAAAGGCTGCTGTTATAGGTAGAAACGTGAGCCAAGACCGGATCCTTGGCATTTGTTCTGGGATACAAATCGTGACACTTTCCAAAACAATCAGGCCTAGATTTAGTATTATGAATCGAAACAGACCTAGATTTAGTATTATGAATCAATGTGTTAATTCCTGCTACTTGCTTTGATTAGCCAAACACCTTCTTGTTTTTTAGGCCTTATATTCTTTTCTCTATTTTAACCATTTGGTCTCATTGAACTAAACTGCCCATTTTACTGATAACCCCACCCAACCTCAAACTACAGATGCAAAATGAAAAACCTGCTATTAAAAATGGGACAAAGGCTAGTCTAGTGCGACGAGGAGACATAAAATATATGTTAGCATACCACCTTCCATACATCTTAATTTAGTTATTAGATGCACTCGCCCATTCAGTATTCCTCACATGCTGTCTAAACCCCTAATGATATCTCAAGGAATGTTATATGCAATTAATTGAGAGATAATCCTACCAGGGGTTCAGGATATCCTCACTAGATGAGTTATTATAGAAGATCTGCCACTATTAATTCATTCTCATACTCCCATATGGGTATGACTCTTTTTGGGAGTCTCTGGTGAACACAGTTTAAAATCCTAGCCATGCGGGCTGCATAGAAAAAAACAGCTGTACTGTGAAAATAATTTCAAATGGATCTTTTTCAAGAAGTGATCCAACAACCACATTGTGATAAATAAGTAGAATACAGGTATGGGACCTGTTATCCAGAATGCTTGGGACCTGGGGGTTTCCGGATAACGGATCTTTCCGTAATTTGGGTCTTCATGCCTTAAGTCTATTAGAAATTCATTTAAACATTTAATAAACCCAATAGGCTGGTTTTGCTTCCAATAAGGATTAATTGTATCTTAGTTGGGATCAAGTACAAGCTACTGTTTTATTATTACAGAGAAAAAGGAAATCATTTTTAAAAATTTGGATTATTTGGATAAAAAGGAGTCTATGGGAGACAGCCATTCCGTAATTTGGAGCTTTCTGGATATCGGGTTTCCAGATAAGGGATCCTATACCTGTATTAGAACAAAAAGCAATACATTTTTGTCTACAGCAATGCTAAGGGTAAACTTACATTTAGGGGCAGATTCACTAAGGGTCGATTTTCGAAGTAAAAAATACTTCGAAATTCGACCCTCGAATTGAAATCCTTCGACTTCGAATATCGAAGTCGAAGGATTTAGCGCTAAACGTTCGTTCGATCGATCGAAGGATTTTTCGTTCGATCGAACGATTAAATCCTTCGAATCGAACGATTCGAAGGATTTTAATCGTTCGATCGAAGGAAAATCCTTCGATCAAAAAAAGGTTAGCAAACCTATGGGGACCTTCCCCATAGGCTAACATTGACTTCGGTAGGTTTTATCTGCCGAAGTAGGGGGTCGAAGTTTTTTTTAAAGGGAAAGTACTTCGACTATCGAATGGTCGAATAGTCGAACGATTTTTCGTTCGATTCGTTCGATTTCGTTCGTATTCGAACAAATTTAACCAATTCGATGGTCGAAGTACCCAAAAAATACTTCGAAATTCGAATTTTTTTCATTCGAATCCTTCACTCTAGCTTAGTGAATGGGCCCCTTAGTGTGTATTTCTATATTATTACAGAAAGACATATTTTTTGTAGTGGGTATTCCTGCAGCCCAAAACATAGAGTAGGCATACTGGCTTCTTATTTTATCCTACCACAGAAATTTGTTTTCCTACTGCCTTTGCTGTGCAACAGTTGATTATCTCCCTTTAGCCCATAGTAATTCTTAAGAAACATAAAATATTGTTTTAACAGTCCCATTGGTATTTTTTATTCAGAAAACAAAATATGCACTCACTTGAGACCTTTGGATTTCCCATTGTAGAGCAGTCACACAGTTTGGGAGCTTATATATTACCATGTGTACCACACCAGTATAGACACACAATTATATAACGATGAAATATGGCAAACAGGGGAAACTATCATGATTATACCAAACAAATAAATAAAATGGTAATTGCCTCTAGACCAAGATAAAACACTCAGTTTCCTAATTCAGACAGCAACACCTAGTCCGATTGCCATTTTAGAGTCAGGAAGGAACTTGATGGATGTATGTCTTTTTTCAACCTTACTTACTATGTTATTATGTTATTATGTTATCTTCCATTGGGGCATATTTATCAAGATGTGAGTAGAAGATTTTAAACAAAGTTCTATGATGTATCAGAAAAAAAACGTATGTAGGTTTATCATCTTAGTACTTTATTTCAGTAGTCTACCCTGCCAGGGTCTGTTAAGAAATGGAGATGCAATAAATACTTAAATGTGCTGTACATTATAACTTGTGAATTATTTGTATGACTAATTTTTAATATAGTAAGTTTTGATTTTATTTTAGATATGTTAGATAAATCTCTAGAACTATTACAAATTGTAGTAATGTGGAATCTCAAAGGAAATCTTCACCTCGTGGTATGACATTTCTTACACTTTTACATAGCAAAAATATACAAATATAGACTTTACAGCTTATAGAAACAGTGTTATATATTCTTTACACCTTGAGGTACCATCTTTCTGTACTTTAGAGCACCATGGCTAATCATGGGTTGAGAGGTAAGGATGAAGAATTGTTTATTACAATATTTTGCTTTGGGAATGTCACTGGCAGTTTTCATGGCATTTGGGGTCCTAATGCCAATATTAGAAATCAAGAACTTGTGTCTTTTTGTTAATCTACTAGCATCTGAGTATTATGAGGGTTATTTATTAACATTTGTGTTTTTTCCATGTTTCATTCATTTTTTTGCACTAAAAATCTTGATTTTTAATTAATGGTTTAAAAACTTTTTCAGTATTTATTAAGCAAAAAAAGTTAAACTTGAATATAAAACTTCAGCATCTGAAAACTTGTGAGGATATGCACTTTAGAAGTCAATGATTTGGCACCCTAAATCCAGAACCAGTGCTAGGCTCCCTAGTCTCGGCTCTTGCTTCTGCCTTTAACAGACGCCTTTCACCTCTGGAGGAGCCCTCAGCTAATTGGATGCCTCCAGGTCTTACTAAGAGAGGAGCAAAACGAAAGGTTCTAGACTAGCAAAGGGACACAATAATTTCACCAAGGATACTAGATGGAAGATAACACAGCTTGGAAGACAGGCCAGACAACACAACAGGGACAGGCAGGCAGGGCCAGCACAAGCAGAGTTCGGAATAATCAGACAGGCCGGGATCAGGATTGGAGAGTGAAGAATAGTCCGCAGGCAGGCAAGGATCAGATCAGAGAGTACAGAATAGTCAGCAAGCAGGCATGGGTCAGATTGGAGAATTCAGAATAGTCAGCAGGCAGGCAAGGGTCAATAACAGGGAAATCAAGCAGGATTCACGTAGAATACACACCCAGAGACTAGCTAATAGAACCTAACAATGGGCAATGTATTGTATACAAAAGCCCCTTTAAATACTTTATAATTTCGTGCCATGCACGATGACGTAATCCCGCATGCACCATAGGAGAAACCGGTGCTGAAGGAGCAACAGCCACACGGCGGGCTTCCCCGCCGGCCACTAGACCACCAGGGTAAGCGGATATTGTTACAAATGGGAGCTGCTCTAGGCAAAATGTAAACTATTTAAGTGGGTTTGAGTTTTTTTAGCTTGTCAACCCATTACAATTATGGAATAAAATACAAATCCGAATGTAACATTCATTTTTTTTTAAATTGTGACCTTAGTCAAAGTAGAAAAAAACCCTCAAAAACGACACAAATTCTGGATTTTGATAAATATGCCTCTAAGTATTTTAACTGAATTACAGCTCTGTGATTAATCTGGTTTTTAACAGGAAATGTGTAATAACAGGAATGTGTAATACTATTTTATGAGAATTGTATTAATGCACAATACACATACTGTATAAATACAAAATTCCTTATATATTACATCATATATTTACTGTTATATTTGCAGATCACATGATACATTTAAGCTCACATGTATTTCTAATTGAGTCATAAAGGACCATGTTTGCATATTTTTAAAATACATTTGTAGCAGCTGTGGCTTAAGAAGAAATAATGTAGTCATGTTACTGGTTGATCTCATACATGATGGATGTCTTGGAGGGTTTATTCTCTTGAGATGATCCTCATGTATCTTACTGACAATCTCCATTGATTAATTTCCTCAATTTAAATGGGATCGCTGGCACCTTGTAGCATCTTGGTGGGCTTGGCAGTATTGATCAAAAAATGACAAATTTCCA
This sequence comes from Xenopus laevis, assembly GCF_017654675.1. NCBI lineage: Eukaryota > Metazoa > Chordata > Amphibia > Anura > Pipidae > Xenopus > Xenopus laevis. Next base: position 86,101,609 of record NC_054379.1, read on the forward strand.
CCATGAGCAATAATAAAAATGTTACTCTTTTTTTGGTTTCTATGTTGGAATTTCATAACAATAAATGGTAGAATTTAGCTTAATTTGGTATTTATTTAAGTATTTATAACATATTTTGTCCTGAGTAGATTTTTTCAAGAGTAGAGAGATTGATTCATCAAAACAGCAATAAAGAAGCTTTGAAGTCAAAGCATAATGTTGGAGTCTGATCTTGATGCCACTACATAAAGCAATGCCCTTGAGTAATTTCTTTAAGATAGTTACAAATAGTGTGTTAGCGAGTGTTGGTTCCATTTGTTTGGATTCTCACAATTTAAAGGAGAACCAAAGAAGTAGGACAGAAATGTTGTACATTATTCCTTGGTCTTCTATACCAGCCCAAGGCAACCACAGCCCTTTAGCAGTAAATAATGTTGCCTCCAGATCTTTACTACTAAAGATGCCACAGTAGCTTTTCATCTTCTTTTCTGTCACTTTACATGCTCTGTGCTGCTGTTACTAAGCTTATGCACCGAGGCGCAACATACTGAATATATAATATAATATAAATGTCACAATATAAGACTGATTAGTAAATAATTCGGGTTATTGGTACATGGCATCTCAGAAACCAGCACAATTTAATAATCAGCCATGTAGCATCTTATTGACAGGCAAACCTTGTTTCTGCTTGATGAATTGTAATGGCCCATAAGCTTAGCTACTTGACAGCTGCTCAGAACACTGATCCTAACAAAATTCAAATGGAAAACTACTGTGACAGCATTGAAGGCCTGGCTCATTACTACTATAGAGATACTGAACCTTTAGGCTGGTTACATAAGCTGAATGTATAAAATATGACATTTCCAGCCATATTGATATTTATGGTTTAGTTCCCCTTTAATTTAAGAAAATCGAAAAAGAATGCATATACGTGTAAAAATACTGTATATGGTATAATATTTGTTTTTGAAATATGTATATATATATATATGTGTATATATATATATATATATATATATATATATATATATATATATACTATATATACAGTATATATATATATATATATATATATATATATATATATATATATATATATATATATATATCTATATATCTATATATATATATATATATATATATATATACATATGTATAGTTGGAGGCACTTACAGGCATAATCAGTGGTGAATTTATTTACAGTGGTGAATTTAATTCACTTGTTCCCTCACATCAATGTGTTTCGGTTCCTCTTCAACCTGAAGATGGTTTAAGAGGAACCGAAACACACCAATGTGGGGGAACATGCAAAACTTTAAATAAATTTACCAGTGATTATGCTCGTGAGTGCCTCCAATTTGTACAATCGTTTGAAATATTAGGGAGATGCACCCAGGAGATGGTGATATATATATATATATATATATATATATATATATATAGTTTTATGAATGGCCTTTATTCTCAAGAGTTGATATTTTGGTCAGCGGGGTAATAAGCATTTCTTTGTTTCAGTGCTTTAAATATAACACGCTATGTGGATCCCTTCCACAAACATGTATTTGGATCAAAAACAACTGAATTATATTACAATACATTCTATTTATGTGAGTTTTTATTATTATTTTAACCAGCAACTGATTTTTTCACTAGCTGAAAGGTGCCCTGGAGGCTTAGATGCTGGAAACCATAGTTATTTACAAAATTAATAACTAAACTTGTTTTTTTTTAATTCTTGCAGTAAAGACTTTGTTCTCTTAATAAATACATTTTGTTATTGATCTCCTGAAGTCAGATATTGCCAGCTGTTGATAGTCACATCTTGCCATCTCAGGAAATTAACAATTTCCATGTTATGGAATTTGACACCATTATTACTTTTTAATAAGTCTGTCATTGTTGTCACAATGTGGTGCCTGGGAACCTAAGTATTTTAACCTTCCTTGGGGCAAAACCATTAATCATGTGACTGATAAAAATGAAGGATGGTGTTTTAATCAATATACAGTCTTGTAGAAGCTAAACATGCAAAAAAGCTATTAGAAATATGGGCATTCATACTTGCTCCACAGTGTGTTTTAAAACAACAAAATTTTTAGTGCATAAATTGAATGGGGAAAATGGTGCCTATACAATTTCTGTATATATATAGATATACATATATATAAGCAATAGAAGTTCTGCACTCACTGTTCTTTGGCAAATAAATAAAACAAATGTATCTACCCATAAGTACAGTCCAATGTTTTGGTCACTACGGTGTGACCTTTCTCAAGGACCTGTGTTTCCAACAAAACATATTTTTACTACACCAACATAAGAGTAGGTATAATCGGGTGCTTACATATTTCTGAAATTATTTGTCAGAGAGTTTAGTTTTCCTTTAAGGCAGCTTCTACTGCTTGATGCTGCCTTCCCGCAGAGGTTCCACATAAGGGGAATACGAAAACCACCTACTGATGACCCTCAGTGTCTACCATATAGCCTTCTTATCTCAGATCTTTACTCTTATGCCTGCTTATTCCTATGTACGTACTAGATATACACCATTTCTGCTATATACAGAAGCAATACACAACTGTACAAGCGCTCTCTCATTTTGGAACTGGCTGCCTGGACTGTAATGTGACAGCCCATTTACCACCGGCGATCTAAGTGCCCATTCACAAATCTTGATGCAGTAGTGACAGGGTGGCAACCACTCGCGTCCTGCGTATCCTTCTTATCAGCATTTACCATACCCCCCCCGATGGACATGGGGAGACTCGTCTTCGTGATCCCGTACCTCTAGTGCGGGTTGTAAACAAATGGTTGCTAACCAACGGCCTCAGAGATACGGAGGGGCGTATGCAAGTCAGATGCACTTCGATGTGCACACCCACCTCTACAAGGTCGTGTGATTGGGTAATATGGCTCAATATGGCTCAGTATGCATAATAGGGCGATGGTATTGGCTGTAGCTTTATTTGGCACGGTGAATTTTCTCATTTCACTTTACCCTTTACTATCTAAGTAAAGGGTAAAGTAGATTGGCTCGTTTTTATCCTGTTGCTACACTTCATGCTCCCCCTATCTACACTGTCCCTGTTCCCTCCCCTCTCTTTGAATGACTTTTCCTTGTTGCCTAGCAACGGTTTTGGTGCCCTTTTGGCATTCTTGTGTTTATAATCTGGTGTAAGATGGGGTCTCTGGTTGCTTGTTTGTATACTCCTGAAGAAGATCTCCGTGAGGGATCGAAAAGTTGAGTTAAATAATACGTTTTTTTCTTTATTTTTTCCTGAAAATCCTGTGAGTGTCGCCATTCTTCACTTCTACATTTATTTTGTTGGCTTTGGCACCCAGGTACTCCATTCAGTAAATGGTGTACACCTTTGGAACTGTGTGTATATATATACACATATATATATATATACAATCCTGTCTGTTGCACTTAACATTAAATATTAAGACACCTGCTGGTTATAAACCCTGACATATTGCCTTCCACAGAGCTTCTTCCAGAAGGCATTTATTCAACGTTTCAGTCCTTCCACTCAGGTCATCTTCAGGAAATGCCCAAATGGAAGGAATAAATGTTGAATAAATCACTTTTCTATCATGGAAGAAGTCCTGTGAGTGCGGCTAATGGTTTTGTTTTTACCCTTACTAGTGCCCTTTAATCATCAGAAATTAATGCAGATAAGGACCTACCTTCACCCAGAGATAGAGATAATATACAAGGAAGAATCTCATTATGTTCTTAAGATCCAAGATCAAATTAAACATAACATAAATTAATGCAATAAGGAAAGTACACTTGAGACAACATGTGTTTATTGGACTTATGTTGAATGTAAAGTTTCCATAGAAAAATAAATAATACATTTGGTTATGATATAATTTCTTTAAAGTAAATCTTTAGACCCCAGAGGCATTTTACTGTGTATTGTATTATAGGCTTTAGTAGGGACAGGATAATAGTGTCAGATTCTCACTACAGTCTGTTCTTTGCAGATATCTTGTATGTAGCCTATGCCTTTGTTTTACACTTATCCTTGACAAGTGGGATAAATAGTCTTGAGTTCAAAAAATGATAATATTGTACTTTGCAAGGATTTCAAATATGTTTTTTTCCTGTTACAGTTAAATAAACATTAATACATTTATGACTTAATCCGTGACTGCACAGGATCTTTTCATAACAATGTTTCTTAAAATGGAAAATAGTAACTGCCTCTTATTTTCTGAGAGTCAGAAATTTCAGTACATTTTTGCTAAGCCACATAAAAAATATATAATCTAGTGTATGGCTTTGAAGATTAGGGTCCTCCCTTGCAAAGAAGCAGAAAATTACAATTCTAAGAAAAAAAGCAGTGCTTTTCATTTCCCCTTCGTGCATCAAAGTTAAAAATCAAATCATTCTCTCCTGTATCAGGCAGTAGTGACAGCATGTGGATATCACTGCCGTAATTAAAAAGTCATTCAACTCACTTGGTAAAATGTAATTTAAAATGTAGTCACAGGTTGCTTTCTGGCAATCTATTTACCTCCCAATATCCCCAGGCATGGAGTGGAGAGTGTCAACTGATTGGGTTTTAGTTACCCTCATACATAAATTCCATTGCAAATTGGTGTTACTTATAATACTGCACTAAAATCTTTCTACTGTAAGCTTCTAATGTGCAGAAACTTTTCTTAATTTTCATTCCGTTTTAGGAATCATTTATATAGTTTTTTTTAAAATATGTCATTTTAAACTTAGAATTTTATTAAATAAGAAGAAAACAATAACAAGGGAAAGAATGTGAAATTAAAGTAAATCAAAAGAACTTGAGAAGTGGAATGGGGGAGGGTAAAAGAAGGTGATGACAGATATGATACTACTACCCACAATTTTGTAGGAGAGACTAAAAGCCCAATGTATAACAAGTTAAAAGATGTATTTAATTCCTGATTAAAAAAATGGTTCTCCCACAGATCAGTTTTTAAAATTTATCAGTTTTTCTCCTGCACAAACAGAGAAGAGTTATGAAAGGAAAGGGTGGTTCAGTATTTTTTTTAAGTATATAGCATATACAATTCTCTTTGTAATTTAAGAGTTGACAAGTCTCTTAATTATCCGGCTAAGGGTTAGCAAGCAAGGGGTTGATATGCTTTTCATTTATGGTAAGAGTTTAATTCTTTTTTCCATATTGGCTTTATGACATTTAAGTCCGATCAAAAATAAAGCTGTGTTCTTTTTGACCCACATTGCCTTCAGCAAGACCTCCCTAAGGGTACATTTTCTATAGTCCTTCTAGGGTGTCATACTACAAATATTTAATTTTATGGCAGGTTTTGAGGTAATAGATGTTTTTGGAGAAGCAGAACAGAGCTGTCAAGATGAATTTTACATTGGGTAGATGCAAGAGTAGCCTTTAGGTTGTTTTCCAAATCAGTTTGAAATGTAATTTGCATTTTATTGCTATCTGATATGATAGTTTTATAACTTAAATATAAAGCTCCTTTTTGCTAATTCGAAGAGCAATGCCGTCCTTAGACCAGTTATATTGATGTCCTGTCTAATGTCTAATTTTTAATCCCTAATTTGTTTATAATAATTATAAAAGTCTCTTGAGGGACTGTGTTGCAGTATCTTTCGTGGAAGTTTTGCCATTTAATCTTTTCAGGTAAAGCACAAAATATCTTATAATTTGCAGTGCTTTATAGGCTGGCATTCCTCCTAACCAACGCACAATGCAGTTTGCAGGTTCTGATATTAGTATTTTTTGTGGAATTAGCTTTGAGTAGTTTTCTTTAGCTAAAAAATTAACTGAGCTTGTCAAATTAATGCCCATATATTTTTGAATTTTTATTCTCCAGCCTAGTTGGTATGTTTCTGAGACAGATGTCTTTGGGCTGTTTGTCTGGCCTATATGCAGGCCTATAGGTGAGGCTTGTGTCTTAGGTTTATTAACCTCTAGTATGATAAAATACTTAATTACTCCAGATAAAAATAGGGGAAAGTGCACAGATAATCCCCCACATAATGGCTAACTGTGAGTGTACCAGGGGAACTTCTTCATAGTTTGCGCATGCAGTTCTTCCTGGCTCATGTCCATTTCGGGCTTTATGTGCGTCTTTTCTGTTCGGTGGACGAGGAAATTCATATATTTAAAGGTGCCATGTCCTACTTCCCATCGCCCAATGTGGGTCTATTGTACATAGTTTGTGGGTGTGCTTCTAGTCTGTTTTCTCTGTTCTTTGACTCTTGCCTGTCCTTGACCACTCTGTATTGCTGCCTGAACCAACCTTTGCCTGTTACTGACTATTTTTCTGGATCCTGACTCTGACTCTGAATGATTAGTTTTATACTGGCCTGTTCTATGACTATACTTTGCTCTAACCCCGTTCCTCCTGTCGCACGTTACATTTCCCTTGTCTGCCCAGAACTCTCCCCTTGGTTCCATCACTTTAAGACCTATGTAGTGGAGGACTCCTCCTGAAACGAAAGGTGGCTGTTATAGGTGGAAGCATGAACCGTGACCAAGACCTTTGGGAAACCAAACAAAACAGTCACAACAAAAAGGAAGGGATGGGTGTTGTATTCTGGTAATATACAAGGACCAAACATGGAGTAGCTTCTGTTTACCTGTTTGATGTGTTTAGCTCAAGAAATAATTCAATAATGTCAAAAAATTTTGTTCGGCACTAGCCCCTTGTTTTTAAAATACTGCCACTACCACTGTTTATTACGTGAAAACTCTATTGAAGTCCACGGAAAAAACTGGAACTGTAGGAGAAAGTTTTTTTTTCTCCTTGAATTGAATCTCGTCAAGAATTTTCATGTGATAAACCATGAGATAACTTTTTCTCACCGAACTGAAACTGGTCCTTTATTCCCAAAGGACAGCAGTGGGGAACGCCGTTACAGGGGGGTAGATGTAGCTTCTGGTCGTCAAAAATGAGTGCCGGTCTGGTGCGGCATTAGGCAACACATCTCATGAGGTACAAGCGAAGGGGTGGCAACCAGGAAAAAATCTTCCAGAGTGGAACCAAATATAGAGTAAAAGTTAGTGTACAAGCGGGCAGGGAGAGTAGCTTGACGCGTTTCGTGACTAATACATCACTTCATCAGAAGCTTAAGCACCTCCCTTCAAAGAGCACATTTATAACCACCACCAATAAAAGACTAGACGCACCAATTAAAACGTCACGGTAAATGCATGTAAGCCAAATCTTACCATACACATAATAAAATGAAAAGAATTGAAGGGTATTTCGAGCAACATAATTAATCAATCAAAAAATCAAAATAGTGTTGTAATCACATAGAAAACTCCAAAATTGCAAAAGTACTCAATAAGGGAAAAATGCCTGATATGATACAATGTATACCCATATTGTAATTGCAATTGGTTTAAGTGACAATTTATAAATGTAACAAACAAGTTGAAATATTGTTTGTATCAATTTGAATGTCAATTCAAGGAAGGCAAGTACTGGCAAATAGAATCTGTAATGAAAAAGAACACTTACTATCATAGTAAGAAAAAAGGATTAAATGAATATTAAATATTAAATACATGTGGAATACTAAAAACAGCATATTAAATATTATTAATTATTAAATATTAAAGACCTGATTGCTCAATAGACAAACAGATACTAATGGCATGAAATCAACAACCCTTGCAAATTATCATAAATGATCTTTAACATGATAAATACTTCACTCGACAAAACAGTTGAGTTCCCACTCTCTATTTAATCCCCTAGGTGCAACAGTGCATAACTTATAAATCCAAAAAGCCTCTTTTATGAGTAATGAGGTCTCCGTATCCCCCTTGCGAGCCCCAGGAACAACCCTATCTATGACTTGAAAGGAAAGACACAAATCACCGTTGTGGTATTCCAATACATGTTTGGCCACTGCAGAACTAGAATCATGTCGAGCCACACAGTATAAATGTTCTGATATTCGCTTCCTAATGGGCCTTATCGTCTTACCTGTATATTGTAAACCACACTGGCAAGTGATGAGATAAATAACATTCTTAGTTCCACAGTTAGCATAGAAATCGATCTTAAAACGTCTGGGGCTATTATTGCCCACAAATTCTTTCGAAGTATTCATTAATTTACAAGCACCACATCGGGAAACACCACATCTATAACAACCCTTAACATTCAACCAATGTGCTGGTCTATGGGACTTAGAGTCAGCAAATAAACTAGGTGATAAAATGGAACCTAAACTAGACCCTCTTTTGTACGTGAAACATGGTTGTGGGGGCAATATATCTTTAGGTTTGGGATCCTGTTCCAGGATTTTCCAATATTTTAAAACAGTTTTAAGAACAAAATGGCTGTCACAATTGTAAGTGGCAATAATACAAGGAAAGTCATAATTCACATTATTCCTTCCTGCTGAAATTCTATTGGCCAGCTGTGTTCTCTGACTATTTCTATTAACAATTTTGTTTTTATGGGTAATCTTAACTTTCAAAAGGTCTTCACGGCTATTCCCAAACACAGAGTTTGAAGCTCTCAAATGAGTTGTGTGCGTTGTATTTACTTCCCTTAACCCACTTCCTATTTTTGGATGCTGTAGCATATTAGCATCTCTGGTTTCCTCCAATATTCCAAAGATATACAGGCAGTTAGTTGATAAAACTTGACCGTAATGGGTGCTGGTCGAAGTTTTTTTTTAAAGAGACAGTATATCGACTATCGAATGGTCGAATAGTCGAACGATTTTTAGATTGAATCGTTCGATTCGAAGTCGAAGTCGTAGTCGAAGGTCAAAGTAGCAAATTCAATGTTTTTTTATTCTATTCCTTCACTCAAGCTAAGTAAATGGGCCCCTTAATGAATTGTGTCAATATGCAATTTAAATTGTTTTGCACTAAAACTCCTAAATTGTAATGATACTTTCAAAAAATATAATTTTGAAAAATTCAAAAAAATTATCACATACAACTTCTGAAAGCTGCCAAGTTCATGAAAAAGTCAATGGGAGCTGTCTATGACAAATTAAAGTGTTTTTTCAATGCAAGTTTTTCAGATTTTTTGGCCTATTGAAAATGATATAGAGAGTTCAAATTCAAAGAATTCAAGTTAATTTTCATGATTTTATTCAAGATTTTATTATATTCATACAATTCAATTTTTTAAAAAAATAAGAGTTTATTAAAGCAGAAAAAACCTCAAATTACACAAATTTGAAAATGTATGGGATGAGCTCAACAAGCTATTGTCATAACATAGAATGCCTTATGTTTGATATAGGTATGGAACCTGTTATGCAGAATGCTTGGGACCTAGTGTTTTACAGACAAGGGGTCTTTCTGTTATTTGAATCTCCATACTTTGTCTAATAAAAGTAATTTAAACATTAAATAAATCAAATATGATTAATTGCTTCCAATAAGGATGAGTTTTATCTTTGTTGAGATCAAGTAAAAAGTACTGTTTTATTATCACAGAAAAAAAAGGAAATCATTTTTTAAAATGTGAATTATTTGATTAAAAGATGGGAGTCTACAGCAGTTGGCCTTCCCGTAATTCAGAGCTATCTGGATAGCGGGTTTCTGCATAAGAGATTTCGTACCTGTATTATTATTTTTTGGGTGTTTAGTGACCCACTTATTTTAGTATTATGGGAGCTCTCATATATGGCAATACTTATGGGATGGTTTCATCATGTGGCTATATGATGTCCAATATATATAGGTATGGGACTTGTTGTCCAGAATGCTCAGGAGCTGGGGTTTTGCAGATAACGGATATTTCCGTAATTTGGATTGTCATACTTAAAATCTACTAGTAAATCATTTAAACATTAAATAACCCCAATAGGCTAGTTTTGCTTCCAATAAGGGTTAATTATATATTAATGTGGATCAAGTACAAGCTACTGTTTTATTATTACAAAGGAAAATAAAATATTTGGTAAGGTGGAATATTTGGATAAAATGGAGTCTGTGGAAGATGGCTTTTCCATCATTTGGAGCGTTCTGGATAAAGGGTTTGAGGATAACGAATCCTATACCTGTATCAGAGTCTATTTAATCATGTAAACTTGGCCTTATGGTGTTTTTCCTTCACTTCTTACTTTGTTACAATAAGGGGCACATTTACTAAGGGTCGAATATCGAGGGTTAATAAACCCTCAAATTCGACCCTCGAAGTAAAATCCTTCGAATTCGAATATCGAATTCAAAGGATTTTGCACAAATCCTACGATCGATCGATCGAAGTAAGAATCGTTCGATCGAACGATAAAATCCTTCGAATCGGACGATTTGAAGGATTTTAATCGATCGTTCAAAGGATTTTTCTTTGATCAAAAAAAGCTTAGAAAAGTGATGGGGAAGATCCCCATAGGCTAACATTGTACCCCAGTAGGTTTAAACTGCCAAAGTATGTAGTCAAAGTTTTTTTAAAGAGTACTTCGAATCATTCAAATCGAAGTCAAAGTCGAAGGTCATAGTAGCCTATTCGATGGTCGAAGTACCCAAAAAATACTTTTTTCATTCGAATCCTTCACTCAAACTTAGTAAATGTGCCCCTAAAAGTTATGTTTTCAAGACACTTAATTTAAAGTGGATATCATTTTGTGAATTTGTTACTTATGTAAGGTAAACATTTATTTCTCCAGTTGTTCATAAAACAGTTATTGTTATATGTCAAAGTAATTTTTTCTCTTCCTTAAAACTGAATGATCTGCTCCTTATATGCCTTTAAAACGTAAAACTTGAGTGGATACACTCAAAAGAGCTATTGTAACGCAGCCAAAAGACTCTAATAGATGGGTGCACGTCAGAAAAATGTCTCTTTACCAAGTAAGGGACCACCCAAAACACCTGCCTCTTAGTGCTCTTTACCTTTGCTTGAAAACAGGTTTCTGATTGTCATCTTATTGTTCTCATTGTTTTGCCTGTGTTGAAGAAAGGAAAGCCTTAACCCTTGGCCTTAAGATGGTTCTAAAGGACTGTGTTACGGATCACTGTTTAACTATACCTCAAAAGCCACTTAAACAAAATACTGTGTATAATTACATGAATTTAGCACCTTTAAACTGATAAACTATGTGCCTATTGAGCAATAAACACAAAGCACTTTTGAATGAGTCTATGCTTGACATTATCATAAAAGTATTACTACAATTACAGATATTGGACCTGTTATCCAGAATACTCTGGGGCCTGGGGTTTGCTGATTACAGATCTTTTTCATAAATTCATAATTTATGTCTACTAGAAAAGCATGTAAACATTAAGGGGTAAATTCATCAAGGGTCGAATATCGAGGGTTAATTAACCCTCGATATTCGACTGGGAATGAAAATCCTTCTACTTCGAATATCGAAGTCGAAAGATTTTGCGCAAATACTGCGATCGTACGATCTACGGAATAATCGTTTGATCGAACGATTAAATCCTTCGAATCAAATAATTCGAAGGATTTCAATCCAACGATCGAAGGATTATCCTTCGACCAAAAAAACTTAGCCAAGCCTATGGGGACCTTCCCCATAGGCTAACATTGGGTTCGGTAGCTTTTAGGTGGCGAACTAGGGGGTCGAAGTTTTTTCTTAAAGAGACAGTACTTCAACTATCGAATGGTCGAATAGTCGAACGATTTTTAGTTCGAATCATTCGATTCGAAGTCGAAGTCGTAGTCGAAGGTCGAAGTAGCCCATTCGATGGTCGAAGTAGCCACTCGAAGTTAATGAATTGGCCCCTAAATAAACCAGCAAAACCAGAATATTGGGTTTATTTAAGGTTTACATGATTTTCTAGTAGATTTAAGGTATGAAGATCCAAATCCATTATTCAAAAAAACCCAAGCAAACTCAAGCATTCTGGATAACAGGTCCCATCCCTGTACCACTTTTACAGATACAACTGTTATTTACAGATACCAAATGTGGTCATGTATATAAATGTCTGTATGGAATTAAAAAAAAAGTGGATTCAAGAAAACAATATCTAGAATGATTTTAGAACCGAGGGAGTGACAGACAGAAGACTTACACTAGATAGGGACTAAGAATTAAAATGTTCCCAAATCTCTTACATTTTTAAATGTATGTATATTGACAAAATAACAACAGTATATTGGCAGAAAAGACCAGATAACTTAATAAGAATTTCTATGCAGTGACTGAAAAAAAAACTGACAGTAATTCACAGTAAAACATGCTATTTCGCACAAAAAGCCGAGATTTATTGCTAGAAAAAAATATGTTTACAGAAAGATGCAGGATAGTTTGAACTGATATTTATTGGGCAACATACTCTCTACTAATGGTGAGATTGATACAAACCCACAGAGATGAGAAAATGGATAGAAAATATATAGATACCTCGCATAGGTTCAGGCAGAGAAAGCTTTTATATAATTATGGGATCAACACAGCACATCTATTTGTAATTTTATTGGTAGCCTAAATTTGCAAAGAAATAGTATGGAGTACTTTTCTTGCAATTGAGATGAAGCAAACTGATTACACTGTAGAGGACATGAAATATCAATTTGTGCCAGTTATTACCCTACCAGCACGTATTTTAGACTAGCCGTCTGAAACAGTTCAAAAGAAAATGAATTTATTATGTTTTCTTTCAAGGATACACATTTCACATTTATAGCAAAGAAACATACAAAATTCAACACTAAATTCACTAGGTACCATCACTATTTATAGAACTGTGTGTGAAAGGGCTTAAACCAATCTTGCAAAGTTGATCTATAACTATAATCAGATAGCAGCAAGGCAAACACTTGAATTTCTAACACGGCAGGCCTCAGTACACAAGTATGCAGTATCACTTTTATTACAACGTAAATGGGTAAATCTGAGTTTTGGAAACCAGAGTTTGGGAATATGTCCTTATTTTTAAACCTGCTCTTACTGAGAGTTTGCGGTTATTGCTTAAAAGGATCATTCACTATACACAGTTAGTTTAAAGTTTATGTTATGTTTTGGTTTTGGAACTCTCAGGCTCAGAATTTAAACAATTCTCCATTTGCTAGGGGTTAACTACTATAGCAACCAGATGGCAGCTCTGAACACAGATTATTCATCATTCACAGATGCCAATTTACATGTTGTATGTTTAGGAAAAACTGGTGCACTCATAGTAAACCCAACCAGATATATGGATAACATTCAAATTGCTTGGCAGCTCAGAACTACCATAGACTTCATACTGAAGATATTGAATTGAAAATCACAATGTTTAAAGGGATACTTTCATGGGAAAATTTTTTTTCTCAAAATGAATCAGTTAATAGTGCTGCTCCAGCAGAATTCTGCACTGAAATCCATTTCTCAAAAGAGCAAACAGATTTTTTTATATTCAATTTTGAAATCTGACGTGGGGCTAGACATTTTGTCAATTTCCCAGCTGCCCCAAGTCATGTGACTTGTGCTCTGATAAACTTCAATCACTCTTTACTGCTGTACTGCAAGTTAGAGTGATATCACCCCCTCCCTCCCCCCCAGCAGCCAAACAAAAGAACAATGGGAAGGTAACCAGATAGCAGCTCCCTAACACAAGATAACAGCTGCCTGGTAGATCTAAGAACAACACTCAATAGTAAAAACCCATGTCTCACTGAGACACATTCAGTTACATTGAGAAGGAAAAACAGCAGCCTGCCAGAAAGCATTTCTCCTAAAGTGCACAAGTCACATGACTGGGGGCAGCTGGGAAATTGACAAGATGTCTTGCCCCATATCTGATTTCAAAATTGAATATAAAAAAATCTGTTTGCTCTTTTGAGAAATGGATTTCAGTGCAGAATTCTGCTGGAGTAGCACTATTAACTTATGTGTTTTCCGATGACAAGATCCCTTTAATGAGTCCTCAAATGCCCTGAAAATGCATGACTAGCAGCGAACACAATTATTTTCCACAATCAATGTATAATTAACCTGTTTGTCAATGTTTTTTAGCATTTTTCACAAATTTGTGAAATTTAGGAAACGGATTCCACAATAAACGAAATCTCTAATTGCCAAATAATGTTCATTTTACATAAATCTTAAGGTATGAATTAGTGGTAGGAAATTATGAACCCAGAAGAAAAGGGTGTAATTCTGACCTTAAAGTTCTGGTAACACCCCTCTACAATATACAGCATTGCAGGGACCAGCTTCCCCACCAGGACACACAAAAACCCACAAATAAATATACTAATGTTTTCAGATCCACATTTATAAACCACATTTTTATGTTCAATATTTTATGACTGTACATTCAGATATTTCTAAGAATTTATTGAATGCCCATTGCTTGCCACCTCTATCCTGGAAGTTTTCACATTTATTACTAGAATGTTCCTTGTTTAAGTGCTTCCCAGTAAAACTGAATGATGTTAGAATGCAGCAACAGAGCATGCAACAGCCAGAGAGGTCAGTGGAACCAGATAAGATACAGGCCAGAAGCTGGAGTGTGCGCTAACCAATCATCAGCCTGGAGGTACTTGGGTTGGGCAATATAATTGCATAAGTGCATAAGTTTACATTCATTTAGTATTTGGGTTCAGATTAGGGATGCACCGAATCCACTATTTTGGATTCGGCCGAACCCCCGAAACCTTCACAAAAGATTCGGCCGAATACCAAACCGAATCTGAACCCTAATTTGCATATGCAAATGCAAGGGGTGGGAAGGGGAAAAAAATTTTTACTTCCTTGTTTTGTGACAAAAAGTCACGCAATTTCCCTCCCGCCCCTAATTTGCATATGCAAATTAGGATTAAATTCGGCCAGGCAGAAGGATTCGGCCGAATCCGAATACTGCTGAAAAAGGCCGAATCCTGGCCAAATCCAGAACCGAATCCTGGATTCGGTGCATCCCTAGTTTAGATGTCCTTTAACAAGCTACTTTAACACTACTGACTGAAGAGGCTTGCTTTGGCCACCAGAGATCAGGCCCTGAGCAAGCTATTTTTATTGCAGTTTATTGTCCAAATCTAATGAGCACATATAATTGTACATAGTTGATGTTAATACAAATTACATCTTTTTGAGTATGTTGTTTGCTTTAATTTTATGTACATATATATATATTTACTGAACTGGTTAAAATATAAAACTCATACAGAATGTGCAGTACTAATAGTATTCAAAATAATGTACTGTCATTAAAATATTACTGATTATATTGCAGTTGTGGCAGTTAAAAATATTTCCTTTTGCTAAGCGTTCACCCAGCCTTGTTTACTGATTTCAGCAGCCGTGTTTATCAAAAAGCAACATGCGTCTGAGGAAATATCTACAAAGTCGTACTTTCAACGTATAATTTTACTTGCGTAGACGTTTTTTTTTTCTTTATTTTTCCATTTGCTTACCCTTTGAATTTCTTCAGTGAATGTGTTTCAGGGCATTCAAAATAAATGAGAATCACATTTGAAAATAGAACTTTTTACTATTTTTTTTTCATTTTTTTATATCCCTTGACCTTTCACAGTGGCTTTCAGAAAACATTTTGTTACATCGAATGGCTTTTAACATTAAAACACGTCTGGATTTAATATTTCCTTCCCTCCCTAAGAAATTAATTTTAGTTGGTTGAAAATTGGTTTTACTTATCTTGTTTTTTTTTGTTGAAAAAATGTATTTGAGCTAAGCTGTAAGTAAAGCAGAATGTTAAATAAAAATGAAGAAACTGGGATGTTTAGCAAAAGTTCTTCAAAATGTTCCCTTAGGACCTAATGGAGTCTAAAATCATGTGCATTTTGTGCATGCTTGTCTAATATATACTTTCTTGAAGCTGTATATTTTTTAGACTCCACGGGCAGATCTAAACCTCATGCTGCTGTTTGTCAGATGCAATTGGTACAGAGTCAAAATTTTAAAACTGAGTCAGGGCACACTTTAACCTTCAGGCTGCTGCTTTAGATAGTCACGACCCTGAGGAGAACCAGTCAACAAAACAAAAAGACAAGAGGATGTGATTTGTAAGCATCTCTAAGTCTGCTCACATTACCTCTGACCTACGGGTCGGCTGGCAAATGACAGCACAGAGCATACACCTGATCCGACAGCCCAAGCTCATTAAAAGACTCTGAGGAGATGCCAGACACCATGTTTACAAAAAACAAGTTCTGTGAGTTTTGTTTAGCAAATTGAAAAGAAAACTATAATTCTTCATATAAGTTAATCAATTAAACCCTATTAATTTAAAGTTTAAAGTCACCGTTTGTTAATTAGCGCAGCATGAGATAGAGTGTGGTTCTTGTTATCCTATATATTATAATCCTGTTATCAGGTCCAATTCTTGGTTGATGTTGCTAACTGGAGCCGCATTGCATTATGGCAACATCATTTTATATTTGTAAATAGTTAAGGGGCAAATTTGGGGCATTTCGCTTCGCCGAAAAATTCCAAACAGTGAAAAATTCGCAAAACGGTCTCCCGAATATATTTGCCGCCAGCGAATCGCGGGAATTCTCCCTGAATTCACCCATCACTATCCATAAACAATACGGAAGTATTTATTATGTACCCATGAAAATATGGAGTTCATAATCACTTTTTGTTAACTGCAATAAAATCACACAATATCATCATATCTGTTATACCGAAAACTGTAATGCAGACAACGATTTCCCACATAGCCCCAAATTAGGGGCTCATTTACTGAATTATTAATCAGGGCACTGCTCAGCACATTATAATTAGTGATGGGGGAATTTGTCCCGTTTCGCAGAAAAATGTGCGAATTTGTAAATGGCGAAAAATTTTGACACCCGCGTCAATTCTGATGCTCCTGTCAATTTTGGCGCTGGCGTTAAAGTCAATAGGCGTCCGAGTAATGTTGCGCAATGGTTTTGACGTGAACGACTTTTTGTTTTTTGAGTTATTTAGCTTTTTATTCAGCAGCCCCCCAGTTTGCATTTTCAGCAGTCTGGTTGCTATAAATAATGAAGGCCAAATGTAAGGTTACTTAGTATTAGCCATACTATAACATACTAACTTAATGGTGAACCACCGCTTTTTAACAATTGATCTTGCGGTTTTATCTCAAGGGGCTACTAGTCTACCCTAGGTCATCCCTACAGTGACTGCATGACAACCAGTATTCTGTTAACATAACCAACAAAATCAAGATCCATCACAACCACTCTACTGTGATGCCTTATAATTCACAGATCTGCCCTTTGAAGTCAAAGAGATTTACCTGCATAATGTGGAAACATATAATCACAGCTACATTGTGCATTATAAAGCTGTTATAGAGATGCACATCTTCTGTAACTATCCTGGACACTGTATATTTTCCCCTTGCCTAAAATTAAAAAGGTGAACTATTCATTCTATGCCAAATAAGTGTGAAGAATTAGAGCAATACTTCCCAGACAAAATTAAGGTAATATGTATGCTCAAAGTTTGTGTTTATATATAAATTTAACGGCATACTTCTGATTTCCTGCTGTAGATTGTTGGTCTTTAGCAGATGGAGACAAGTAGCATTTGTCCTTGAATAAAAAGTATATAGAATATAGATAAAAGGGAAAGTTGTCACAAAATTTTAGATCATTGGGCAGAAGTACAGTAAGGGTGTCGCCAAATAAATTCATACGGTTAAAGACAGGACATAGATAATTGAGACATGTGTATAAAGCTACTAATTAAAATGTCAAATTCTTTAAACAAAACAGGGATTGTAGCTTCCATCAAAGTGATGCCCAGATTTTAACCTTGGAATGGAAGTTGCAAGTAAAATGTATTCCCTGTCTAAAAATGTATAATAAATACAAGAACCCTTATTTAATCAGATGAAAATAAGTGTAGGACTGACCATATCAGGGATGACTTTGACATAGCTGGCCAGAGTGAACATATTGTACAAAATGTCTTAACACTCTCTCTCTCTCTCTCTCTCTCTCTCTCTCTCTCTCTCTCTCTCTCTCTCTCTCTCTCCCTCTCTCTCTCTCCCTCTCTCTCTCTCTCTCTCTGTCACTTACTTAACTGCAACTATATGCTATATTCTACACTAGATCAATGGCTTGCTGTGGATAGCTCATGCAGTTCAATTATATATTAGATAATAACAAATGCAGTAATCGCCAACTTCTGTTAGCTGATCTTCTAGGAATCACTCTTAGTTATTTTTAATTAATTAGTTGAAAATGACTACATTCTATAAAATAATGTGTATGATAGCATTATAAAACTGATCAAGTCTGTCTATAGTACTGTGTATTATAATGAAGCCAAAATCAATGAAACAGTATTATGACTGACATAGTACAGGCCTTCTCATTGGTGAATTCTCCTGCATCTATAATGAAGCTTTTGGTCAGTAGAATTCCCATTGGTCAGCTGTTTTCCATGTGAAATAAAGCTTTTCATGAACTTTTATAGGAAACTAAGGGGCATAGTTTGACAGCTTTATTGTTGGGTTTAGTTCACTTTTAAGAGTGCTAGTCCTGTAAATTTGAAATTTCTGGATTACAAAATAACCTACAGTATGTGAAATTGCAGGCTCCAACCCATAAAAGGGTTAGAATAAAACAAAATTGTTTATTCATACTTGTATAGTTATGTCTACTTTCTTTAACTCTCACTTAAACTAGCAAAGGTTTTTTTTTTTTTAAATCTGTTAACATCTAGTGTATATTTCTGCTTTACCTGACCATGCTTTCTTATCTCTGCAGCAACTCATTCCCTTATCATCAACGTATACTTTCTATTTTGCCTCCCATTACGTGTGTCCCATCTAGAGATGTCGCGAACTGTTCGCCGGCGAACTTGTTCGCGCGAACATCGGGTGTTCGCGCTCGCCGGAAGTTCGCGAACGTCGCGCGACGTTCGCCATTTTGGGTTCGCCATTGTTGGCGCTTTTTTTTGCCCTCTCACCCCAGACCAGCAGGTACATGGCAGCCAATCAGGAAGCTCTCCCCTGGACCACTCCCCTTCCCTATAAAAACCGAAGCCCTGCAGCGTTTTTTCACTCTGCCTGTGTGTGCTGAAGAGATAGTGTAGGGAGAGAGCTGCTGCCTGTTAGTGATTTCAGGGACAGTTGAAAGTTTGCTGGCTAGTAATCGTTTTGATACTGCTCTGTTATTGGAGGGACAGAAGTCTGCAGGGGTTTGAGGGACATTTAAGCTTAGGTAGCTTTGCTGGCTAGTAATCTACCTTCTACTGCAGTGCTCTGTATGTAGCTGCAGTGGGCAGCTGTCCTGCTTCTGATCTCATCTGCTGACTGCTGCAATAACAGTAGTCCTTGTAAGGACTGCTTTTATTTATTTTTTTGTTGTTTTACTACTACTACTACTACTACTATAAGAGCCCAGTGCTATTAGTCTAGCAGTGTTGGGGAGTGGGACTGGTGTGCTAATCTGCTGCTCCTAGTAGTTCAGCAGCACCAACTTTAATTTTTTTTTTTAATATTCATTTTTTTTTTATTTTACTTTTTTTTATTTTACTACCGCTGTAGTAGTGTATAAGTTGACCTTTTAGGCATTATTTGCCCTGTAGGCATTATTTGCACACTGTTTTCTTCAACCCGCCATCTAGCTGTGTGACCTTGTTCACATTCTGTCTAAATATCCATAATATTACCGTCTCCAGAAAAAACACCGGAGTGACTTTTTTCAAGCAGCCATAATATATTTTACGTAATCTGTATCCACCGCTGTAGTAGTGTATACGTTGACCTTGTAGGCATTATTTGCACACTGTTTTCTTCAACCCGCCATCTAGCTGTGAGACCTTGTTCACATTCTGTCTAAATATCCATAATATTACCGTCTCCAGAAAAAACACCGGAGTGACTTTTTTCAAGCAGCATTCATATATTTTACGTAATCCGTATCCACCGCTGTAGTAGTGTATACGTTGACCTTGTAGGCATTATTTGCACACTGTTTTCTTCAACCCGCCATCTAGCTGTGTGACCTTGTTCACATTCTGTCTAAATATCCATAATATTACCGTCTCCAGAAAAAACACCGGAGTGACTTTTTTCAAGCAGCCATAATATATTTTACGTAATCCGTATCCACCGCTGTAGTAGTGTATACGTTGACCTTGTAGGCATTATTTGCACACTGTTTTCTTCAACCCGCCATCTAGCTGTGTGACCTTGTTCACATTCTGTCTAAATATCCATAATATTACCGTCTCCAGAAAAAACACCGGAGTGACTTTTTTCAAGCAGCATTCATATATTTTACGTAATCCGTATCCACCGCTGTAGTAGTGTATACGTTGACCTTGTAGGCATTATTTGCACACTGTTTTCTTCAACCCGCCATCTAGCTGTGTGACCTTGTTCACATTCTGTCTAAATATCCATAATATTACCGTCTCCAGAAAAAACACCGGAGTGACTTTTTTCAAGCAGCATTCATATATTTTACGTAATCCGTATCCACCGCTGTAGTAGTGTATACGTTGACCTTGTAGGCATTATTTGCACACTGTTTTCTTCAACCCGCCATCTAGTTGTGTGAGCTTGTTCACATTTTGTCTAAATATTGATAATATTATCGTCTCTAGAAAAACCACTTGAGTTACTTTTTTTCAAGCAGCATTCATATATTTTACGTAATCCGTATCCACCGCTGTAGTAGTGTATACGTTGACCTTGTAGGCATTATTTGCACAGTGTTTTCTTCAACCTAGGTCACAAAAGTGTCGATTACCTGACCTTTATTAAAATGAATGAGGGGTGGATCTCGGAGGGTTACTGCACGCCAACGACGTTGACCTTGTAGGCATTGTTTGCCCAGTTTTTTTGGCCGCAGCCACTGAAGCACAGAGGCCAGAAAAAATATGCCATATAAATGCTGAAAATAGTCATTTTTTGCCATACGTTGACTCAACGTATATGGCAAAAAATGACTATTTTCAGCATTTATATGGCATATTTTTTCTGGCAACTGTGCTTCAGTGGCTGCGGCCAAAAAAACTGGGCAAACAATGTCTACAAGGTCAACGTATGGCGAAAAATGACTATTTTCAGCATTTATATGGCATATTTTTTATGGCAACTGTGCTTCAGTGGCTGCGTCCAAAAAAACTGGGCAAACAATGCCTACAAGGTCAACGTATGGCAGTTGTTTAAAGAGAACAGTAGATTACTAGCCAGCAAAGCTACCTAAGCTAAAATGTCCCTCAAATCCCTGCAGACTTCTGTCCCTCCAATACAGAGCAGTATCAAGCAGATTACTAGCCAGCAAACTTACTATCATCTGTCCCTGAAATCACTAACAGCTCTCCCCCTACACTATCTCTTCCAAGCACACACAGGCAGATTTTTCAGATACATTTTTGCCCTTGATCCCCCTCTGGCATGCCACTGTCCAGGTCGTTGCACCCTTTAAACAACTTTAAAATCATTTTTCTGGCCAGAAATGTCTTTTCTAGATGTTAAAGTTCGCCTTCCCATTGAAGTCTATGGGGTTCGCGAACCGTTCGCGAACCGCTCGCATTTTTGCGCAAGTTCGCGAATATGTTCGCGAACTTTTTTTCTGACGTTCGCTACATCCCTAGTCCCATCCCAATTCTTCAGGATCCTAGCAGATATTCATGAACTCCATTACTTCTTGTCCTTTGCTGACCCTCTTAGGCCAAATTCACTGTTTCCTTCACACCATCTGCTCTTGAAGAATAAACATTTATTTTCTTTTTTATTGGACAATCCAGATTATTTATTTTTTTCTCATTTTAAGAGTAACTGATGTATATATATTGAAGTTCTGAATTTTACTGAAGGAATATTAAAGTAAATGTGCAGTTTGATATACACATACTTTGTTATAGTTATATTAAGGATGACAGCACCCTCCCCTTCAAGTCACGGAGTGGTACAATCTTCTTTTTCTTTCCAGAAGTCTTTTCTAAAGATCGCTCAAGCCTCACTGAGCAGCTGTGAGTTAGGTCATTTTCCCAGGAGTTTTACATGTGGAAAACTGGGCATTAGGACAGCCTTAAAAAAAAGGACACCATCTGGCCTCAATGAATTAAAAAAAAAGGATCATGACACACTCTCTGGTACCAACAGGCCCTGCTGAACCATAAAGGAATTCATGCCTAAACTGTGATCCAGTGGCAACTTAGTCCAACAATCACCTTGGCGACAATCACTCCCATTCATCTTTGCAGTTATCTGTTAGTAATATAATAGACTTTTGTGCCTTTCTGTTTGCTGAAGGCTTTGGGAAAATTCATTTTATTTACTTTAACCCTAGGCTTTCTGACTGCCTGTTATCTTTCTATGATACATCATAATTAAAAGACAAAACTATAAACAGTAATTAAATAAATGCCAAGCAGAGAAAATTTTATTCGAATAATAAAAAACACTTTGCAGTTTACAATGAATATAACATAGTATGGTAAATTCCAACGTGTATCTATTAAGAAATGAAGAAATGATTTTAATGTTATTTTCAAATGTTGTTGCAATACACATTTGCTGGCACTGCTGGTTCTTGAAACAAGGTAGCGGAAATCAGTTCTCCTTCAGTTAAGACTGATCTGTTAATTATATGGCTTCTGCTACAATATTTCAAAATCACAATCATCAGTGCAGAGGCTAGCAAAGGAATGGAAACTTTCAAAAGCAAATTAACCAATATATATATATATACAGGGTCGGACTGGCCCACCGGGACACCGGGAAAAATCCCGGTGGGCCCCAGTCCTTGTGGGCCCCTACGACCACATTCCCATCTATTTTTTGCCAGAGCTCCCCTTTTGCAATGGGCCCCGCAGCGCTGCCACTATCACCTGGGCTCCTGGGCTGGCTACTGAACTGCCTGTCAAAGCTGCTACCTGCAGCCTGACTGTGCTTTGTTCTGTGCAGGGTGGTTGTGCGCTGCTGCGCATGTTTCAGTGTGCGATGCGCCTGATGACGTCACTGACCTGGCTGGCGTCCTTCTCGTAGGGGAAGAGACAGATGCGCGCGTGACGCGTCAGAGACTGGTGCGGTGGGGTGGATCCTCCTGGCTGGCTGCAGTCACTTTCGCTACCTGCTTGTGCCTGGGCTTGGCAAGTTTAAGTTGTGCTGACGACCTTAATCACCCTGGGGGGTTGGGGGGGGGCAGCTGCTGCTGCTGCTGCTGCTGCTGCTCTGACAGTCTTTGCTCGGCTGTTCTGTTCCCCTGCTCCCTGAATTGATTTCAGGATAGGCGCCGTGCTAGGTGAGTTTCCCCTCTGTGGGTTAACTATATATATATATATATATATATATATATATATATATATATATATATATATATATATATATATATATATATATATATATATATATATAAAATTAGGTAAAGAGAGACCCACACATGCCAGCAATTTCTCATAAACTGCCTATAAAAGGAAAGAATTGGTTAGGCTGTTTTTAAAGGGGCTGTTCACCTTTTAGTATGACGTAGAGAGGGATATTCTGAGACAATTTGTAATTGGTTTTAATTTTTTATTATTTGTGGATTTTGACTTATTTAGCGTTTTGTTTCAGCAGCTCTTTAATTTGCATCTTAACCAATCTGGTAACTAGGGCCCAAATTCCCCTAGCAACCATGCACTGATTTGAATAAGAGGCTGGAATATGAATAGGAGAGGCCTGAATAGAAGGAGCAGTAATAAAAAGTAACAATAACAATACATGTGTAGCCTTACAGAGCATTTGTTTTCAGTAGGGAGTCGGTGGCCCCCATTTGAAAGCTGCAAAGAGTCAGAAGAAAAAGGCAAATGACTATAAAACTATAAAATAATGAAAACCAATTGAAAAGATGCTTAGAATTAGCCATTCTATAACAAAATAAAAGTTACCTTACAGGTGAACCATCCCTTTAATTGAACATATTGAAATACAAGGCCAGAATTCTAGTAGTAACATCATACGTTCGGTTACAAATTAAGACTAAGTAAAATATCTGGCTGTAGAATCCATGACAGTTAAGAGTATCGCATATTTAGTAGGCTGTAAGTTTTAAGCCAAATGAATAAAGTGTGCCATGTCTTCAAAAGCATGGCTTGGTGGTGCCAAAACTCCCTCTCCTGTCTCCCAGGTGGCACATCATCATATAACTAACTTGAGGACATTACTGGCTATCCTGAAGCCTCAAATTGTGACCCCCTGCTGCAGTACAGGTACTTACCTTGGTCAAAATATAAAGAAAATAAAAATAATTTATTAAAAAATGTGATTATTATTTTTTGTCACACTGTTACTAGGGTGGGGATCAGCAGACAAAAAGTTGCAGGTTTTTTTAACCTCTTAGGGGATAGTGCACCATTTTCTATGTTATAGAATGGACAATTCTTAGCAAGGTTTCAATTGGTCTATTTTGCATAGTTTTCAAATTGCATGCCTTCTTCTTCTGACTCAAACCAATGGCTGAAATGCCAAAAATGCTAAGTAATTACAAAATCCACAAATAAAAAATGAAGACCAATTGCAAATTGTCTTAGAATATCACTCTCTGGGTCATACTATTCTTCTATCATGCTTTTTATGGTGTAATTTTTATTTCTAAATTACATTATTTACACTGCAGGTAATTTACTTTCATTCCTGAACCAGCAAGTGTATTTAGTTGTAATATTGGTGTGTAGGTGCATCTCAGGTCATTTTGCCTGGTCATGTGATTTCAGAAAGAGCCAGCACTTTAGGATGGAACTGCTTTCTGGCAGGCTGTTGTTTCTACTACTTAATGTGTTGCAGTGGGACCTGGATTTTACTACTGAGTGCTTTTCTCAGATCTACCAGGCAGCTGTTATCTTGTGTTAGGGAGCTGTTATCTGGTTACCTTCCCATTGCTCTGTTGTTAGGCTGCTGGGGCGAAAGGGAGGGGGGTTAAATCACTCCAACTTGCAGTACAGCAATAAAGTGTGATAAAAGGGTTACCTTATTTGTATTGTATGTGCACTTAATTAAAAGGATTCTGATATGCTTTTGTATTTATGACTAATATTTTAATTTAATATTGTCACAGCCATTCCAGTTTTTTTTAAATAAAAATGTTAATTTTTATATTTGCGGGCGATTTTGTACAGGAGGGTGGGCCCTTGAGATGAGGTTTCCTGGTGGGCCCCAGGCACCCCAGTCCGACACTGTATATATATCGGAGAGTTCTTTATATTCATCTCTTCTTTTGTGAGCCAAAATTGTATTTTTGGGTCTATATCCTCTAAAATATATTGGAAAATATATATTTAAAGCACTTCAAATCTTGTCGGAGCTATATAAATAAATGATGATGATATTTATAAGTGTTTCTATAAGGGTGTGTGGCATTTGCGATAACTGGAAATAATGCTTCTCCTTCCCTGTTTGGTTAAAAGGCAGATGCATTTTATGAGAAAAGGCAGCATAGGATAACTGTGTAACAGCACAAATCTTTTGTATCTGATCATTTAATAAATTCAAGCAGTTGAATTGTACGTATGAGGGATCGGAGCTCCTAATCAGCTGGAAGAGCTCTAAACCAGTTTATTTTCTTTTTAATTCAATATTTAACGTAAAACTTTATATATGCCATCAGTTCATACAGGTAAGGGCTCCGTTATCTAGAAACCCGTTATCCAGAATTATGGGAAGGCCATCTTCCATGTACTCTATTTTAAGCAAATAATTCACATTTTTAAAAATGATTTCCCTTTTCTCTGTAATAATAAAACAGTAACTTGTACATGATCCCAACTAAGATATAATGAATCCTTATTAGAGGCAAAACCAGCCTATTGGCTTTATTTAATCTTTAAATAATTTTTTAGTAAACTTAAGGTATGGTGATACAAATTACAGAAAGATCCAGAAAGTCCCAGGTCCAGAGCATTTTGGATAACAGGCCCCATACCTGTATAAGCAAGCTGAAAACAATTCAGGTACGGAAGCTGCTATCCAGAATGCTCCGGACCTGGGGTTTTCTGGATAACGGAACTTTCTGTAATTTGGATCTTTATACCTTAAGTCTACTAGAAAATAATTTAAACATGAAATAAACCCAATAGTCTGGTTTTGATTCCAATAAGGATTAATTATATCTAAGTGTGGATCAAGTACAAGGTACTGTTTTATTATTAAAAGGAAATCATTTTTAATTGGATTATTTGAATAAAGTGGAGCCTATGGGAGATGGCCTTTTTGTATTTCAGAGCTTTCTGGATACAGTGTTTCCGGGTAACAGATCCCATTCCTGTACTGCGAAACTGCAATGCCCATAGACTCAAATGTATTTTTGCGTTGAAATGGTTGCAGATAAAAAAAATTCCATGGTCTTCAATGCTTTTTGTAGATTTACTCATCGTTACTTGAAATACCAGGGCCTTTTTTTTGAATCTCAGTCCAGATCTGGTTTGTATCCATATTATTGAATCAATACACTGCCATTGAGTATCTTTTCCAAAAGTATGAAAATAGCTGGAAGACCAAACCAAAATATCCAATTTAGCACATCTTATAGTGGGACAGTAAGAAAGCAATGTCTGTGTGCAAAAAGTCATATTTCTTTAACACCTGTGAATGCTTATTCAGTTACACAACAACTAATTATCAATATAAGACAGTGCACTTAAATCAGTGATGCCGCTAGTTTTATTAATGCCCATATTAAGCTTAAGCTCAAAAAGACAGATAACTTTGAATAACTAGTACTTCAGTTAAACAGTTACACATTACTTCACTTGCCATAACACAGGTAAGAAACTGAGCTCAGATAAAAATAAATGCTCAAAAAAAATCAAAAAACTCACCAAACTCAAATGTGTGCTTACTTATTAAAAAACTAGGATATTGAAAAATGAAAAGACAACATGAAAAAAAAACCTGAAATGCAGCAAAATCACTTCTATCATTTGCAATGAGTCTTTCAAATGTCTTAATCTCGAAAAACTCGGATTACGTATATTTGAGTTAGGATCAAGTACAGTTATAGGATCCGTTATCTGGTAACCTTTTATCCAGAAAAGAAAGCTCTGAATTACAGGAAGACCATCTCCAATAGACTCCATTGTAATGAAATGTTTAAAATTTTAAAATGATAATGACAGGTATGGGATCCATTATCCGTAAAAATGTTGTCCAGAAAGCTCTGAATTACCAAAAAGGCAATCTCTCATAGACTCCATTTTATCCAAATAATCATAATTTTTAAAAATGATTTCCTTTTTCTCTGTGATAATAAAACAGTAACTTGTACTTGATCCCAACTAAGATATAATGAATCCTTATTGGAGGCAAAACCAGCCTATTGGGTTTATTTAATGTACATGATTTTCATGGTTTATTTAATGTTTACATGGTTTTCTAGTAGACTTAAGGTACAAAGATCCAAATTACGGAAAGATACGTTATTTGGAAAACTCCAGGTCCCGGGCATTCTGGATAACAGATCTCATAACTGTACTTTTTCTCTATAATAATAAGACAGTACCTTGTACTTGATCCCAACTTAAATAAACGTAATCCTTATTGGTGTAAAAATAATCCTATTGGATTTATTTTATAATTGAATTATTTTTTAGTATACTTAAAGCATGGCAATCCGAATTATGGAAAAATCCTTTATCCGTAAAAACCCCAGGCATTCTGGACAACAGGACCCATACCTGTACAAGGTACTGTTTTATTACTACAGAGAAAACAGAATCATTTTTTAAAATCGGAATTATTTGATTACCATGAAGTCTATGGTAGATGACCTTCCCGTAATTCGTAGCTTTCTGCATAATGGGGTTTTGGATAACGGTTTCCATACCTGTAGTAGAAAGGGAATTCATACATGAACTTTTTATTATCTTCGGAAAATGTTATTATGAAGACAGTTGCCTCACTCTGACTATAGTGACAAATTCACTGAATTACATTCTTCTTGGGGGTTCCCTGCATATTACTGCCTTTGTCCCATGCACAAAGCACACCCTTCGTATATATCAGTACCATTGCAGAGACAGACAGAGTTTCTGCACTTTCCTATTTCATAAGTAGAATTTAAGTGAAGAACACATTTTTCACATACGAAGCTCTTTCTGTAAAGTGCCTTTTCTTTAAATATGCCTCTTATAATAATGCAATTTTCCTTCACAATAATTGTATCAAGAAAGGACAAAATGAAAAATGCCTTTACCTCCGAATTCTTACAGAATGCAATGCCTGAACTACTTTTCTTTAAGGTTAGTAAAATGGGAGTGTAGTTTTGCACACCATAATTCATCCCATTAAAGAGAACAGCCTTTCAGGCATTACTTGTAAGTTGCCTGAAATGTGAAGGAAATGGTAATGACTATGTGAGCTAAGAACACACAGTACAACCCTTTTGGCACCTAGGTATAAGTTCAGCACTGGTGATCAATGCACAATGAGTCTCTTCTCTAGAAATAGGAATACAAAGGACCTTGAATTCTGTAAATATGTTCAGGAAAGAACTTTGAAGTTTGAAGCAAATTTTGTAGAACAGAAGAGGAACAAGGGGATGGGGGCACCTAGGTCTTTTATCAGTGCTGCTACCTCAATAGGCATTCAGCAAACCAATTAACAACTGTTTCTAGTATTAACAAAGACAAACATGGCAAAAAACAGAATGCTCTGTGAATCCAGGCTCTCTTCTTTCAGTCGGTGGTTCTCATTGACAAATGGCTTTCTGTTAACCCATACAATGCTCTTGTGTAAACCCTTTCAGGCCTACAACACCATCGTTTTATTTGCAGTTCATATAATGTTATGTCAGTAAGCAAATTTCCCTTGAAACTTCATTTCAGACTGCAAAACAGCTGAAAAAAAAAAATCAAAATGAAGTATAATAATCTTGAAGGATTTACAAATCGCTCAACAAGAAAGGAAATATCACATATCTGAAAAGACAACTGTAAGTGTTCTTTAGAAATAATCACGTTACCCCTTTTCTGTTGTTCTGTTTTCTTTCTGCCTTAGGGTTCTTAATGATACAAATGGCCCAGTCAGATACTATAGCTTGAAGATTGATAGAAGTGTTTGTACTGACACCTTACAAAAGCAATGTTATGTCCTTGAAAATTCCATAGTTAATTTCAAATGAAATAACATAAAAAAAACCTTTTCTTTCGATATTCTTGAGCTACTCCACAGTAGGGTAGTTAGAGGACAGTGAAGGAGGCTCAAAAAAAAGTATAATAGAGTGGGTAAAGGTGGGTGGGAGTATTGAGGAGACATTCCTTGTGGGTAGCTCAGCTGCAATAATCCCTTTTCTGCTCCTTGTTCAAGCTACACATAAGAACACTCCAGTGCCTTTCATTATTACTTGTCACCTCTTTGTGAAGAACAACTTATATCCAAAGCCATTGCTGTAATTAAACTGAAAAAGGATGAAAAAAAAGTCTTACCATTAGCTGAACTGGAAACACTGTTTGTTAAGGGCTAGCCAACAAAATGAGCACTGAGCATCAGATACCATCAGAGAATTAAAGATACATTCTAAGGTGCCCATCCATATACTCAAATAGCTTTTTTTCTTACAGATTTTTTGCTTTGTTTCTAATAGAAGCTTATACTGATACTTAATAAAATGTAGAGCTGTTATGACATAAGTCAAACATACATCTTATAGCACTCACCACTGATATTAGCAATCGATTTCAGATTAATTAACTGCATTAGTATTATTAACACGTACTAATAATGCACCAGCATATTTTGCAGTGTTATACAATAGGAGTGTGTATATATATCAAAAATAAAAGTTACATAAAATACTGTCCTTTACAGGAGGTATAAGAATAATGAGTATGGGGGGCGACACAAGATGTGGGGATGGACTAGATCAGCTGTCATTAAAGTGATTGGTTGTTATTATGCTTAGCTATTCATTGTAGCCTATAAAAATGTAACCATTAGCACTGACAAGTCAGGTTCAGCATATATTATATTATAAGGTCATATCCAGTTATTAGGGAGCTACAGAAAGGCACATACGAAAAGTATATGCTGGGTGCATAAAACCCCAGATCAAAAGAGGGGCATTTGAAACTACAATTAAAACATTGCGCTTACAGCGATTGGTTTTGCTATAGGTGCCAGTAAAGGGCTAACCTCATCTATATCATAATATTTGGGTTGCAGCAACTGAGGAAAAGATATGAGCATAGAGGAGAAACGGAATAGCTATATAAAAAGAAAGACAAGGGAGAGAGAGAAAAGTCTACCCATACAGTATTTAGTAGTTGCTCCTAAAAACACTATCCGCTGATGCCCCACTAAACATTACAGTGTCTGTATAATACTTATACATTGATGTGTAGCTGTGTCACCATGGACCAATGGCTTGGTGATTTAAGGTGCCATTATGAGGAGCGTGGCCAGACACTCAGGGCAAAGAGTAATACCCAACTATTATCATTTAACTAATCTTTTATAATCTTCCTAAGCACCCTTTTTGTGGTGGTGAGTTATCAGATGACAACACATAAACAAAAACAATATTTTAAAAGTATAAACACTTAGGCCATTGGAGAGAAGACTTGTTCAGACAGTACAGCTGCAGGGAGTAGGAAACATTGCTGTTCTTTGTGACTAGGCTTGAAAATTTTGGATACATATTAAAATCTATAATTAAGTAAACATTTTAATTAAAATAAATTAATTTAATTAAGCAGAAAATTAAGAGATAATTTGTTTGTTCTCAAAAGTACCATGCATTGCTTATAGTGATGAGCAAATCTGTCTGTCTGCTAAAAATTCGCAAAACCAATTGTAGTCAAAATGGGTGTCAACATTTTTTTTACCCGGGACAATTTTTTATGCGTGCTACAATTTTTCTTGCTCCAAATGTATTAAAATCAATGCCCGTTTTTTCATGTGCTGTCTTTTTTG
Organism: Xenopus laevis; assembly: GCF_017654675.1. Lineage (NCBI taxonomy): Eukaryota > Metazoa > Chordata > Amphibia > Anura > Pipidae > Xenopus > Xenopus laevis. The sequence continues at coordinate 86,132,364 of NC_054379.1, forward strand.
ACGGCAACTTTTTCATCCAAATGCATTAAAGTTAATGGGCGTTTTTTCTTATGGTGACTCATTTTCGTCTAGGCAAATATTTGCCGCAATTTCAGGAACAAATGAGGGCTATGTAATAAAAGTGTAATAAAAGTTTGCTGCAGGTCTAATCCCCTATAGCAGCCAGCATGCAGGTATCATTTACCTCTTTAAAAGCTAACATCTTATTGGTTGGTAACTGTCCAATGGGAGTAAATCATTTATAAAATGTCTGGTTACAGTTCAGTGCAATAATACTACACTTGCCAAACTGGCTTTTGTTCTATCCAAGTGTTTCCATAGACAATGTAAACTTTTTCTTTTCATCTCTGCAGTGGTGTTAGGAGCACTAAAGTCCCTTCTATCTTGGGGAAAGAAAACCCAAGCAATAATATTTGCAACTTAATCCAATTCTGTGAGAAACCCCTGTCATTGACATCTCATTGTTTTGCAAAAAGGTACTATGGGCAAGGAATTTTCAAAAAATTTGGACCATTATGCTACTTAAAACACAAATATATAATTATTTTACCTCAACATGAATGTATGCTTAGTTTACACAAAGTACAAGATCTAATTGTTACAGGGAAAAAGAAAATCAGTCAAAAATTGATAATTGCGTGTTTAAAGGACAACTGAACTCTTCCCCAAACCTCAGTCCCCCTTCACTGGCCTCCATGACCCTCCCTCCCTGTAACGTCTGTGACACTGAGAAATGTCCCTATGTGTGAACCTGCCATAAACATTCAGAGCTGCACAGCAATGTTCACAGGTGCCATCTTCTTCCTCTTTAGATTCTGTCACTTCACCAATATGTAGTTGAAGCTAATCCCAGACCTGTGCATGTACAGTACCTGCAGGCTTAGGGCCCATTTATCATATCTACATAGTGTAAGATAATGGTGACCAAATACATCACACATAACCGCATAAAAAACAGTGTATTTATCAAGCTGTATAGTGATTTCCCACGGCTTTAAATTTTTACTTTGACTTTAAGGGCAAGTCCACACAATGGCGTTTTGGGGAGATCTGGCGGTTCATTTTCCGAAGTCGCCCAAATTTGCCTAACGAGGAAACTTAAGGCGACTACGGGAAATGAATCGGCGCGTGTGATTATTTTTTCATTTTAGCCGGCGCAGAGTGAGGGAAGGCGATTGGGGATGGTCACCGCAAAAACGAGGCGATAAGTCGCCAGGCAACCAAAATCTCCCCAAAACGCCCAGTGCGGCCTGACCCTAATGGATTACACTAGGTTCAAAGAGGTGTAATATAATGGCATCAAATGCCTTTATTTTACACAGCTTTTTACACAGCTTTTTCTGTGTTAATCATTTTACACAGTAAGATAAATAGGCCCCATGGTGTTAAATTAGAGCCCACAACAGAAAACTCACCCACTTTATATTCATTCTTATTCACAGAATAGCATCCATGATGGGAGAAAATGGTGGCCATGAATTCTGCAGAGCAGCTCTGCACGTTTATGGCAGGTTTATACATAGGGATTTTTGCGGTGTAATATACTGTATGTTGTGGGGAGAGAGCTTGGAGGGGGGGGGGTTCGGGGATGGGTTTAGTTCTCCTTTAAAGAATACAAAGTGGTAAATGGTATTGTGATATTTCAGAGCTTTCTCCTTTCCAGATTATAGATCCCACTTGTATTATTGAGAAAACATTATCAGGGGTGCATGAAGATACTTATTTAATTTTATGAAAACAATGATCAGACATATAATCTTTAGATCCATGTGAAATCCTGTAACACATATAATCATCAGCATTTAAATGGAAGACAGACCACAATTCTAATAATATCTATAAAGCATTATTATTGTAACGCTGAGGCAAAAGAAAAAACATTTTGATTAAACTCAATATAAGATGTGTAAACACACACATTCCCATACACATATAATTATTTTGTCTTATTCTGTTTTCTTTTTCAAATGTTTTCAAGCGTAGGAATGCATTGCAAAGAATGGATTTTCTTTAAGACGTTTAAACTGTTCTTATTTTTTGTACCTAACCACAAACGAGATGCTCAGGCTTAAAAAGCCCTGTGTTCCTTGTTGAGATCTGACCCCAGCAGAGTAGGATAGTAATAGGTTATTGACTTGCTAGGTCCTGAACAGTCTGAGGGGACATCACACGAAGCCACAGCAATGCACTAGAGGTTTGCTTTATTGATTGGTCTGTTTTACCCATCATCTCCAGGCATCTGAGCAAGTCTACAGATGCTTGGCAAACCAAATATTTCATTTTGTATTGGGGTACAATGAAAGTAGGAAGGAACGATCGAAACAGTGCCCAGAGGAGAAAAACGCATTATTAACAATATTATTTGTTCTGACAGTACTGCTGTATTAACTCTATCAGGACCTGACCATTTAAAAGGAAGATGGAAATAGTAGATCTCAGTACAAGCTCTAATATTTGACTTTATAGAAATCGAGATTATCTTTTGAGGTTAATGCAGTGACTGGGATATCATTTATTTCATATTTTACAACAGATAAGAATAAAAAAAGACTTAAAAAAAACACAACACAATAGCATGACGTGATTCAGATTGCTGTTGATACATTCGTTACATAATGGCATATAGCAAGTATCATTACAATTTTTTAATATGGTATTGATGTGGTTGAATGAAAAGTGTCTGATATTTTACAAGGGACTTTGATCCTGAGTATAAAATATTTTATTCTTTTAAAACTGTACATAGGAAGCAGTAAAACCGCTCGATGATTACTCTGTGGCATCAAGTGAAACCTATGAGCTCATTACTTGGAATGGAATCACTGCGGTATAACATCACTTATCATGTTAACTCACGGTATGTGCTGAAGATGTTGTGGGGCTTGTACTTTCATCTGCTTCCACCAAGAATGCAAATTCAGGACTTTCACTCATCAAAATAACCTTCCTTCTAAGTTCCAACCCATGAAAGTTGGGTAAAGATGGCACATTCAAATTCACAGTTTGTTCAGCAAGTGTAAATATGCTATTTCAGTTATACAATGGTGAATTACAAAGGAAGATTCTATTTGGTCTAAGTGATTATATAAAAATGGTGAAAGACAGCGGCAAAGTGAAGGTGTGAGAAAAGGACAGAGACAAGGGGAGAGTGTTAAAGGTTAATACAATCAGTGATTGGTAGAGCGTATACAGTATATATATATATATATATGCACACATGCAATCTATTATCTGCAGTGCTTGGGACTAGGGGTTTTCCATGATTTGGATCACCAAGCTTTGAGGATACTGGTCATTTAAACATAAAACAACAATAATATTGTTCAACTACCATCACAAGTTTATGCAGCTTACTTACCATCAAGTACAAGGTACTGTTTTATATTTATAGAGAAAAAGGAAATCAGTAAAAAAAAAAAAAAGAAAGAAAAGAATAACTTATTAATGAAAAGTGGTCTTCTTGTATTTTGGGGGTTTATGGATTGAACAGAAAGGGACAAACACTGCTTTAGGTAGCATTACATATGCAAATGACTTAAAAACCATAAATAATCGTAATCAATGTATATTTGTATAGGATGCTTAAAAGTATTTTTTTTACTAGGCAAATCATTTTTGGGTTGATATTCCCTTTAACTAGTAGAGATGTCGCGAACTGTTCGCCGGCGAACTTGTTCGCGCGAACATCGGGTGTTCGCGCTCGCCGGAAGTTCGCGAACGTCGCGCGACGTTCGCCATTTTGGGTTCGCCATTGTTGGCGCTTTTTTTTGCCCTCTCACCCCAGACCAGCAGGTACATGGCAGCCAATCAGGAAGCTCTCCCCTGGACCACTCCCCTTCCCTATAAAAACCGAAGCCCTGCAGCGTTTTTTCACTCTGCCTGTGTGTGCTGAAGAGATAGTGTAGGGAGAGAGCTGCTGCCTGTTAGTGATTTCAGGGACAGTTGAAAGTTTGCTGGCTAGTAATCGTTTTGATACTGCTCTGTTATTGGAGGGACAGAAGTCTGCAGGGGTTTGAGGGACATTTAAGCTTAGGTAGCTTTGCTGGCTAGTAATCTACCTTCTACTGCAGTGCTCTGTATGTAGCTGCAGTGGGCAGCTGTCCTGCTTCTGATCTCATCTGCTGACTGCTGCAATAACAGTAGTCCTTGTAAGGACTGCTTTTATTTATTTTTTTGTTGTTTTACTACTACTACTACTACTACTACTATAAGAGCCCAGTGCTATTAGTCTAGCAGTGTTGGGGAGTGGGACTGGTGTGCTAATCTGCTGCTCCTAGTAGTTCAGCAGCACCAACTTTAATTTTTTTTTTTAATATTCTTTTTTTTTTTATTTTACTTTTTTTTATTTTACTACCGCTGTAGTAGTGTATAAGTTGACCTTTTAGGCATTATTTGCCCTGTAGGCATTATTTGCACACTGTTTTCTTCAACCCGCCATCGAGCTGTGTGACCTTGTTCACATTCTGTCTAAATATCCATAATATTACCGTCTCCAGAAAAAACACCGGAGTCACTTTTTTCAAGCAGCCATAATATATTTTACGTAATCCGTATCCACCGCTGTAGTAGTGTATACGTTGGCCTTGTAGGCATTATTTGCACACTGTTTTCTTCAACCCGCCATCGAGCTGTGTGACCTTGTTCCCATTCTGTCTAAATATCCATAATATTACCGTCTCCAGAAAAAACACCGGAGTCACTTTTTTCAAGCAGCATTCATATATTTTACGTAATCCGTATCCACCGCTGTAGTAGTGTATACGTTGGCCTTGTAGGCATTATTTGCACACTGTTTTCTTCAACCCGCCATCGAGCTGTGTGACCTTGTTCCCATTCTGTCTAAATATCCATAATATTACCGTCTCCAGAAAAAACACCGGAGTCACTTTTTTCAAGCAGCATTCATATATTTTACGTAATCCGTATCCACCGCTGTAGTAGTGTATACGTTGGCCTTGTAGGCATTATTTGCACACTGTTTTCTTCAACCCGCCATCGAGCTGTGTGACCTTGTTCCCATTCTGTCTAAATATCCATAATATTACCGTCTCCAGAAAAAAACACCGGAGTCACTTTTTTCAAGCAGCATTCATATATTTTACGTAATCCGTATCCACCGCTGTAGTAGTGTATACGTTGGCCTTGTAGGCATTATTTGCACAGTGTTTTCTTCAACCCGCCATCGAGCTGTGTGAGCTTGTTCACATTTTGTCTAAATATTGATAATATTATCGTCTCTAGAAAAACCACTTGAGTTACTTTTTTTCAAGCAGCATTCATATATTTTACGTAATCCGTATCCACCGCTGTAGTAGTGTATACGTTGACCTTGTAGGCATTATTTGCACACTGTTTTCTTCAACCCGCCATCGAGCTGTGTGAGCTTGTTCACATTTTGTCTAAATATTGATAATATTATCGTCTCTAGAAAAACCACTTGAGTTACTTTTTTTCAAGCAGCATTCATATATTTTACGTAATCCGTATCCACCGCTGTAGTAGTGTATACGTTGACCTTGTAGGCATTATTTGCACACTGTTTTCTTCAACCCGCCATCGAGCTGTGTGAGCTTGTTCACATTTTGTCTAAATATTGATAATATTATCGTCTCTAGAAAAACCACTTGAGTTACTTTTTTTCAAGCAGCATTCATATATTTTACGTAATCCGTATCCACCGCTGTAGTAGTGTATACGTTGACCTTGTAGGCATTATTTGCACACTGTTTTCTTCAACCCGCCATCGAGCTGTGTGAGCTTGTTCACATTTTGTCTAAATATTGATAATATTATCGTCTCTAGAAAAACCACTTGAGTTACTTTTTTTCAAGCAGCATTCATATATTTTACGTAATCCGTATCCACCGCTGTAGTAGTGTATACGTTGACTTTGTAGGCATTATTTGCACAGTGTTTTCTTCAACCCGCCATCTAGCTGTGTGTATTATCGTTTCCAGAAAAACCAACTGAGTTTTTGTTGTTGTTGTTGTTTTTTTAAAAATAATGCCAGGCAAAGGCAGGCCGCCACGCAGAGGCCGTGCTAGGGGCGTGCTGCTATGCAATCCTGTGGCCCTAGCAAATTTCCCAGTTTTAAAAAGCCAATGACCCTGAACTCCCAAAATGCTGAAGAGGTAGTTGACTGGCTTACACAGCACACCCCATCCTCTACCGTTTCTAACTTTACCACAACATCCTCCTCATCCTCCACTGCTATGGCCACCCCACGTAACACTTCCTCCACCACCGGTGCCCCTTCTTCACTGGGGTCAGAGGAGTTATTTTCCAATGAGTTTCTTGAACTGAGTAATGCGCAACCATTATTGCCAGAAGAAGATGAAGGAGATGAGGACCTTACACCAGATTTAATTCTGGCAGAGAACACGATAGAGATGGACATAATGAGTGATGAGGAGGAGGTCCCCGCTGCTGCTTCCTTCTGTGATGTGTCAGAAGAAATTGATGCATCTGAGGAGAATGATGATGAGGAGATTGATGTTTTGTGGGTGCCTAGTAGAAGAGAGCAAGAGGAGGGTAGTTCAGATGGAGAGACGGAGAGTCAGAGAGGCAGTAGGAGAATAAGACTTAGAAGAAGCAGGGAGGACAGCCCGCAGGATCAGCAGGGCAACAACATGTATCGGCACCTGTGTTCAGCCGGCCAACGCACCCGCCATTGCCGCCAATACCGCCAACTCCGCCAACTTCTACTGTTACCGCCAGATCGCACACTTCCAAAAAGTCAGCAGTGTGGATTTTTTTAATGTGTGTGCCTCTGACAAAAGCATTGTAATTTGCAATGAGTGCAGTCAGAAACTGAGCCTTGGTAAGCCCAACAGCCACATAGGTACAACTTCTATGCGAAGGCACATGAGCGGCAAGCACAAAGCACTTTGGGAGCAACACCTCAAAGGCAACAGGCAAACTAAAAGCCACACTCCTTCTGGTCCAGCATCTTACTGCTCTACCTCTGCTCTCCTTGACCCGTCTGAACCACCCTCCACTCCGCCTTCCACCTTGACCACCTGTTCCCATTCCCAGTCATCTGCCACCAGCCAAGTTTCTGTGAAGGCCATGTTTGAGCGTAAGAAGCCAATGTCTGACTGTCACCCCCTTGCCCGGCGTCTGACAGCTGGCTTGTCTGCACTCTTAGCCCGCCAGCTTTTACCATACCAGCTGGTGGACTCTGAGGCCTTCCGCAAATTTGTAGCAATTGGGACACCGCAGTGGAAGGTACCCAGCCGCAATTTTTTTTCTAAAAAGGGAATACCACACCTGTACCAACATGTGCAGAGCCAAGTTACCGCATCTCTGTCACTTAGTGTTGGGCCAAAGGTCCATATGACTACTGACGCATGGTCCTCCAAGCATGGTCAGGGCAGGTATGTCACCTACACTGCCCACTGGGTGAACTTGGTAATGGCTGGGAAGCAGGGAATGGGTAGCTCAACAACAACAGTGGAGTTGGTGTCACCGCCACGGATTGCACGCGGTTCTGCCACCACCTCTACTCCTCCATCGCTCTCTACCTCGTCTTCTTCTTCTTCTTACTCTGCTGCTGGGTCCTCCTTCTCCTCCTCCACACCTGTGCACCCCCAGCTCCCCCTAGGCTATTCGACGTGCCAGGTACGCCGTTGTCACGCTGTCTTGGGGATGACGTGCCTGGAAAGCAAAAACCATACCGGATCTGTACTCCTGTCATCTCTGCAGTCACAGGCCGATCGGTGGCTGACCCCACACCAACTGCAGATCGGAAAAGTGGTGTGTGACAATGGAAGCAATCTGTTGGCAGCGTTGAGACTAGGCAATTTAACACATGTGCCCTGCATGGCACATGTGTTAAATTTAATAGTCCAACGTTTTGTCTCCAAGTACCCAGGATTCCAGGACGTTCTCACCCAGTCCAGAAAGGTGTCGGCCCATTTCAGACGTTCCTACACAGCCATGGCACGCCTTGCTGACATTCAGCAGCGCTACAACATGCCAGTCAGGCGTTTGATTTCTGACAGCCAGACTCGCTGGAATTCAACGCTCCTTATGTTGGAACGTCTGCTGCAACAACAAAGGGCCGTCAACGAGTACCTTTTTGAACTGGGTGGTAGGACTGGATCTGCACAGCTGGGATTTTTTTCCCCCGTTACTGGGTGCTTATGCGCGATGCCTGCAGGCTCATGCGACCTTTTGAAGAGGTGACAAATATGGTCAGTCGCACCGAAGGCACCATCAGCGACCTAATACCCTTCGCTTTCTTCCTGGAGCGTGCCGTGCGACGAGTGACAGATGAGGCTGTAGACCAGCGTGACGAGGAGCTGGAAGCGCACGATTTCTGGTCGGAATCACCAGAACGAACCCAGGCACCTGCTGCAACGCAGGGAGAGGTGCCAGAAGTGGAGTCAGAGGAGGAAGGTGGCTTTGTGGAGGAGGAGGAGGAGGACCAACAGGAGCAGGCTTCCCAGGGGGCTAGTGGTGACCTTTTGGGGACCCCTGGTCTTGTACGTGGCTGGGGGGAGGAGACCGTGGATGATGCAGTCCTTGATAATGAGGAAGCGGAGATGGATAGCTCTGCATCCAACCTTGTGAGAATGGGGTCTTTCATGCTGTCATGCCTGTTGAAGGACCCCCGTATCAAGAGGCTTAAGGAGAAGGACCTGTACTGGGTCGCAACGCTACTAGACCCTCGGTACAAGCATAAAGTGTCAGAAATGTTACCAACATACCACAAGTCCGAAAAGATGCGGCATTTACAAACCAGCCTGCAAAACATGTTGTACAATGCTTTTAAGGGTGATGTCACTTCAGGAACTCATCAACATTCCAGGGGCAGAGGTGCCAGTAATCCTGCCACGAGCACACCTGCAAGGACAAAGCCCTTTGGCCAGTCTGTAACGTCAGACATGCAAATGTTTTTCTGTCCAAGGCAGCGCCACAACCCTTCTGGATCCACCCTCAAAGAACGCCTCGACCGGCAGGTAGCGGACTACCTGGCATTAACTGCAGATATCGACACTCTGAGGAGCGATGAACCCCTGGACTACTGGGTGCGCAGGCTTGATCTGTGGCCAGAGCTGTCACAATTTGCCATGAACCTCTTGTCTTGCCCAGCCTCAAGTGTGCTCTCAGAAAGGACCTTCAGTGCAGCAGGAGGGATTGTAACTGAGAAGAGAACTCGCCTAGGTCACAAAAGTGTCGATTACCTGACCTTTATTAAAATGAATGAGGGGTGGATCTCGGAGGGTTACTGCACGCCGGAAGACTTGTTCTGACTTCTATGCAGCTGTCCTTCTCTTCAAGCCTCATGACTCCACACACAGCTGTCCTTTAGCGTCCTCCTCCTCCCTCCGCCACCGTTACAAACTAGGGTGCAAACCCTACTGGTTTAATTTTTTCTGGCCTCTGTGCTTCAGTGGCTGCAACCAAAAAAACTGGGCAAACAATGTCTACAAGGTCAACGTATGGCAAAAAATGACTATTTTCAGCATTTATATGGCATATTTTTTCTGGCAACTGTGCTTCAGTGGCTGCGTCCAAAAAAATGCATATTTTCTGCATTTATATGGCATAATTTTTCTGGCAACTGTGCTTCAGTGGCTGCGACCAAAAAAATGCATATTTTCTGCATTTATATGGCATAATTTTTCTGGCCTCTGTGCTTCAGTGGCTGCAACCAAAAAAATTTATATTTTCAGCATTTATATGGCATAATTTTTCTGGCCTCTGTGCTTCAGTGGCTGCAACCAAAAAAATTTATATTTTCAGCATTTATATGGCATAATTTTTCTGGCAACTGTGCTTCAGTGGCTGCGACCAAAAAAATTACTATTTTCAGCATTTATATGGCATATTTTTTCTGGCCTCTGTGCTTCAGTGGCTGCGGCCAAAAAAACTGGGCAAACAATGCCTACAAGGTCAACGACGTTGACCTTGTAGGCATTGTTTGCCCAGTTTTTTTGGCCGCAGCCACTGAAGCACAGAGGCCAGAAAAAATATGCCATATAAATGCTGAAAATAGTAATTTTTTGCCATACGTTGACTCAACGTATATGGCAAAAAATGACTATTTTCAGCATTTATATGGCATATTTTTCTGGCAACTGTGCTTCAGTGGCTGCGACCAAAAAAATGCATATTTTCTGCATTTATATGGCATAATTTTTCTGGCCTCTGTGCTTCAGTGGCTGCAACCAAAAAAATTTATATTTTCAGCATTTATATGGCATAATTATTCTGGCAACTGTGCTTCAGTGGCTGCGACCAAAAAAATGCATATTTTCTGCATTTATATGGCATAATTTTTCTGGCCTCTGTGCTTCAGTGGCTGCAACCAAAAAAATTTATATTTTCAGCATTTATATGGCATAATTTTTCTGGCAACTGTGCTTCAGTGGCTGCGTCCAAAAAAAACTGGGCAAACAATGTCTACAAGGTCAACGTATGGCGAAAAATTACTATTTTCAGCATTTATATGGCATATTTTTTCTGGCAACTGTGCTTCAGTGGCTGCGTCCAAAAAAACTGGGCAAACAATGCCTACAAGGTCAACGTATGGCAGTTGTTTAAAGAGAACAGTAGATTACTAGCCAGCAAAGCTACCTAAGCTAAAATGTCCCTCAAATCCCTGCAGACTTCTGTCCCTCCAATACAGAGCAGTATCAAGCAGATTACTAGCCAGCAAGCTTACTATCATCTGTCCCTGAAATCACTAACAGCTCTCCCCCTACACTATCTCTTCCAAGCACACACAGGCAGATTTTTCAGATACATTTTTGCCCTTGATCCCCTCTGGCATGCCACTGTCCAGGTCGTTGCACCCTTTAAACAACTTTAAAATCATTTTTCTGGCCAGAAATGTCTTTTCTAGATGTTAAAGTTCGCCTTCCCATTGAAGTCTATGGGGTTCGCGAACCGTTCGCGAACCGCTCGCATTTTTGCGCAAGTTCGCGAATATGTTCGCGAACTTTTTTTCCGACGTTCGCTACATCCCTATTAACTAGTAATAGTGCATGAACAGTGCCAAAATCAAAATGCCATAGCTGCTTCAGACTGTGGATATTCACACAGAGTAATAGATTAAGGGAAAACTATACACCTGCACATTGTAGGCCTCTAGTAAAACATATTGCATCTATATTACAGCTCATATGTAAAATTCTGCTTCATCTAAATAAATAATTTCCATAAAAATATACTCTTCCAGTTGTATGTGCCATTGGGAGATCTTAGGGATCTTAAGGATGCTTGTATGATTAATTTTGTGCACATACAAACCAAAGGCACACATACATGCTATGTTACACCAGCCAATGGATGGACAGATAACTGATTTTTACTCCCACACTTTTTTCTGTTACAGAGCTGCAGTATTTCAGGTGATCTGAGGCCATCACAAAACCATAGCAAAAAGTTACTCAAGGGAAAGATGTCAAAAGGCAATATATATATATACATATATATATGGCTATTTATATCCAAATAAAAGAAAAATCGAAATTCAGAAAAACAGAAAAAGAAGAATTCAACCAACAACAAGTATTGACTCAAAACAGATTAGACTGTGGGATTATTTAATATAAGGTGCAACATTTGTTATAGTTTTCATCATCTATAGCAACCAATCAGCAGGTAGAAATTACTGTTCACCTGTTCAAACTATCATATTCTGAGAACAGAAGAAAATTTTTGAAATTTGCTTGAATCACAAAAGCTACTGCTAAAACACCCTGCAGATGCACTGTTCTCATTCATGCTAATATAATATAATAACATGAAGAACATGTAATCAGCCATGTGCAGAGCCAAATATTCTTAATTCTTACATATTACCTATCATGAGCCATAACTATTCTGGCACATAAAATCGATAAAAAACAACTACTCATCACTGAAATGATCCAAACATTGTTACATTTACAAAGTATTTACAATAACCAAGAAACTACTAAGAATAAAGGGAGGTGGATCTGGTTTCTACATGGTTACAGTCTGAATAGTTTCAAATAATATCCAAACAACTGTATAGACAAAATCTGCTAAACTGCCCGATATATGTGCCAGAGGCTAATAATCTGTTCATTGCAAAAACACTTTTTCATCTGCAGTTTCATAAATACCCAAATGAGGAAACATTTGCTGTTTTGTTGTATTTTTCTATGAGCGATTCACATATGCCTTAGTTACTAAGTTACGATTCTCTTTTGGGGAACTGTTACCCAAGATGTACAGTGGTTTGGCATATAATGGCACAGATAGAATATATATGGGGGAATGTAATAAAAGTCGCAAAGAGAAAAACAATTTGTACTAATAAGAATAAAAATCCACATCTCGCAATGTGATATTGTTCCTTAAACTGTTATTGCATTGCAAATTTTAATTGCGCACTCTTAAGAAGTGCTTGAAAGGGTCTGTTAGAAATTAAATGTGACAATATGGTGAATCCTGTACAAAAGCAGCACGTGCACTATACAGTATATACCAGGGAATTGATAGGAGTTTCTGGTCTTTAGGTACTGGTAATGAAGAATTTCCCCACGAGTCCCAAGAGAAGCTGATCCATACTCGGGCAGAAAAGTGACCTGAGCTTCTAGGAAAGTACAACTGTAGCGGGAAGGTAATTCCGATTGAAGAAATGTGGTCTTAATGATGTGGTCTTAATGATAATGAATATTCGTTGTATCTGATTTGCTGGTACTGTAACTTTAAATGGGCAGACCTAGGCTTCTACTCGCCATTTTAAAGGACCAGTAACCCAAAATAGCTATAATGATAGGTAAGGCTTACTTCCTCTTGGCTTTTTTCAAATCTTCAGCTTGAATTTGACATGCAAACTGCCCCATAGGAGAAAGGCGAAAAGGGGATGGTAGCTTGAATTCCTCTTTGCACTGAACTGGAAGTCAGCTTCCTACTGAGAACCTTAAGCACTTAAGCTTTTATTCAGTGTTTGCAGCTTAAATGTATGTTTTTGTTTCTTCTGACACTTTTGGGGGTAATGATGTGAGCATATATTTAAGCTGCAGATGCTGACTTCCGGTTCCGTGCACAGAGGCGCACCTTTCTCCTATGGGGCACTTTGAAAGACGAATTCAAGCTGATGATTTGAAAAAAAAAATCAAGCAGAAGTAAGCATTACCTATTATTATAGCAGTTTTTAGGGGAAATTAAGGGGCCAATTCATCAAGCTCGAGTGAAGGATTCGAAGTAAAAAAACTTCGAATTTCGAAGTGTTTTTTGGGCTACTTCGACCATCGAATGGGCTAGTTCGACCTTCGACTACGACTACGACTTCGAATCGAAGGATTCGAAGTATAAATCATTCGACTATTCGACCATTCGATAGTCGAAGTACTGTCTCTTTAAAAAAAACTTCGACCCCCTAGTTCGGCAGATAAAAGCTACCGAAGTCAATGTTAGCCTATGGGGAAGGTCCCCATAGGCTTGCCTAAGTTTTTTTGATCGAAGGATATTCCTTCGATCGTTGGATTTAAATCCTTCGAATCGTTCGATTCGAAGAATTTTATCGTTCGATCGAAGGATTTTATCGTTCGATCGAAGGAATAATCCTTCGATCGTTCGATCGCAGAATTTGCGCTAAATCCTTCGACTTCGATATTCGAAGTCGAAGGATTTCAATTCCTAGTCGAATATCGAGGGTTAATTAACCCTCGATATTCGACCCTTGATGAATCGGCCCCTAAGCATTACAACAATTCGGTGTTACTGTTTCTTTAACATTTGACCATGTGTGTAGCCAAATTATAAGGCTAACCCCTTCATTAGCATAGCATATAAGACATATAACAGAAAAGAAGAAAACCTAATAACCTAGGATATTACTTTGTCACACATGTTATATAGTATTCAGTATATTTTGTAAGTCTAAATACACCCATTAAGCATGTACACAATGCAATGAGTTTTACATATCAAATATTTGAGCATGTGCTTGGTTCATATTTACATTCATACAGTTTAAACTTTATTAAACAGTTTTTTTTGGTGTTTCTTTTTCTTTCTTGATTTGTATCTCTTTTACACATGCACACATAAATACTTAAGGTGGCCATACACGGGCCGATAAAAGCTGCCGACAGACCAAGTCGGCAGCTTATTGGCCCGTGTATGGGGGCCCCCGACGGGCTTCCCCGATCGAGATCTGGCCGAAAGTCGGCCAGATCTCGATCGGATGGGGTTAAAAATCCCGTCGGATCGCGGCCGCATCTGTTCGTTGATGCGGTCCCGCGATCCGACCGCCCGTTTGGCGAACGCTAGGATCCGATCGTTGGGCCCTAGGGCCCACGATCGGATCAGCCCGATATTGCCCACCTCAAGGTGGGCATATCGGAGGGAGATCCGCTCGTTTGGCGACATCGCCAAACGAGCGGATCTATCCGTGTATGGCCACCTTTACACGCAAACACACACACACACACAAAAAACACACACACACAGTATTTATATTTGATGTAGTATAACTAATAAGAATAATCTAGATGAATAAGTAGTATTAGCACAATAATTTCTAAAGTGCACTTAAAGAGCCAAGATCTGTTATTACCATTTGATTTTTTTAACTTAGAAAATATTTATGAGCATTGGACTGCCATATTTTTCAGTTTTATGTTAGTTAATTGTAGAAAAACATAAATTAACTTTGGAACACTACAAAAAATGGGAACTTTATTTATGAATTTCTTGCAATTCTTTACCCCAAGCCAAACAACTAAATTGCTACTTAGCATAAATTATTTATTGGCCAAGGCTCAATATCATCCAATACCAGCCCCTAGAGATATGGGATATATAAAATATTTATATGATCGAGATGGTGAAGCCACAAAGCTAGTTTTCTTTCTAGAAGGCCTTATTTTAGGCTGATCTGAATAAATAGCACCTGTATTGCAGTAAATGGAATCAGCTTCCAAAACTACAGTTTCCTTTTACTTTGACAGATGTTAGAATGACTTAAGGAGTAAATGAGGATGTAAAGAAGTGACTCTGCACTTACTTTTGAACTACTGGTCCTGGTTCTGTAAAATCCTTGCCTGCATATATGAGCTGTAGCCAGCACCAGTAGTTTTCCTGTGGGGTTTTTTTTTTGTTAATGACATACTAGATAGTGATTTCTGTAATATGTTCACCTAATGTGTCATCTCTTAAGAACTTAGTTGTGGCTATTGATTCAAAAATATATCCCAGGCCGTAAATAAGCTTACAGGGAAGAAGGAATATAGTCTCTTCCTGTTAAATTGAAGCAATATATACATATACAGTAATTTGAGACTTTTGCTTTGTCCAGTGTATGTACTTAAACGGAGGAATATAATGAAGTCAAAATGTGTTTTAGGGGCCTCTTTTTGTCCCTGGAAGGCTGCTCCTTTCACAAGACGTGGTGGGGATAAAAGTCTGGAATTTGAGGCTAAATTGCAATGTTTCATCTGTACTTCTCTTTTCACAGTTCCTTCCCCCGTTTCCTTGCTACTGGCCACATAAAACAATTAATGCCAGAAAAATAATGTAAAATAAGGTGTATGTATTAAATGCTGCTTTGCAACATACCCAAAGCTATGATAAAGTTAATAGACTTAAACTTCGGATTCCACACCCAGAAAGAATATCTACAGTATTTAGGAGTTAAGCTCACCACCTCCCTATCTACACTGTATAAATACAATGTCCCCCCTATTTACTAAACTTTAATGCAAAAGCTTAAACTATGGGACAAACATCCAATATCCTGGATTGGCAAGATCCACTGCATCAAAATGGTACTGCTACTGAAGTTACTAAACCTCTTCAGAACTTTTCCTGTAAAAGTACCGAAATTTGATCTCAACAGACTACAGTCAGCTACTGTCAGCTTTATTTGGTGGACTAAACATCCAAGCAGATGGAGGTCTGGCAGTACCCAACCTGATGAAATACTACAAAGCAGCCAGGTTAACTCAATGGGCACCAGCACACGCAGGACCGCAAGCCCCCCCTGTGGGTACAAATAGAGGATGACCTCCTCTACCCGTGTACAACTAGCCCTTTGGCTTTCTAAGATACCCTTCAAGGACTTTGTCGACCCATCCCAGATAACAACTAATATGCTACACCTTTGGCAAATCAATAGGAAGAAGCATCCCCTAGCATCGTCACCATCCCCCCTGAAACCACTCATAAACAACCCAGAATGGGGGTCTCCAAACGAGCATTTGCCTGGTGGCAATATAACGGAGTCACCACTTTGTATTCACTTTGTATTCACTAACAGAGGGAGGCAAACCACTAACTCCAGCAAAACTGACACAGAAATATAACCCACCCCACAAGAAGTATATAGAGCTACACAACTTTTAAACTATGCAAGAAAGCAAGCAAAATGTTGTGAACAAGATATGTAGTTTTGAAACTGTAAGCCGGCTTATTCCACTGGCCCCAGGAGCACTGAGCCTAACATACAAAATACTCAATCAAACACTACACAACAACACCAAACTTAAAGGGATCCTGTCATCGGAAAACATGTTTTTTTCAAAACGCACCAGTTAATAGTGCTACTCCAGCAGAATTCTGCACTGAAATCCATTTCTCAAAAGAGCAAACAGATTTTTTTATATTCAATTTTGAAATCTGACATGGGGCTAGACATTTTGTCAATTTCCCAGCTGCCCCTGGTCATGTGACTTGTGCCTGCACTTTAGGAGAGAAATGCTTTCTGGCAGGCTGCTGTTTTTCCTTCTCAATGTAACTGAATGTGTCTCAGTGAGACATGGGTTTTTACTATTGAGTGTTGTTCTTAGATCTACCAGGCAGCTGTTATCTTGTGTTAGGGAGCTATCTGGTTACCTTCCCATTGTTCTTTTGTTTGGCTGCTGGGGGGGGGGAAGGGAGGGGGTGATATCACTCCAACTTGCAGTACAGCAGTAAAGAGTGATTGAAGTTTATCAGAGCACAAGTCACATGACTTGGGGCAGCTGGGAAATTGACAATATGTCTAGCCCCATGTCAGATTTCAAAATTGAATATAAAAAAATCTGTTTGCTCTGAAATGGATTTCAGTGCAGAATTCTGCTGAAGCAGCACTATTAACTGATTAATTTTGAAAAATTTTTTTTTCCCATAACAGTATCCCTTTAACTATATGCTCGAACGGGAAAGAGACTTTGGGATAATGTTAACATCCAAACAGTGGTCCCAATGTAGCTTAACAGCCAACTGAGGAAACACCTGTTTCACAAACAGGGAAACATTGATAAAAGTACTGCATAGAATATATTTAGTCCCAGCTCGGCTCCATAAAATATACCAATCATGTGACCCGCACTGCTTCAGACGATGCAAGGAGGACGGTACCATGCTTCACATTTGGTCATCCTATTAGGAAAGAAACCCTATAAATGTACAAATTCAGCTCACAGATTATGCTAGCATATTTTAATGGCGGCAAGATTTATTTTAGCAAGCAACTGGAAAAAACTCACTCTCTCCTTGACAACGTTGAAAGCCGCATGAAAGCATATGACAAAATTTGGCTTCCCTGACTAGCCCATGAAAATGACCCACTGCTCTTCTCTTCCATGCACGCATAAGTCCTTTACCAGGATAGTGTGGAGCCAAAGCCAAAGTCCACCCTAATATTCAAGTATTTAGCTAAACAGAATGCGGAAAAACCCAGCCATCGCTTTTCTATGTTCAATATATAAACTTTTTACCTCATTTTTCTTTTCTTTTTTCTTCCCTTTTTTTTAATTTGGAACATATGCTTTATAGAAAACCGTATTCCTTTATTTCCTATGTAATTTGTTTTACATCTAAACTCAATAAAACATTTCAGTAAAAAAAGGTGTATGTAACTTTTTGCCACCTGAACACTAGATTTGACACTGTTATTTTACACCACCTTGCATCATCCATTAAAGTTAATTGAGAATAATTCAAGTGACTAGTAGAATTTGTTTAAAAAATGGATGAACATTGCAGTTTCCCAAAGTGTTTTCAAACGGCTGCTTCTTTTTACACAGAATTTGTACACAGAAGTCTGCAATTGCTTAAAACAATGCACAGCTTGATGATTCATAAAAAAACACAGCAAAAAAACTTACCTATTTTTTAAGTTGTGCTTTTTAACTATGATTTATTTATAAGAAAAACATTTGAAAAATGTAATTAAACATATGCCACTGCTGAGATGCCATGGTGGTTAATAGAAGTTTAACTTTGGCATGCCATTTGTATCTAAGTCAGAGCCTCAGGGATAGAAAAATACTAATTTTGATTGCAACTGGCTTTTTTTTTGCAGCAGTTCTGCAATTATGACTAACCACTGTATTTACAAAAACATTTATAAAAGTCATATAATGTATATATATAATAATGTATATATAATATATACACATATATATATGTATATTTGTAATGTGGTGCACTACTAAATAACAATTGCCAGTACTTGTGGGTGATATTGAAACCACTTATATTAGGTTCTGCGGTAAAAAAAATCAACATTTCATCCCACTTTGGAATTTCTTTGTTCTGTAGGGATACAAGAATTAATATTGTTTTAATAAGTATAGATATTCACCTTGATCCACATTATATTGTATGGAACAGTTTGAGGATAACCAAGCTGGTAAAAAAGTACGGACATTTGTCTCTGCAGATCACCATGATTCTGACTAAGTTTTCAACTGCAGCGGTTTTAGTAGAGAGACTGTTGGAAGGTCATTAAACATTTTACAATAGGATTGTTGGCTAGGATTCCCACAAATAGTATGTCAGTGGTGATGGATGCTGAAATGTGGCATTTTCTTTTCAAAGCAAGCAAAGGAAAACTTCTCTTAAAAGCAAAATCCATTTATATATTTTTTTCAATGCTAAGTAGAATATCCATTTTCTCATCTTGGTTTTTTTCCTGATGAAGATATCAGTTGGCCAAACTGAATAAGTCACATGTAAATGACAAACAGTCATGATAAGAACACGGTCATACTCAGTACTTGGACACTTTTGCTATTCACTTTGGATAAAGGCTCTCAGTTACCTTAAATTAACCAACTGGCTATCACGCCAAATACAGATAACAGACAAATACGATATATTCTTTTACAACATCTCCATCAACTCGGGGTCAGCGCCTATCATTGTTAGAAAAATAACATTAGAAGAACATTTGTAGAGGGACTATGATTGTACTGATAAGAAGGATACTGAGACTACTAATCAGTGAAATTGGAGGCATCATATTTCTTGTTTGAAAAGACTTGAGGGATAGGCACAAAGAAAAAGTCCATCTCAATTTGTCCTGGTATTTCCTATTCAGGTGCAGAAACCCAGTATCACTT
The DNA here is from genome assembly GCF_017654675.1 of Xenopus laevis. Taxonomy (NCBI): domain Eukaryota; kingdom Metazoa; phylum Chordata; class Amphibia; order Anura; family Pipidae; genus Xenopus; species Xenopus laevis. Next base: position 86,151,680 of record NC_054379.1, read on the forward strand.
ACTAAGTTGCACTTGGGGTATTCTTTCAATGAAAAGAAGATATTAGAAATAAAATAAGAACATTTCTAGCTGGAAGATTGTGGAAAAAAATGTCATTTTGCATAAGGTACTGAACAAAAATGCTATTTATGAAAATTTTTGAACTTTATCACATACAAAATTATTATTACAGCATATTTATGTATGTACCTTATAGGGCTCATTTATGATACAAAAAAGAGAGGGGATGGATCAATGTACATTCCCTGGTCCCCTGTCTCATAAGTAATCTAGTATCTATGGAAGGGTATGTATTTACAAAAACAGGGTTTTTTCAGTAACAAAGTTATGATCATAAAATTGGTAAGCCACCATACCATGTCAAGGTAAACCCCATATGATGGCCCCTGAATATTTACCTGTTTTTTTGTAAATACATGCAGTTGCATAGATACTATTGTGCTGACAAATCTTTGGTGTTCAGATTAAATCATTTCTGGTGCTTGGTCGGCAAAATTATGTTAGTGCCCAATTCTTTAGGTACATGTTCACTCCCACTCTCAGCAATCTGTCCCTCTTCATGCAGCTTTGTGTCGGAGTATTAAAACAGTTACTGTATCTCTAATGTATTATCTGGGCAAAGAGAGTAAACAACAATGTATTTGACCTGTCAATCAAAATCTAACTCCAGCTCCAGCATGAAGAGACACAGTCTACTGAGATGGGGATAGTTACGATTCACTTGAATATTTCATAAAATTATACAACCCTTTTAATTGATTAGATTTAGAATGTTTTCTCTTTCCATGAAGTGAAACATATTAATTTTCATATTTGAAATAATCTCCTTTTATTTTGTTTGGGATATAGCAAAGGGGAATTAATTGCCCAGAATGCTCCAATTATGAGCAATGCCATTTTCCACTTCTTTATTCTGTACTGATTATTTGTTTCCATGCAAGACAATAGGTGCCATTTACTTTACCATGGGGCACAATACTCGATTGTTAAGAGGATGCCCCTTCTTAGCAAGGAATTGCAGCCTTGGGTAAGTAGCCCTATGCTCCTCGTGCTGGATTGGGCCTATGTGCCACCTCCCGACCCTCACCAATAAAATGCTGACTAACACAATCAGTGCTGTATTCTATGACGAAATACACATGCAGAATGCAATATGCAAAATGCAAACAATTGCAGATTGTAGCCTTCCTTCAGCATTCTCAAAACAAATCAAATTCAATGGACTTTTTTTCTGCTGCCTTTTTTCAGTGCATTGAAATCAATCCAATTTTTTGAAAAAAATACATTGAAGTCAATAGGAGTTTTTTTACCTCTGCATTTTTCCCAGCAAAAAGTTAACAGTGAAATTTTGCCACAAAAAAATTTCAGTTGGTGAAGCTCAAAATTCGGCACAAATCCACGCCTTGCAGAAAAAAATTTGCTTATCATTGCTATGTAATTTTTGATTAATTATGATTAGATCATTATTAGTAGTTTAAGACCCAGTGGTCCAAATTATAGAACTACCCCTTTTCTAAAAATTCAGATGCCTCGCATTTTTTTGTGTCTGGTTTGTGTCAGTATATATCTGGCTGATCTGTCAACAAGTGTCTCAATAAGGCTGCCAAATCATTTGGAAACTCTGAAACCCTTAAAAAATGCAGGGGCTGTACCAGTTCAGCCCAGTAAACTGTAATTTTGTCAAGTACAGTTGCCCTACAGCCTTGGGTTTGATTCTGCCCAGAGATTTATTTACATGGAGTTTTATGTTCTTCCTTTTGGTACTCTGGTTCTTGCACAGTCCAAAAATGTTCAGGCACGTTACTGTTATACTGTATTTATTATGCCGTGTAAAATAATTTAAAGGAGAACTAAATATTTTATATACTGCACTTATTGCACCAGTCTAAGGTTTCAGCTTGTCAATAGCAGCAATGATCCAGGACTTCAAACTTGTCACCATCTTGGAAAGTGTCTGTAACATTCACATGCTCAGTGGGCTCTGAGCAGCTGGTGAGAAGCTAAGCTTAGGGGTCGTCACAAATTACCATGCAGAAAATGAGGTTGGCCTGTAATATAAGGCGATGCTACAAGGCTGATTATTAAATTCTGATGCTCATTGCACTGGTTTCTGTGCTGCCATGTAGTAATTATTGGTTTTAATTATCAATCAGCCTTATATTGTGACATTTCTATTCTACGTGTACTGTATATTGTGAGTGGGTCCCTAACCTCAGTAAGTGACAGCAGCACAGAGCATGTGCAGAAAATCAGCAGAGAAAAGGATGGGGAGCTACTGGGGCATCTTCCGAGGCACAGATCTTCCCTGCTAAAGGGCTGTGGATGCCTTGGGCTGGTACAGAAGGCCAAAACATAATTTGCAACATTTCTAGCCTACTTCTTTAGTTAGGCTTTAGTTCTCCTTTAAACTGGAACTGATAGCAAAATCCCTGCAATCGTCCAATCATAAAAAATGCATTAAAACGGTTATGCCAAATATTGTCCTTGATGCAACATTTTCCAAATGGCTGCTGCTTTTTAGGTCTGGGATGTTACACATGTAAACTCTATAAACAGTTTGATAAATAGACTGAATTGAGTCTGAATGCTGGCATCTCTGCATAAAGTCCAGAATATTTATCAATGTTGTATTGATTTTAGGCAATTCCATAGCTTTGTGTAATTTATTTCCTATTGATGTTATTGGTTTAAATGATGTCTGAGGTGCTGTAAAATAATAGTGAAAAATACTGCGTTTAGTGACAGAAAGGAAAATACATATTTTAATAGATGGTTTCCACAGTCATAACGGATGGTGTCAAATCAGGCATATAGAAAAATACATAGCTTTATAAATACACAGCTTGTTACACAATTTTTACAAATTATAGTATTTGACACACCTTTATAAATAAGCCCCTAATTGTATGAGGGCGTATGTTCGAAAATATCGATTTTGAAAACTATCAAGGCAGATACAGTTGTTTAACCTCTGGGAAATCTGTGCAATATGCTGGTGCTATAATAGGATAATGACTGCTCGGATTGTTTGGTTTCCTTATTCAGCAGGTTACAACTGGAGCCGCTGATCCAACAGAGCTATAGCTATACATTTAAATAAATGAATAATAATAATTCTTATTTTTACTGTTTTCATATACTTTCAGTAGACTGTTGCATTCTATGTGCTGCAGTTTACTAGCACCTCAAATATCCTTTCAGGTAAATAGAATAGGCAAATTCATGACTAATGCATGAGTATGTATAGTAGTTGTACATAACTGTAGAATCAAGAACACTTTTCTAAACGCATGGCAGCAATGAAAAAAAAAATACTTGTATTGGGTACTTATTTGTGTTTATGGCTGCAGCAACATACCCACAAACAAACTACATTTTGGCAGCAGTCTTCTTTTGCCCTACTATCATATTAAAACAATAGGGCTCCTCATATAACAACAAGGGAAGAAACCCTTTTGTTTGGCTTTTGATGCTGGTATTGTTATTGTTCCACCTATTGATGATGATACTTTCAGGCTTCAACTATATAATATATGGGCTAGTGTTACCACATATTAAAATGCAACCCATGCACCATATGATGTACCTATAGAAAGTGGTCATGCCATAAAAGCAGTTATCCTTTATAATTTTTCTAATTCATAATCACTTATCTGTTGTTGATATAACTATATACTTATATATACTTATTTTACCCACAGATAAATATTCATAGAATAAATGGGCATAAATGCAGGTGATACATGTCTCCTGATCGGTTTAAAGAAATAAGCTTTGTTACTAAAATCAATACATTGGATTTGAATTCTACAACTTTCTATTATGTAACAATTTGTAATGATTTGATGGCTAATCTTTTGGACTGGTTCCTGATTCCATTACTCAACTACTCGATCGACCAGTAATTATGAATCATATGTTTAATTAGCTGCGTCTCTTCAGAAACAACCGAAAGCCAAGGGCATCAAGTAATTGGCGTAAAAGTTTTCCTAATTAATTTATCTGTCTATGTGAGTAACCAAGATTGGAGCCTGGGGATCATTTCTATCTTCAGGATGGGCAAATCCTAAAATACAGTGTCAAAGGAGATTTATATTTGTAAATTTGAAAAAAAAGAAAACAAGCCAGAGAATTACTTTATCTCCAGCTACGACAGGAGAGTCCATAATAGGCTGTTCAGAGATGAACAAGACGATCTTATTGATCCAATTCATTTTCATCATATCCTCCAGTGAGCTTTTGAAATCTCTCTGCCCATTTCCTTGAGTCTACAATGTAACAGTAATCAAGCACATTAAGCAATTCATTAAACAATGGGCCCACTGAGCACAGGGAACATTGCAGCTCACGTTAATTAGAAAGCGTGTAGCTTTATTATCATTAGATTTTGGCTACTAGCAGATTAAAGGATACAGTATAATTCATGCAGTCTGTATCACATTTTCTGTCAAGTTAAAAACTTCATTTAAAAGAAAATAAATATTTTTTATATGGGCATTGAAAACTGTTTTTTTAAATGTGCTCAAAGTCTAAGTCAGAAGTTCCCAAACTGTCCTGTATAAAGTTCGTTTACTTCTTGAACAGACAAGCGTTAGTTGCATTTATTGGTGTATAATTGCAACCATGCAGTAAAATTAGAAAAATAATAATACTAAACCCCTGCCTAGAGCACCCTTATATATTATGTAGAGGGCAAGGTGCAACGTCCAAAAATTGCATTCAGTCCACCATGTTTTTGTACTGCTTTGCTGTAAACTGTAATACAGAGAATTGAGACCTGAATATGCTCCCGCCTGCATACCCCCCATCCCTGTGAGCGAGTATGCACGCCTGCGTTCCCCAGTGCTCCCCAGAAAGCAGCTGGTTGGTATGCTGCCCCTAATATTTTGCCACCCTAAGCCTGGGCCTTTGTGACCTTGACCACAAATCCGGGCCTAGGGATGGGTGGGAGCGGCATGCAGGTGGCCCCTTTCAGCAGGCTGCTTTGCACTGGCCTATGTTGTACTCTGCACCTAGCATCGGATTTCAAGCCTTCCGCTAGGTGCACAACCAGACACTAATGCAATTTTTTTTTTAAAAAAAAAGAGCACTAAGGGGCGTGCTTGTGCCTTACTAAATATTACACAAGCATGCAAGTTGCCCATGTTTTAACCATGTGCCATCCCTTATGTCTAGATGCACCCCATTTTTCCGCTTTTGCAAATCCTTTGTGTCTGATAGTGGGGGTGATACTGTGTTGGAATGCAAGAAAAATACATTGTTCAAAAACAAGATTTATTCCAGTTTGCCTGACATAGTAAATAAGTCCTAATTCTTTAAATGAATATAACTTTGGCACGAGGTGAAGAGATTCTGGCTAAATGGTGGTCTTGAAAGCAGAGCTGAAAACCAAAATGCCCTAACACTGATCTGTGGGATCCACTGCTATTTGAAAAAGTACCATTCTCTTGCATAATATTAGTGTTATTTATTCTTCTGGAAAGTCTGCCCCCAGGCGTGAGATACACGTCTTTGCTGTTATAATTTAATATTTTGACTTATTGGTGACATCCACTAACACTCTCACACCTATACATATCTTCCTATGTTCTACTCTACTGGAAAGCCTATGGGCTGCAGCAGTGCATAAAGATAAAACATCAGCATATGGGTACAAATAAAACTGTGATAAAATACCAAACCATATTCATTTTACTATATGTCATTTATATGTGCTAATATGTAAACCCGGTGATGTCACTGATTTCCCATAAATGATTAATGAATTATTGACTGCTTAGCAGGATCTGTGTTTTTCAGGTGTTAAACTTCACGATAAAATATAATGTAGGAAATTAATATTCAGTTTTTGCAATGTAGGGTAATGCTTTTAAACAGTGAATTTTAAATGCACACAGTGCTTTTGATTAGTGATGAGCGAATTTGCGAAAAATTCACGAAACGGCGCCCGTTTCGTGAATTTATTCGCCGGCGTTGAATCGCGCAAATTTGCCAAGAATTCGCGCCTGGCAAATAAATTCGCCCATCATTACTTTTGATGGTGGAATTATTTTGTTGGGAAAAAAATTTAAAATTGCCAGTAACATCCATTCAATTCCCTTTTTGATTTTCTATGTTGTAGAATTGTTGCTTATTGGTTGCTATTTGCACCTGAAATTTTGCAATTTAGCACCTTTGTTAATAAATTTATATCTATTTTTTTAAATTTCACTGGGCTACAGTAATTTTAGATTAATTCTTTTTTTGCAGGGCAGTATGTTACTATAGCAAGAAAGCTGTCTGTCTGGCCCAGCTGTACAATAATAGTGTGAAAATTTTTGCCAGGGGCAAGTACTTCATGAACATGCATTACATTTTTCAACATTAATTGCACTTCTGTACTGTACAGACATAAGGGTTGCCACATAGCTGGTATTTTACTCACCTGACTGGTAAAAATGATGCCCAATACCAATGTTATTAAGAGGGAAGAAAGATACAATATAGGAAAGTTATTTTTTTCCCCAGAAGCTAGTGTGCCAATACCTGACAAAAAAACTTGTGTTATAGATAGAAACATGCAAAGCTGACTTTTAGCTCATTTAAAATACAATGGAATTAAAAAAAAAGTGAAATATGATTCAAAATTCATAGCATTCTAATGGTTTGCAAATATTGTATATTGTTCCTTCAAAACACCGAAAATGAATGAAGTTACAGATTTCTCTTAAGGCAGTATGACTAATGGCTTGCTGATTTATTTAAAAAAACAAATTGTTTCATCTTTATGACAAAAAGACAGCTAATCAAGCAATCAAATCAGCTGCCTCTGAAATCAATATGTCTATGAAATCAGCTGGTTAACACTTTTGGTTCTGTAAAAGTTTCGAACTATTGAAGAAAACAGTTTAAAAGGCTCTATAGCAACTCAGAAGATATACTAATCATGTCATTTAAAAAAGAATGGTTTTATTACTATAATCTTCTGCTGGAACCTAGTACTCACTGTAGCTCACTGTACAGCCAGGTACATCTCATAATAACACACACCTTAACCCACAGACAACACCACCTGGCTTATTTTAACAGGCTAACTAGTACGACAGCAGGCCTTTTGGAGGAGATATGGGGCTTGTGATCAACCTATAGACAGAAAATGACTGTATAGGCAATACTGTATAGGCAAGACTAAATCTGATGAAGGCTCACAAGTATTAATTATTAATACATTTTAAGTGCTTATTTTGCAAGTCCTGTGTTGTGGCACATATGCCCAGGTGCAATTATATATATAGTTGTTTATTTGCTTAAATAAACATCTTTATTTCTTCATAAGACCTGTGAGTGCGATCCTCCATCATGGCTAAATTTATCCTTTTTGACCTTTTTGCACCCACTTTTGACCCACTACACTACATACATATATATCCATTAGGCAAACCAAAAAAAAAAAAAAGGAAGGTGTACTGGTCCTTCATAGAAAGTGACATAATGAAGGAATTGCTCACATCGGCCCATGCAATAGCCTTTGCGTCAATTATCCAATTGCTTTTGAGCCCCTGAAATAAATTAGTTGTGTTAAAAAAAGCGTTAGTTCCTCACGTTTTTATGCAATCTTTTTGTTCAACCCACTGAATTAAAGCTGAAAGTCTGCAGTTCAACTGCATCAGAGTTGTTTTATTTAAAATTCAGAACCAATATCAGAAAAAAGTTCCTTGTCCAAAGATTTATGGGCCCCTCTCTCTCTCTCTCTCTCTCTCTCTCTCTCTCTCTCTCTCTCTCTCTCTCTCTCTCTCTCTCTCTCTCTCTCTCTCTCTCTCTCTCTCTCTCTCATATTTTTATGTACAAATGTAATGCAGAAATGGGAGAATGTAATAAAAGTCGAAAAGAGCAAAACAATTAGCACAAATAAGAATAAAAAGTCTAATTTCACAATGTAATACTCTTCCTTAAACTAAATTATTACATTGCGAGTTTTAATTGCGCAATGCCCACTTTTAAGATGTGCTTGAAGGTGTTGTAATCTTTTGGAGCAAACAAACAACTTATGTTACATTCACTGCACACTGGCGCTAACTATAAAATTCGCAAACCTTCTTCTACTGTTGGAAGTGGTCGCTAAACAGTTTCCGGGTTCGCAAAATCTACATTAAATTCGCACAAAGGCAAATTTGTTCGCAAAGAGGCATAACTGTTCGCATTGCGAATATTTTTTCTGTTACCGACTTTTATTACATTCCCCCATAAATGTCTTAATTTCCTTAATATATTGATAATGGGTTAAGTGGAGAGGACCTTTAATCTTTATCACTATCTATATAGATTTGGTATCTATGTTAATTCATAGATGCAACCTAACTGCTAAGTGTCACGGTCGGCACCCAACACCAGAACAAACACCAGGCACCCTGGTCACGGCTCGTGCTTCACCAGTAGTGTGACCGCCTTTGGGCCTCGGGAGGAGCCCTCGGCTTACTTGGATGCCACCTGGACTTAAACGAGAGGTGCAAGATGAGGGTTCTGGATAGGCAGAGGGGCACGACAGTAAGGCAAGGTCTTTGGACAGAAGATCGCAGTACAAGACGTTAGGCAAAGGAGTAGTCAGAACAGGCCGGGTCGAGGCAGGCAGAGAGTAAACGTTATCAGGCAGGCAAGGGTCAAACCAGGAAGTCAATCAGAGGGGTAATCAGAAGCGGTAGTCAGTAATCAGGCAAGGGTCAGAATCCAGAAATCAGAGTAGTCAAATAGCCAGACAGGGGTCAAAAACAGGAATCAAACAGGATACAGAATATAGCAAAGCTCAAAAGCACCAGGAACAAATCCTATCACGGGCAATGGTAAACTATAGGAATGCCCTTTAAATACTCTTTTGAATTTGGCGCCTCTCGCGCTGACGTCATTACGTCAGCGCGCCTGCACCTTTAAATCAGAGTGGGCATGCGCTCGCGCGCGCTAGGGAGCAGGCACAGGAGCAGCGCATCGTGACGGGCGTCCCCATCGAGGGGGCGGCAGGCGTCCCTGCCGTCCCCCCACTAGACCACCAGGTAAGTTCCTTACACTAAGCCCATGATCAATGGGAGTTTTAAAACACAACTTGTATAAGGAGATGTATAGTAGGAATAGATTAGTTCAGTAAGTGATTAATTACCTGAATAAGATCAAAGATTTAGGGTAGATATGTGTTCTCTCAGTAGTAAGGAGGTGCCAGATAAAAGCCTCATCTTTTCGTGTAAGGTAATAGGAGTCATCTGCTGAGAATAAAACAAGAAGTGTTAAAAGTTGTATTACAATGCGTTGTTTTAGGAAATTCTAGGATGCAGCTATTAGTCTCCAATCCAATGTTGTATGGAAATTCATAAAAGGTAATAAGAAGCACAAAAACTAGTTTTTTTTAAATCCTTAGATATGGACCCTTTGTTTAAAATCTGTTTGTTTTACACATAAAACTGAGGAACACAGTATATGGATCCCTTTGAGTTGTTGACAAGAATTATTGATGATCAGGGAGCTGAGAGTGTCCTTTCCCAGTGGGATTTATGATTGATTGCTTTAATGATTAAAGCTGTATTCAAACATTCTTCCCAGTTCTGGATGGTACTGATCTTTCAGTTTTTGAAACAGCGCAGAAATGAAAGAAGGAATACAATAGTTGTAAATGAGAAAAAATTTCACAAGGGAAACAGTGTTACCTATTTATAAGAAGTTTTTTTTTAAAGTTGATGGAGAACAAAACTCCCTACCTTCCCCCCGAACTTCATCTGTGCAGTCCAGATCAGTTTCAAGTGTACATGCTCCTGTGGGGAGGTTGCAGTAAAGAGGACCCAAAGCAGTTGAAGATGGCACAGACCAACCCTGCTGAGCTACTCCGCATTTTTTTTTATTTAGGAAAAGTGATAGCTGCTGTTTTGTAATACCCCACTGGTAAAGTTTGAGAGAGGGCAGGGAGAATTATTGAGAAAGCTTAGGGTTGTTCTCAGGTTTTATTCTTCTTTAATGCTGTTACATACTGTAGTTACTTTGTGAATTTGAGTTGGAATAAGACAAAATTCATTTTCCACTAGCATTTATCAACCAAAGAGCATAACCTTGCATTTTCAAGATTGAACATTATTTTGCATTTTCTGTACAATTTCTAGTTAAATCTCTGTGCAAGCGGCCGTATCCTGCATGGAACTTAGTTTTGCATCATCACCTCAAGATCATTAATAAACAACTTAAAAAGCAATGGGCCACGGACAGACCTCATGAGATACTCCACTAGAAACACCAGTCCAATTAGAAAATGTTCCATTCAACATCAATCTTTGTAATATATCCTTTAGCCATTTCTCTATCCAAGTACAAATACTATGTAAATTTCCTTAATGTAATCTTTAATCTTAACAGGTACTGTTTGAAATGATTTAGCAAAATCTAAGTAGATCACACCCACTGTCAAATATAGGTTTCTGCTTTGCTCTTTATAGAAGGTAATTAGATTAGTGTAGCAAGATCTATAGCACATACCTCCCTGCTGCTGCAAACTCATAGTATTATGATTTGCAATCTATTAAAGTATCGTTCATTATCCACTCCAAAAGTTTTTCTGCCACTGATGTTAATCTAACTGGTCTATAGTTTTTAGGCTGAAAGCGGGATTCTTTTTAAATTATGACACCACAGTACCAATTCTCCAATATTTTAATACAATGTCAGGTCTCAAAAAATCCTGAAAAATAAGCAAAGAGGTTTGGTAATCACAGCGCTAAACTCTTTTGCTTTCACATGTTCTAGTCTCTTTTGAATTTCTTCACTCACCCAACCTTCATTAGATGGTAATTGTGTAGACAGATTTAAAAAACAAAATAACAGTTTAAAATCTCTGCTTTTCCCCTGCTCTCATCAACCACTTAACCTCTCTCTGATACTAAGGGTCCTGTCCCATTATTATTTAAAACATAATTTTTTTTGCCTGGTTACTTTTTTTGCATCTTTTATTGGCCCCTTTAAATCGAATATAAGTTTCAGCTGTTCTGACTAATTTTAATGCCTTAAATGCATTTTTTCTTCTCAACCTCAACACTAACATTTAACATCTGTTAATTTATAATTACCCCAAGAGCAGTTACTAAAATGAAAGCAATGTGCGCTGGCACACATTTTTACACAAGTTAGTTTAGTGTAAATATTTTTTCTACTTTAAGGTTAAGTACCCTTATAATTGGTGTTTACCCAAAATGTAAAGGGACATTAAACTCGTGTATACAATTGCTTAGTATAAGGTACAGGTATGGGATTCGTTATCCAGAAACCTGTTATTCAGAAAGTGCCGACATTTGAAAAGGCCATCTCCCATAGACTCCATTTTATCCAAATATTCCAAATTTTTAAAAATGATTTCCTTTTTCTCTGTATTAATAAAACAGTACTTTGTATTTGGTCCAAACTATGATATAATGCATGCATATTGGAAGCACAACCAGCATTTTGGGTTTATTGAATGTTTACCTGATTTTTTATAAGACTATATATAAGGTATGGGGATCCAAATTACAGAAAAATCCATTATCTGAAAAATCCCAGGTCCTGAGCATTCTGGATAACAGGTCTTATACCTACATAAAGATAAATATTTAAAAATATAAAGTAAAAGGGTACAGTTTATTCAGTTAAAAGGACAGCAGCACAGGTAGTAAAGGCGGTACCCATATTACTTTGGTAATCATTATTGTGAAATGAAATAAATAAAACTCAAATTAAAATTGCAAATCATGTTTCCCATTCTAGTAACATGCAAATCACTTTATTAAGCCCATATCATTGCATGCTGTGCACCCATTGATTATTTTAGGTATAAAGGAATAAAGGTAGCTAATATATTAAATACTGGATACTGGATGACTTAGCTTTCTGTTGATTTTATGAAAAAAACAAACATATTTTTCTATGCAAACACTATGATATGAAATATGTCATATTTACAATTATGTCTTCCAGAATTCTATACTAGGGCTGGAACTAGGGGTAAGCAGAGTAGGGCCCCATCATGGGGGGGGGGGGGGCGCACTTTTAAGGGGAATTTTTTGGTTTGCTTTACCTTTTATAGTTTTTCAATTTTATAAACTGCCTGTTCTTGCCCATGGGCAATATCTTGGCTGTTGCTTGCACAGGTAAACAGATGATATGGGACAATATGATGGATTTTTGGCTGTTGTTGGCACAGATACATATTTGAGGCCAATATGATGGATTGTTGGCTCCTGTTGGCACTTTTACATATTTAGGGGCAATTTTGTGGATAGCTTGGCTGCTGCTGGCACAGGTACAGATCTGAGGCAATATGAGGGATTGGCTGCTGCTGGCTCATGTACATGGGGCAATATGGTGGCTGCTGGCACAGGTACAGAGATGTTTTGGGCAATATGATGGATTTTGGCTCCTGCTGGCACAGGTACAAATTAGGGGCAATATGATGGATTTTTTGGCTACTGCTGGCAAAGGTACAGATTGGGGGTAACAATATGATGGATGTTTTGTCTTATGCTGGCACAGGTACAGATTGGGGACTTGAAAGCAATCTGAGGGATTTACTGCCTTTGGCACAGGTACAAATGGGAGCAATATGATAGGTGTTGGCACAGGTACATGAGGCAAACCAATGCTGCTGGCACGGGGGACAATATGAATAGTAAGGTGGGAAATGGTAATGCAGGACAGGGTGGAAGGTACAGATTGAAGCCCTTGCCTAGGTGCCAAAATACCTTGGCCTGGCCCTGTTCTATACTAACATTATTTGATCCCTTAACCATCTATTACAGAAGTAATAAATAGGCCGAATACTAAATATTCCCCTTCTAAAGAAGACACTTCTGCTGTAAGGCCACATAAATCAAAGCTGTATCTAATATCTAAGTATCATGGCATCCCCTTCTATAGATCACTTGGTCCAGGCTGAAGCAAGTTTTAACTTACCTATGCTATATTTTATGTCTTGCTGTTGTGAGAGGGAGTTGGATAATATCATCATGTACTGTATAAGCTGTGAGTAAACTGTTTTTGTTTTTGATTTACTTATAAAAGTGTTATTAGAATTGAGGGGAATGCTTATGGTAGAGGCAAAAAACAAAAATAAGTAGATGATGGTAGGCTAGATTCCTAAAGGCTAGATAGTGACAAGCAGAATCCAAGGTAGAAATATTCTACATTCCCTATCTCCATTTGTTAATAGCAAAACTGAAATAAAATGGAGGGTGCCATTAAAAAAGAATGTCAAAATACACTTGTTAATGCTTGGTTAAGCCGAGTATTATGCATTATGTGTAATGTGTATTATGGTTAGCATTTGTTTGTGTGCTTCTTGTTATCCCCCTCAAAAATGTTATGGTTAAAAATAATGACATGGCATTTTTTAATTTGATGCTGATTATATGAAGAGTCTAATTTCCAAGTCTGGGTTAAATGCTCGTTGCTTTCTAAGCCTTAGGCCATCCTGTGCATTTAGGAATGATTAAGTACTGCAGCCTGGAAAGGACCAGTCCTGAGCGTTCATCTCTGACTTCCAGCAGAAAGGAGAAGCTAGAAATGACAGAGGCAGATGAATGAGACTCATTAGTATGAATGTACAAGGAAACAGACTGGAGCTGTCCAAAAAGGGAAAAACTCTGAAATCCTATAAACTGCTGGTTTAACTCTTGAATGTCTAGATTTATCTCAAACATTTTTTTTCATAGACATTACTTAATTTTGACTTTGTCTTTCTCACTGTCTGGAGTTGCTGCATGTGCAAAGTGAATTCAATATTCAGTGGAAAAATATTGTAAAGAAAAGTTATATTTGGCATGTCAGAAATTTACATATGTAAAAAATCCTTCAAGGCCCCCTGGGGGATTTAGAAAAAAATGCTATTACGTTTGCTAAACATGTCATATTGATGATATCATTAAGGAACATTAATGATAGTATCACAAATTTCAACATCTAATAGACCTAAAATATAAACTTTGGCTTATCAACCTTTATCTTTTTGAGATAACATTCAGAACATTTTAATCAGATGACATCCTAGACACAGAGAAGGAATTTTTCAAATCTCGAATACATCAGTTCTTTAGTCTATTAAAGGGGTTGTTCTCCTTTGCGTTAACTTTTATTATGATGCAGAGAGTGATATTCCAAGACAAATATTCATTCAAGTGCAAGTGCGCTTTCTAAGACTTTGAGATTCCTAAATTAATAAAGAAAAAGCCAATGGTGTATTACCCTTTTATTAAAATGGTCGTAATAATAATGGACCTACTTACATTCAGTAGGAGTAGTGGTCAGCATGTATATATATCACTCTTATTGGAGAGACACACAGAGGAGGATCCTATGTGCCTGCACACACACGGACACTCATGGGAAGGGGAAAGTACACCTGGAGCTGAGACTAAGTGAAGTGATTAATAACTCTAGAGTCATCTGCAACAAGCTTTTAGCATGAAAGAAGACTGAAAACACCACGTTGCTCTCACTGACATGGGAAGAAAGATGGCACTGAGCAGAGAAACTAGCCAATTCTGGAATCAGCACTTCAAGTGCTACTTCTCAGAGAACAGCCGAATTGTCTGCCGTATGTAAAGATATGCTTCAAACGATCTGTGCCCTGTGAGTATAACCGGTATCTGGGCTGTTGGAGGGAGGTCCCCATAGTATTTCACCATTGCGGCTTATTTTCCAAACAGGTTGTAACACCATTCCGGAGCCCAATAAGATAAACAATGCTGACCACTGTTCCTACTGAATCTGAGTAGGTCCATTATTATTATGGCCATTTTAATAAAAAGGTAATACCCCATTGGGTTTTTCTTTATTTAGGAATCTCAAAGTCTTAGAAAGCGCACTTGCACTTGAATGAATATTTGTATTACAGACTGGGTCCTGTCAGTGTTTCTACAAACAAATCAACGGTACGAAGCGCGGAGTCCATCTTTAGTATATTGATATTCCAAGACAATTTGCAGGGGGTTTTCATTTTTTTATTTGTGGGTTTTCAGTTATTTAGCTTCTTTTTCTGCAGCTCTCCATTTAGCAATTTTAGCAACCTAGTTGCTATGGTTCAAATTACCCCAGTAACCATGCATTGATTTGAATAAGAGACTGGAATATGAATAGGAGATGGCTTGAATAGAAAGATGAGTAATAAAAAAGCAGCAATAACAATAAATTTGTAGCCTTACAGTTTATTTGTTTATTTAGATGGTGTCAGTCATCCCAATTTGAAAGCTGACGTCAGAAGAAAAAGGCAAATAATTAAAAAATATAATAAAATAAATAATGGAGACCAATTGAAAATTTGCTTTTGATTAGTCATTATATAACATACTAAAAGTTGACTTAAAGGTGAACTTCCCCTTTAAAATGAAATGAAGGATGGAAAAAGGCAAATGAGAAAGTATATTAAACATCCTATGCAATAAGTAAATGAAGACATGTTGTTTAAAAAAGTTGCAAAGACAACATCTATGTTTAATGCTTAAACAAAGAAGGGATTGTTTCTCCATATATTGCAACATATTTAAACATGCCAATGATTCATTAAAATGTCAGTATTTTATAGGCAGAAGGTTTTACTTGCAAATTACTTTTTCAAAGGTTAAAAACACCAAATGTTTAGTCTTTCAATTGGTTTCCCCTGTTGGTAATAATTGGACCCATAGCAAGATTTTGCCCACTGTTCTTGAGCAAACCCACAGCAAAACGTAAAGTTGTACTATTCACACTACATAATTTATACAGATTCTATACACATGCATATAAAAATATCAACGGACCTTTTGCTGTTTGGTAATTGCTAATCATTGCTCACATGACCCAGCAATCACCTAATGATTCTGCAACTCTAGCCTAAGATCAGCAAAGTAATAATGAGAAATAGTTGGGGAAAAGATCACTACAGTATCCACAAATGAGTGTCCAAAACCATAATGGCGCAGTTGCCTGTTTTTTTTATGGTACGTAAATGGAAAGCCATCCAGCTGGCCTCTGACTTCAAGTTACTTTACTGTAAAACAATTCCTATCATTTTGGCATCTTCAGGGAAATAGTCTCAAAACAGCTTTCAGCATATTTGCCAGTGAAATTTGCAGTAGTCAGTAAAGCAGATCACATAACCTTTTATTATAGGAAATAAAAGTATTTTTATGTGACAGAAGACATTCAGTCTATATTTAAAAACAGTGGTTTTGTTTACTTTAGCTAACTTTTCTTAGGATGAAGGATGTTCAAGGAAATGTAAAATTAGCCAAGCTTATGCTGATCCCCGAATGATATAGTCATTTGCCCCTTGAGTTGGATGATATTAAAGCCACTGGAATGACCATTCATTGAAGAATCCAAAAAAATCATATTCCCAAAAAAGTGGCACTGTTTGCAATTAATTGTTGTTGTTGTTGTCCCCTACATACCTCAATGAGGATCAGGGGTGGTTGAAGGGATTTTCCACAACTACTCATGCACTTGTTTTTTGTTAGTCAAAACAATTACATGGGGGTCCTTAATATGTAGTGAAGGCCAGACAATTTGGTCAAAAATTTCAGAACTGGACAGCCTGATCACTGTAAGCCATGATTAGAGAGACTGATTATCAGTCTTGTCTTTATATATATTTCGGCTCAGAGTAGAAGCTAGACAGGACAACAGGAAATACATGGCCTATGCAAGGAAAATATGCAGCTATAATTATTTCAAAATGAAAGTGTGTATATATATATATATATATATATATATATATATATATATATATATATATATATATATATTATAGACAAATACAAGATTCCTCTGCACTCAACCCATTATCAATATATTTAAGACAGCGACATTTTGTGCATACTGCTACTGAAAAATGCCTTACCCTTTAAACAAAACAGGGATTGTTTGTCCATATATTGCAATATATTTAAGCTGGCCAACTACGTCAAAGTCATCCCATATCTGGCCAGTCCTATGCTCAATTTTCATCTGACTATAGTCAGGTGATCCCACTGGTGTCTAATAAAAGGGCAGCCAAGTTTGGGAGTTTTACTTTGAAAGCAGCTAGTAAGTTGCAGGTAAAACGTATTCGTCCCTTTTATAAAATGTATAATTAAACCATAGAATTCTTAATGAATCAGATGAAAATTGAGCATAGGACTGGCCAGATATGGGATGACTTTGATGTAGTTGGCCAGCTTAAATATATTGCAATATATGGACAAACAATCCCTGTTTTGTTTAAAGGGTAAGGCTTTTTTAGTAGCAGTATGCACAAAATGTCGCTGTCTTAAATATATTGATAATGGGTTGAGTGCAGAGGAATCTTGTATTTGTCTATATGTTTTTTGTGGTCACACCCTCATTGCACCCCCGCCTAATGATTTTAAAAACTAGTGGTGAGCACAACTTTCCCTTGTTTGTTATAGTTCTACAGGAGCAGTGACCAGCTCCATGTTGTAGCTCCCACCCCCTCCAACTATAGTCAGGTGATCCCACTGGTGTCTAATAAAAGGGCAGCCAAGTTTGGGAGTTTTACTTTGAAAGCAGCTAGTAAGTTGCAGGTAAAACGTATTCGTCCCTTTTATAAAATGTATAATTAAACCATAGAATTCTTAATGAATCAGATGAAAATTGAGCATAGGACTGGCCAGATATGGGATGACTTTGACGTAGTTGGCCAGCTTAAATATATTGCAATATATGGACAAACAATCCCTGTTTTGTTTAAAGGGTAAGGCATTTTTCAGTAGCAGTATGCACAAAATGTCTCTGTCTTAAATATATTGATAATGGGTTGAGTGCAGAGGAATCTTGTATTTGTCTATATGTTTTTTGTGGTCACACCCTCATTGCACCCCCGCCTAATGATTTTAAAAACTAGTGGTGAGCACAACTTTCCCTTGTTTTATATATATATATATTATATATATATATTCTACTTATTATATATATATATATTCTACTTATTATTTATTTATCTATTCTACTTTATATAATATTTCATATTTCATGGCACAAATAAAACAATTTTTGTGTGGCATTAATGCATATTACAGAAACTGGAGAATTTTTACCTGTTAAGAATGCCATATGATCTGCTTTATTAGTTTCTGTTACAGGTTTGATACCTTGTTCGTTTCTGATGATGGTGGGCCCTCACAGCAGCTGCACAGATGGCTCTAAGCCCTTTCATGCTGATTTGAAGGAGGCTTTCCCAAGACAATCATGAGATAACGGTCTGTAGGGGATTATATCTACTGTACATCAAACAAAACCAGAAGTCCCACAGTCTACAAAGTACATCAAAATACACTGTATGCATTTTACTATTCTCATTTTCACTACATTTGCGGTAATAGCGTTTCATATAATGTCATCAAAATAAAACATAATATGTGAGCTAAAGGCAGAGGCATTATAACAGAAGATAAAAGCAAAATACATAAACGTTTACCTTTGCTTAAATTTTTTATAGTTTTAGGAGCAAAATAATTATTATATAATGTTTTAATTAATCTCACTCATTAAGGTATGTTGAGAAGAGCAGTTTAGCTATCCTTATAACAGAGCACGAGTCCAAAAATTGAGGAGAAGCAATCCTTTAAAGAAACTTTACCCCCAAAATGAATACTTAAGTAACAGATAGATCATATTAAGTGGCATATTAAGTTCAGGAATCTTACTGAACTGGAATAAATATTTAAGTAATAATTGCCCTTTTTCATCTCTTACCTTGAGCCACCAATTTGTGATGGTCTGTGTGCTGCCTCGGAGATCAGCTGACCACAAGTAATGCAGCACTAACTGTAACAGGAAGAGTTACTTTCGGGGGAATGTAATAAAAGTCACAAAGAGCAAAAAATTTGCACCAATAAGAATAAAAATCCACATCTCGCAATTGTTCCTTAAACTGTTATTGCATTGCGAATTTTAATCTCTTAAGAAGTGCTTGAAGGTGGCATAATCTTATGGAGCAAACATAATCACTTTTTCAGTAAGAAGTTTTATTACATTTACTGCGCATTGGTGCAAACTATAAAATTCGCAAACGGAAGTGGTTGCTAAACAGTTTCCGGGTTCGCAAAAGCTATATTAAATTAGCGCAAAGCAAAATTTGTTCTTGCAAAGGAATAACTTTTCACATTAGTTTTTCCATTACCGACTTTTATTACATTCCCCTGTTAATCCTCTAAATGAACGGTGTCTCCCCAATCCGGCAAACATAGAAAGGGCTCTCCTCCTCCCTTAAACAGACACTTTCCACAAATAGATTGCTATGCGACTCAAAGACCATAAGTTATTGAGGGGAAAAAGCAGAAAAATAATAGTGTATATAATATGTAGTATTTATAAATAAATTACTCCACATGTACTTCACAAGTGATTTTTATGTGTTTGATTACTAGTCTTTAATTGGAACCCAGAATGGATTTTTGCCACTCTTGATGTTAGATCCCTGTACACTTATATAAAACATCAGCAAGGGATAAAAGCGATACAACATTACTTGACATTAGATGACAACATAAGTTCAGAATGTAAGGAGTTTATCGTAAATGGGATAGAATTCATTTTAAATCATAATTTCTTTTGGTATGATGGGGAATATTACCTCCAGGTATGCAGTATCGCCATGAGAACACGTTCTGCACCCAGTTATGCAAATTTATTTATGGGGTACTGGGAGAAGCAAATACTAGAACCCATGGCATTGGGTGGGGGTTTATTACTATGGAAACGTTATATAGATGACATTTTAATCGTTTGGAATAAAGGGGAAGTAAAACTTAAAAAATGTGTGCAACACTAAACCAAAATGAATTCAATTTATAATTGAATTTTAACTCGGAGAGAATAGATTTTCTGGATTTACAAATATACATAGAGGAGGGCACAATACATACAAGTACTTTTTTCAAAACAGTAGATACCAATAATTATGTTCTGGCCACTAGTAACCATAACCCCCATTGGATCAAGAACATCCCGCAGAGACAGTTTAGGAGAATAAGAAAGAACTGCAGTGATCTGAACAACTACGATAAACAATCAAAGACCCTAACAGAAAGATTTGTAGTCAGACGATATAAAGAAAAAGACAGAGAAGAAACATATGAAAAAATTAAACAAGAAGATAAGATGTTGGAGTATGAAAAAGAAAAAGAAACACAGCACATAAAAAAAGAAGAGAAATTTGATTTATGCTTTATAACACAAAACAATCTGAAAGCAATAGAAATAAGAAAAATTGTGAAGAAACATTGTTCATGTTCTGACAAAGAATTGGAAACAATTCTTCCAAAGAGACCAAAAATTATCGTTCAAAAAGCCCCTAACCTAAAATGAAAATTGATGCATACTTGCAGAAATCGAAAGGAAAACAAAAAAAGAAAGGAGATATATCAGGGATTTTTTCCATGTTGTCTCTGTAAAGCATGTGGATATGGTGTAAAAAACAAAAAATTCAAAAGTAACATAACTGGGGAACAATTCCAAATTCAGGAAACTATTAAATTTGATACTACAAATGTAATATACCTGCTGGAGTGCCCCTGTGGCCTCCAATATGTAGGAAAACAAATAGAAAATTAAAAGAAAGAATAGGGGAACATGTCAATAATATCTGTAAAGGATTTATAAAACACTCTGTATCAAGAAATTTTTTAGAAAAACAGAAAAATCCGAAGGACCTGAAATGGTAGGAATTGAAAGAGTTAAAAGCAATTTGAGGGGGTGACATGGTGAGTAATACATTGCGAAAAGAAAGTTGGTGGATTCCTAGGCTAAAATCCTTGCCCCCCATGGCCTAAATGTTGATTTTAATCATGAAAAGTATTATGTTACAATGTGTTGTATGCAGGATGTTATTTTGCAACAATGTATACGGACTGTTTCTAAGATATGAACTTATTGTGAAAGATATATACCCCCGGAACAATAAAGTTTTGAGATTTGGAGCTTTGTGGGTAAGAGAAGCAACCATCCAGATGTAAGGACAACTCTCATTGGAGGAAGCCAGTCGGCGAAACGCACCAGCGGTGACACAGGAGGAAGCGGCAGCTAGAGGTCAGAGGAAATCGCGTTGAACTGCAAAAGACGCTTAAGAACTCTGAATAATACACAAATGTGATACATTGTTTTTAAAACAATTTTACTGAAAATACTTTTGTGAGTGTAATTTTACTTATTTATTAAAATTGTATAAACGCTTCCACACATGTTGCTTAATTTTACCCACTAAGGATGCAGGAAGATTAGAAGTTTGAACCGGAATGCTTATCGCTATCAATGCCCTTTGCAAACTTACCTTTGTAAATTTGACTGCCTGCTAGACTCACTAGGAACTGAAGTGGAGGCTTTTGTTGAACTACAACCCGAAACCGGGTAAATCTTTAACCGTTTAAAAGCACAAAAATACCCTCCGTTTTTAGGGAATTTTACCCCACAGGATATATTTGTTTTAAGGTGGCACGCAATTTGGGTGTAATCAAGCACATAAAAATCACTTATAGTACAAGTGAAGTAATTAATTTATAAATAATACACTATATTATTTTTCTGTTTTTTTTCCCTCGATGTCTTATGGTCTTTGAGTCGCATAGCAATCTATTTGTGGAAAGCATTAGAAACTCTGGGAAACTGACAGGTTAAGAAGGGACAGTTTTGTTGACAAAACAGTCAGTTTTAGGAACTTCAAATAACAATTACTTACAAAAGCAGCTCTAAAAACGATCAACATGACCTACAGGTAACTTTAAGGGGCAGATTTATCAAGGGTCGAAGTGAATTCGAGGGAATATTCGAAGTTAAAAAATTAAAAATTCGACCATCGTATAGGATACTACAACTTCGAATTTACTTTGAATTCGATAAGAAGTAAAATAGTTTGAATATTCGAATATTCGATAATCGAAGTACTGTCCCTTTAAAAAAACTTCGCTAAATTAAACCTGCCGGAGTGCTATGTTAGCCTATGGGGACCTTCTACAGCATTTTTTTGGAAGTCAAAGTAAAATTGTTCGATCGTACAATAAAATAGATTCGAAGTATTTAATCGTTCGATCGAGCAATTTTACTTCGATCATTCGATGGCCAAATTCGGTGAAAAAAGTTTGAATTCGATATTCGAATTCAAAGTATTTTAGTTTGATGGTCGAATTTCGAAGTATTTTTTACTTCGAAATTTGACCCTCGATAAATCTGCCACTTAATTTAGATTAATATTTTCAAAAGAAAATTTTTAGTGTCAGCATCACTTTAAAGGGGAAGGAAACCTCCTCGGCGCTAACCCCCCACCCCCCCTCCCGTGTATTGCCCCCCCTCCCTCCTCCCCCCTGGCCTACCCCTCCCGCTGGGCAAATGCCCCTAACTTGTTACTTACCCTTCTGCGCAGGTCCAGTCCAGGGAGTTCACAGGCGACATCTTCTTCCACGCGATCTTCTTCCTGCTTTGACCGGCGCATGCGCAGTAGGATCGTTTCGCCGGTACGATCTACTGCGCATGCGTGTGACTTTTGGCGCATGCGCAGTAGATCCGTACCGGCGAAATGCTCCTACTGCGCATGCGCCAAAACGCCGGTCAAAGGAGGAAGAAGATCGCGTGGAAGAAGATGCCGCCTGTGAACTCCCTGGACTGGACCTGCGCAGAAGGGTAAGTAACAAGTTAGGGGCATTTGCCCAGCGGGAGGGGTAGGCCAGGGGGGAGGAGGGAGGGGGGGCAATACACGGGAGGGGGGGAGGGGGGTTAGCGCCGACGAGGTTTCCTTCCCCTTTAAGCTTCCTTCTGTGATCTAGCCCTCAACGTTCCTGAGTTCCTGTTTTGTCCTTGCCTGCCCCCGATCTTCTGATTCCTAGGTTTGACCTACTGGCCTAGTATACAGGCTTGCTTTCATTTGAAATCTGTTCCAAAATTCTTATATTTACATCATCTTAACAGAGTTACAATTTATCAAAGTTCTACTAAAGGGTTCAAAACCTGAAAATGTATAAATGAATCACAGTTACCCTAAATAAAATAATGAGCTGGACACTACTGAATTACTAATAATGAAAATAATGAATGGTGGCAACAAAATTAGAGAGATGAATAACAAGTGGCGGATCAACTTTTGAGTCAATAACTTCCATTCATTTGTGTGCAGTTTGCGATACTCTTAGAGATGCATCTCAATAAACCACTAGAAGGAGCCTCTATAGTGGGTGGGAATGAATGCTTTAATTGATGTCACAGTCCTATGTGCTAGTGGAAAAAATGTATATTTCAGTGTATTATTAGTGATGGGCGAATTTGCGCCGTTTGGCTTCGCCGAAAAATTTGCGAATTTGGCGCGGAGAATTTTTTCCGCAAATTTTCACGGGCGTTTCGCGAATTCGCGCCTGGCGAATAAATTCGCCCATCACTATGTATTATTCTATCAGTGTTTAAGTACCACTTAGGATTTACAGATACAATGGGAAAAGTACATCTGGCACACATGTTTAGTGGCTGTATAGGAAGGGAATGTTAGACTTGCAATGCAAAAATAAAAAAGGCATCTACAGAGCACAGGAATAAGTAGACATTAAAGTAATGAAACAGGGACAGACTGGGAGATCTTGAAGAGTTTTACTGAACTAAAGATACTTATCTATGCAGGAACAATTATCAAATGAATATGTACCATAATTCGGAAGGTAATTTCAGCACCAATTGACTCAAACTAAGAATGCTGTAAGCACATATGCTAACAGTGTTCAACCTCCTCTATTTTCTTGCTGATGTATAAAATTACTCAGGTCCCCAAATAGACGTAGTACAAAGTTAGATTAATTAGTGTTGATGGGATGATGACATGCCAGTGGATCCTAAATACAGTGATGTATTAAGCTTGGCACTTTATTTGCACCTACACCGATCACACTTATAAAGGTAGTGCCCACACTGCAATTTCATTTCTTCACAAAAAATACATGATCAGTTACTATGAGTTTGCATTGGTATCAATCAGGTGCAAAATTGCGTAAAAATGTTATGGTATATGAGAAAGTGACTATGAGCCTTGTGTTGATTTTTGTTTATAAATGTATTAAATTTTTTCAGGGTTGCTGTTTTAAATTCTGTATGCATTTTTTTTTTCAAATTAGAACACAAAGTAAAAGGACCACGGCTTTCCAATATTTGCCCTCATCTCCTGACCTTTCCCTGGACACAACTACAATAAACTATATATTACTATAGGTACAATTATTGGATCCCTTATCTGGAAACTCATCAACTAAAAAGCTTAAAATTTTGGGAAAGCCATCTAATTTAAGCAAATAATTCTATTTACTGATGGTGCACAAATCCATATTTTTAGCAAAACAACCCTATTGAGTTATTTAGGGGCAGATTTATCAAGAGTTGAATTGAAAAATCAAATTTTTTTAATTCGAATTTCAAGGTAATATATAGTGTACTAGGGAAAAGTCCAAATTCGAATCGAATTTGAAAAAAATTAGAAATTTCGAATATCGAAATTTATCAGGTACTGTCTCTTTAGAAATCTAACTTTGAATATTCACCATCTAAAACCTGCTGTTTTAGCCTATGGGGGACCTCCTAGAACCAAATTTGAGCGAATATGTTCCAAATTGATTTGAACGATCGAATACAGCCTATTCACCCGAAAATTTTTTTTTTTAAAATACATTTTGGTTGGTCTTAATGTTTAGAACACTTATGGTATGGTGATCATGGTGGTGATGTTTCCTATGACCAGGCTTAGGGGGTTATTTATCAAAGTCCGAATTTATCTCAATATTTCCTGAAAAAAACTCAGACCAAATCTGCACAGGTTTTTTGTGCTTATTTATTAATACAATTTTCTGAAAAATTTGTTTGCGTGAAAAAGTCTGAAAAAAAACCGTGAAAAATCCGATTTTCACGATTGTTTCGGATTTTTCACCTGAAAAATTTTTGCCAAAAACCCAGCGCACATCAAAAAATCATTGGGACTTCTCCCATTGACTAATATGCAACCTTGACAGGTCTGAAATGCCGGATTTTCTGATTCTGACTTTTCCATCCTTGGGGTTTAATAAATTCTGAAAAATTTGTGATTTTTTAAAAGCCCAATTTTATATTAAAAGATCACAAATTATTCGTTATTTTTGAATTCACAGTTTAGTAAATAACCCCCTTAGAGTCAAAACATATTGGGATTTGCAATTCACAACGGTCCTGTCTAAATAGGGGGATATAATACTGTATATGAGGACATATATGGTGTTATGCTTATGCACAAAGCTGCTTATTAACATTGTTGTTTACTATGCAAATACTAATAAGCATGGATACAATGCTGCGAAATGTAACTTATGATTAAGATTTTCTCATATTGCATTGGAGGTCTACATGCTTAACTACTTAGGACTGAATTTATATGTGATGTCTATATTAAATTATAATCATATTATGAAAACTGTCATTATAATAGCTTGATGTTGATAAAATATTTGTCAAAATTTTGTTAAAAGTAAGGTAGGTGAGAGAGCGTTGTCTTTTGTGCACCTTGCAGTGCACTTTGTCCCAGTAACACAAATATATCTATGTAATTTATTTGGTGGAGTGTGGAGACCTATCAGACATTACATAAAATGGTGTTCCTTAGTAAAAATGAGGAAAGTCTGTTTTCTCACCGATTTAATTGGTGATTAATACCTTGCCCTCCTACAGTGAAAAGGTTAATTATTTTTATTCAGCCGGCTGCAGGGGAGTCTTTAACACTGGACCAAAAGATAAGAAAAAAATTGCCAGCTTTTTAATCTCAATTACACACTCAGCAGTGTGAATAGTTATGACATTCCTACAGATATAATCACACTTTCATCTCTCAGGGTTATATCCTTCTCATTCGCACCACTTTGTGTAAATGGTTAATTATATCACACTTTGTGACATCTAAGGTCACATGATAGCTAGGGGACCAGAGGCAAGATTTAAGCAGATATTAGCCGGAAGAGCTGTCACTGTACAATACATTCTTCAACCTATTAATTTGTTAAAAATTAATCACATTTTAAAGAGTAACTATTTTACAAAATCAATATGCTCTTCATGATTAAGAGTCTCATTATGTTCTGTCAGCTAAAGCTTAGGATACATGACTATTATTAGGTATTATAAATTTTGGGGGTGTGCCGTGTGTGTAAAGTCTTTAGTCATGAATCTCAAAGCTATAAGTGACTTACCTTACATCAGTTAACGATGATCATAATGTCCCTGAGCAGCAATCAGGCAAATAAGAATCAGTTCTACTTAAATCTTATGTGAATGTTACGATAGACAATGAAGAACTTGCTTTGGGCGTAACACATAAGTAACTTTTAGTAGTAAGCACACAGTGGCATTATAAAACTACTTTCACTTTAGTGCAGTATTGTTTGCATTAAGTGGGATCACTTAAAGAGGGCACAGTGCCTTTTAAGCTGGCCTTAGATGTGCAGATTTGAGCCTCTTACTCGTACATACGATCATACAGCACACTCTACCAACCTTCAACTAACCATTCAGATTAAATACAGTAGTAAAAGAACAAATCAGATGATGCTCTGGCCATTAATTCAAAGACAGCAATCATATGAAAGTTATGTCCGAAAAATACTAGTGTCTCCCATTGATACAGAGATATTATCGTTGGTTAACAGAAATCTTCTAACCTGTACGGTCGACTAAACCACCGATCATCATGGCCCAAAAAAATGTTGGGCCAATCCATACGTGGTCCTAAAATCATACAAAACTAATTTTCGTGTGACTTTATCTTTGCTTCTCTTGCCAGCTTTAATGTGAATGAGGCACAAGCAGTGGTGTTTAAAAGTGCAAGGCAGGCCCTAGACTTTAAATCTGCCATTGATCTGGCAGTTAGTATACTGGAGGTCTTGCTTTATGTATTGTGCCCACATAAGCAAAATTGCCCTCCAGGTATTGGCAGGGCTTTAGAGAAGACATAGTCAGAGCCAGGCAAAGGATCAAGGCAAGCGGCAGGAATCGGAGTCACAAGCCAAGCAGAAGTCAAAATTAGGAATTCAAAATACAATCAAAACGCTTTGGCAGGATCAGAGATCTGAAACCAGCTTGGACACGGTAAACTGGTCTTTTAAGGAGGATCTGGCGCCAATTTTCAAACCCGGAGCTTCCTCGTGACGTCATGACACTCGGCGTCATGACGCTCGGCGTCAAATGCCAGCGTCATAGGGACCGAGAAGCCAACCAACAACGTAGGAGAGATGCCGGGAGGTAAGAGATTTCAGCAATCTCCCTGGGTGTCTTACAGAAGTATTCATAAAGTATTTACTTATAAGCTTATTTCCATAAGTGTAATCTGTTCTTCTTCAGTTTTGTGTCCGTGTGTGCTTAAAGGAACAGTTCAGTGTAAAATTAAAAACTGGGTAAATAGATAGGCTGTGCAAAATAAAAAATGTTTCTAATATATTTAGTTAGCCAAAAATGGAAGGTATAAAGGTTGAAGTGACTGGATGTGTAACATAACAGATAAGAATACTGGCGTGTGAAATGCTACTTGTAGTGATGGGTGAATTTATTCGCCAAGCCGAATTCGCAGCGAATTTGCGCGATTCGCGGCAGGCGAATAAATTCGCGAAACGCCCGCGAAAATTCGCCGAAAAAATTCACCGGTGTCAAAAAAAATTTTTTCGGCGTCAAAAACGAGACGCTGGCGCAGTTTCGGGAATTTTTCTCCGTTTCACGAATTTCGCGAATTTTTCGGCGAAGCGAAACGGCGCAGATTCGCCCATCACTAGCTACTTGTAACAAGTTTGTTTGCAATAAATGTTCACTGCAACAATGTATATTGGCCACTGCAACTTTGTTTATTGTAACAATGCTCTTGCCACATAACTAATGCTATTTTTGTTTCCTTTTGCAGACAACTAGTTTGCCCTTATAAGATTATTAGAATACTACTTACCGGTAAGATGGGCAAATACATTTATATCGCTAAATAAATAGAAAAGCCCATGTGACCCCCCGTCAAGTCACTGATTGGTCACTGGCTGTTAACAATCAGTGGACACCAAAAGAGCTGCAAAGCAGGAAGTAATGTTGTAGCTATTATGTTTTTGTCTTCCAGACACTCTAGTCTTTATACATTACATTTTTGGCTAACGCAATATATTAGAAGTATCTTTTAATTTGCACAGCCTATTTACCCAGATTTTATTTTTACACTGAACAATTCATTTAAGGCTAGCATAGTCAATAAAGACCTTCCAATTATCTTCTTATTCACTCTAAGTGCAGGAGACAAAGCAGTATTCAGCTCAATGTAAGTTGCATTATATACTGTAGGTCAATCAAATCAACTCACAGCAAACTAGTCTCCACTAAAACCATGGGGAGACACAAATTGCTGGGCACATTTTTTTGGCACCAATATTTTGCACTTTAACTTGCATTTTAATTTATGGCCAAGCTACAGTCAGTTTATTCTAAAACAAGAAGAAAACTTTCAATTTGTATTTACCTTTCTAGGTTTTTTTCTTTTTCGAATTAGAACACGTTCTTCAATCGTGCCTTTTATTTCCTGATACGCTATGCTGTTAATAAAGGTATTTATAATCATAAAGCAACATTATAATAAGGACAATTTAACACAGCTGTCAATAAATTCATTATCTTCATTTAGAGAAACTTGTTTGGGCACTAATTAGTCAAACTCCTAATTAGGCTTGTGTTGGAAAAATGTAATATTCACATTGCTACTATATATTTCTTCCGCTGATATTTGATCCACTTTTCCAGCAGATTTGATAGATATGATTAGGCAGACTATTTCACACCTCGGCTTTCAAAAATGTATTTAAAAATAAAATCTCTAGATGTGGAAAAAAAAATATCAGTTCTAGATTTTTTTCTAAAGGACTTGGCCCCCAAGAACTTATTTTGGAAGGATAGAATACAACTTTACCAAAACAGACCTCTCTTCATTAGCATACATTGTTGGACCTATTTCAGAAGAAACAACTGCATTAAACCGAAACTGCTAGTATCTAAAGCAGGGCTGCCAAATCCTATTACTGATTCAATCCTATTAAATTCTTCCCAGTTTTAAGCCTGCTTTGGAGTTCTTCATAGGAGTCCATGACCCCTACCCAACTCCTACATGTGTGGCCAAGGGACTTAGCGATAATTGT
Source organism: Xenopus laevis (assembly GCF_017654675.1). NCBI lineage: Eukaryota > Metazoa > Chordata > Amphibia > Anura > Pipidae > Xenopus > Xenopus laevis. The sequence continues at coordinate 86,180,827 of NC_054379.1, forward strand.
AAACTTGCATGGGCTTCCATTAATCTCTGCACAGTCAGATATTAGTGCTTGTAAATCAGCACCTAAACAAACACAATAGTTAAATCCATCAATAGTCTTTTAATGAGCCAGATCAAAAACAAATGAAAGCAGCAGGAATCTACCATGTGCAGAAGAAGTGGAAAGAATGAAGAGTGAAACATGAAATAAAGCCTTAGGATGAGCCACTACCTCAATCTGCTTCGTACTTCTGCTTTTTATATAGAATATTTTCACAAATATTGAGTAGATGCTACAATTAAACAAACAATTATTATTTTTAATATACAGTATAATGAAATGAATAAATAACAATGTCAAGGATTGCAATATAGGATCCCAGGTCTTACTATGCATCTTCTAATAAATGCATTTATTTTTTCACATTTGTCAGAAATTTGTGCAAGGGCCAGTGCTGGGTAAAAAACTTGCTTTTACCGACAATGCATTGTTTTTCCACCAGAATTACAGCTGTATGAGAACTGTAGCAAAATGTGCATCTTTGTTAAATCATGTTAAATGTTAAATTACAGTGTCACGTGGCCATGTTGCATGTGATATGCTCTCCATTTATCTGCTAATGAGTTGGCACAAAATAATTGGTGTGCAAGCACATTTCTCTAATAGAACTCTGAGTTTAATAAAAGCTTATAGGCATCGCTAAAAAGATCATTAAGACAAAAAAGTAAATTATTAAACTGGTTGTTCATATTTAAATTAAGTTTTAGTATTATGTAAAGACTGCGACTGAACAAGAACTGGCCAGGCCAGTTCAGAATGAAAAAAAAAATGAAGAGAGATTGAAAAGTTGCTAAGAATTGGCAGTTCTATAACATTTTAAAAGTTAACTTAAAGATGAACCAATGATGTATTCATAGGAAGGAAGGGAATAAGGGGGGAGCAAAAGGTTAAATATCCAGTATTCTCTTGGGGTGGATAGTAAGGTACACTTACCTAAAATAACAGGGGGTTCAGATGCTCAAGCCCCAGACCTAGGCAATTTAGCAATTACAGTAGAACCCCCATTTTAAGTCCCCTGATTTCAAGTTTTCCCTCATTGTACATTGTTTATATGTGGTCCCTTCTGTATATTATGCATAATACATTTCCCTGATTTTACATTTTCCTGGATTTGACACCAATTTTTTCTGGTCCCCTGAAAAAATGTAAAATGGGGGTTCTACTGTATATGTCTAGTTGCAAGCTGGCACAAACCGGACTTCACTCCATAAACTTGATTAAAAATTAAAAAAGTAGTTTTATCTAACAAAAAAGAAATAGCGGTTTGAGGTTGGACTCACCACATCAAGGGCCTTTGAAGTTGTGGTCCCAACAGGCCCTTTGCACTTGTAGGGATCAGTTATGACCCTCACCTGCAGTTGTGGTCACTCAGAAATGCCTGCAGTCATTGCCATTGGTACTTGCATTCAAAACTGCTCCATGCACTTCAGCATAGTTGTGCTTGACACTGCAGTGTCCCTCTTTTCCTGTATCAAAGTGTAAATATTGACACTGGGAAACCCTTGCCTGCTTATGAAACAGAATAAGAGAGTGGGATTTCAAAAATATATAATTAAGCATCACTAATGCATTGATTCTTAAGTTATTGCTTGAGTACAGTAAAATGTTCATTTGTATTAAAAAATAGAATAGAACTAAAAGAAGATACATAATGGGCCCAACAAGAACATAACTTGATTATCACACACCAGATATATGTTGGATAATGATACTTTATTTAACAAAGATAATGCCAAGCACACAAACAGGAGCACAGTTGCATATAAAATTAGGAATGGCTAATCTCATATAAAATATTTTACCTTTCATTTGCTGAACTATATTTGTAAAATCATGCTAACAAATGTTGTATGCATAATATTGTGGTTGAATACAAACTCCGGAAAAAATGTAATGATTTTTATTTATTAATAAAATAAGAGTAAAAGTTATGTTCTAGATTATCCATTTAGTAAGTGGAAAGTGCTAATTCTTTTTACAGACATATAATTATATTACACAGGCAGGACCCATGGAAATGTTGCCAGTACAAGATAGTTGTTGTGCCAGGTTTTCTCTTTTATTCCATAGCTTTGATGTAGCTTAAATGGGGTCATATTTCTGTAGCTTTACAAAATATTAAATTGCTTCATAAACCAACCACCTTACTGATTGTGGTTTGGTATACAGGTATAGAATCTATTATTTGGAAACCCGTTATCCAGAAAGCTCCAAATTACGGGACTTTCCCAAAGATACAAATAATCATATCATTAAATATTTTTTAAAATGATTTCCTTTTTCTCTGTAATAACAAAACAGTACTTTGTACTTGATCCCAACTAAGCTATTGGTGTCTAAACCACCAATATTTTAATATTTTAATAGACTTAAAGTGTCCAAATTTCCCTTATCCGGCAAATCCCAAGTCTCAAGCATTTTGGATAAAAGGTCCCATACCAGTTTAAACAAACAGAAGGTGGGGGTCATTTATATAAGCACTATTTGATACTTTCCTTATAATGCAAACTTCTAGAAATTAACACCTAACACTCTCATAGCCCTCATCCCCAACCATTCCTGTCTCTGTCCCTTAGGGCCCCATAGTAATTTTTGGAAACCTTTTTTCCAATTAATAACGCTTTTTTTTTTTTTTTTTTTTTTTTAAGTGGTTTCTGCTTTGGTATCCTTAAATTGTTTTTAGCATTTCTAGCATTAGTTTATTTTGTTTGCAAGTATTTGTACAAATATTCCTGTTTTAATGTTTAATGGAGTTTGACATATGTAACTTTTTACATAAACTTATGCATGGAACTATGTTCAAATTCTGCCCAATTTAACTCAATTTTGGCAACATTCGTTCATATAATTTGCGAAAGTATAATGATTTTACCTTTCCTTGTATGCAATTTATATGTTTTATGTTCTTAAGTGCATATTTTTTCTCAAATGCATGACTTCACAATCTAGCAAATAGCAGGCCAAGTAAACTTCCCCCTTCACATTTACAGCACTTAACAGTTACTGCTTAGCGTTTGACATTTTGCAGAATATGTAACTGGTGTTTACAAATCGAGTATGAATGGAAATATGAAGCCATATGATTAGCAGCCTGTGTGTGTCCTTTAAAAAGAACAAAAGTTTATTACAAAAAAAGTGACCCTGCTGGTGGTACAAATAATGTGTATATTTATTTTGGCTCTGAACAATTGTTTTTAAATGGTAAAGTTAAGTTATGTTAGCAGTACAATTATTTATTAAACTACTTAAACTGAATTGAAATGTATGTATTTCTTATATTATTGAAAACACTGAAAAACTAGGGCTTGAAATGACCGTTAGCACACACAAATTTAAATATTTTCAGATGTTCATATAAATAAATGATGTGGTTTGTGTGCTCATTGATAGAAGGACTCGGGGGCTATTTACACCAGTCAATGTCCAAATAAACTTCCATTCTGTTATTTTGGTTTGGTGCCGCCCACATACTGTAAACCTCCTGCACATTAAAGTTATATAGGCATTTAGAGAGCATGTTGCCCGACAGACAGTTGCCATAGTGGTAAGGAAAATAAGTATTTTGAATGTGGGCAGACACTGTGATTTTTGTTTTTATTCTTCCACTCTTTGAAGCAGTGTTCATTTAGGTTAATTATTGAATTATTGTAACAATAAACTGGTTAGAATTAATTGTATCCATAGCTGGTGCTTCTACAGTTGACTACAGTTGACATCAGCCATAGGTGTTAAAGGGGTTGTTCATGCCCCCCCCCCTCCCTGCTCCCCCCCCGCACAGGAGTTAACACAAGTAAATACCTCTAAGCTTGTAATTACCCCTTGTTGCAGAGTCAGCTCAGCGAAGCTCACGTGGGCCATCTTTAGCCGTTTCACTAATCTCAGTAAGGAAGCTCAGTATCGGCGCATGCACAGTTGGAGCATTTTCCCGGTTCGCTACAACTGTGCATGTGCCGAAATTGACGAAAATAACCGAATCGCTTTAAGAGGACCCGACGATTACCGAATAGGCTGAAGATGGCTCCCGTGAGCTCCACTGTGCTGACTCGGCAACACAGGGTAATTACCGGCTTAGGGGTATTTACTTGTGTTAACCAGTAGGGGGGAGCAGGGAGGGGGGTTATGGAGGGTAGGGGGTAGGGGTTTTTATTAGAAAGGGGGTTTAGTTCTCCTTTAAGGGCTAACCACCCCTGTGTCCTGCATCCTCTGCCTCTCTCTAACTTTCGCTTTTGAATGTTGAGCAAGGGGGTGCACGTATGGAGCGAGGGGGCAGTACAAATGTGATCATTTTTTTAAACTTGCACACTGGCTTTGAAACATTTGAAACACTATACTTTTGTAATCTAGAGCAATTGAGATTAAAATGCGGAAGAAGACAATTTCCAGTGATTATTCAGCATTAAAATCATATATAAAGTGCTTTCACTGGAACAATTTCCATTTTTATGGATCAACAGGTATCCAAACACCCCATCTGTCATTCCTATTACAGGTACTAGTGACATTCTGTCTGCTGAATCTAACATCTTTTAGTATAGAAACCCCATCCTGTGCTGGGAGTATTTTCTGTCTATGACTTGTCCAAGACATCACATATATAGAGCTCAGGTGGTGATTAGAACAAAGGAATGAAGAACATGCTATTTCTGTGGGAGGAGAGTTAAAGGACAATACCCAATTTAAGCAGAATGGCCTAAAAGAAATAGTTGTTTGGGCTGACAGAGGACTGGGAAGCAGCTGGAACAATGGATCCTGAAACCCGCGGAGGCAATTTCTACTATTGATATGAAGTAGACATTGATTTTGGAGACAATCTGAAGGAACAATAATACCAAGGGCTGTAGTATACCAGTCTGCAGCTGGTAATACAAAGGGGGGGGGGGGTGTATGGTGCAATTGGGAGGCCCAGGATTTTTATACAAGGATCCATGAGGCACAGGTTATGCTGAACTTAAAGTTGGATTCATCTCCTTTTGTCTGATGTTTATTTTTTTACATTTTTTATTAAATACAAGGTATTTTTTCAGCAGTTTTGAAGTAGAGGCCCTATTAGTAGTTTCTGTATCAGCCAAACTTACTGTTCTATTAAATAGTATTTTTTTAACATAATAATATCTCATGTAGTCCATCTTCATAATAGAAACTTGAAGCAATACATATTCTCCCATATTATCATCATATACTGACATTTTTTTAAACATATCTAGAGTTATCCCAATTATTGATTGACAAAAAAATGCTTCATCTTCACTGAGGGATATTCCTATAATGCTTTCATGGAAAGCAAACAGAAAAACACAAAGCACAATGGAGGCGTTGTTTAATTCTGCATGTGTGCATATGGTGCAACTTTCCTCTTCTAATACACTGTATGTTTGTCTAATAACGGTTGACTGGTCTGTAGTCTAAAGGCATGTAAGCATGATATTGTGATTATTTTCTGTACTGGATATTTCTGGAAATTCGGTCTGAAGGCTAGTTGGTATTATAAATGGGGTAAACCTTTTAATGTCCCTGAAATCCCTCAATACTGAGTAAGAAGAGACCCCACCAAATAATGGATGATACTCCCTTAGATATACCTGAAAGGCTGTGATTTGCAGTAGAACAGTAAAAAACGAAACAAAATAATTTCATTTACCATCTAACAACTAATTGTAAAAGGGGTGCATTTGTTTTGTCTGATCTAAATGCCTAAATTTGTATAAAGGTATGATATTTCTATATTGTCTTAAATTTTGTTTGAAAACAAAAGCTTTTTATTCCAAACTGGGCATGTTTCTAAGTTCAGATCAAAATGCCCTTCCATGCCAACAGCTGCTCCCCATTCTGATAGATGGAAAATAGCTGCTGTATGGCACACTGCTCTGCTAATAAAGGAATACTGCTGCAGATGGCTCATGTTCGTTTGTTAGCTAAAGGCAATTAATGACAATGCAGCGTGCCATAGGGCAAACAGTTCGTGCCATAGGGCAGACAGTTCATGCTCACCAGAAATAAAAACTCACTGCTGGTGGGTGAGGGTATTTTCTCTGTAAGAATGCACAAAGAGCACCAGCATGGCATGATATGTATCCTAAATGATACATAAAGAGAAAAAACAACTTAACTCATTTTAAAAAGCAATAGATAAGTGATGTCATTCGTTATAAATTCACCCCATGTGTCCCCCTAGGGAGGATGTGGCGGAGGAATTATTTTTAAAAATATACTTCAATTTCAAAGTCTTTTTTTCATAACAGAGGGTAGTTTAACTCTAGGTCTCCAAAACGTGCAATTAACAGATAGCAATGTACAAAATGTCAGGAACTGGAAACAAATCTCAAGAAATTAAATTGCTGTCCTTGTTCATTGCCATAGAGGACAGATGTGTTCTGAATAAGAAAAAGTCAGTGTGCGGATTTGTAAAAGCCAACGAGTAATCAATCCCTCTATTTATTTTAACAGAATTGCCTTGGTGCCATTAAATATTTCTATTTACCAATCTGGGTCCGACTGTATTTTTCCTTAAATATATTGTTAGCCTTGCATTTATTCTTTTATTTGTAAAGGCAATTTTGTTTAGGCTTAAAGGAACAAAATAATATGTCAGTCAAAAATCTTTAATCAGTTTTTCTACTTAGTGTTCCTTTCAAAATAATATATACAGATTTAAGAATTAATGTTCTAAGCACAATATATATGACATATATCTAATCTGGCATGATATGCACAGGTATTACGTATTACACAAAGTACATTGCAAAATATATATTTTTCTTTAATAACAGATAATTCCTTTGTGTCTAAACTGTATTTTATTGTTTGTATAGCCTTGTATGATGTAATATCTTCTGATTGGTCATCACCCCTATAAAAAGGGGTGGGACCATTAGCCTATGAGTAAGTGCCCGAAACACATTAGGCTATGCATGTCCTAATAAATAACTATTTTTGCTACTGTATTTATTGTAAACTGGTATCTATACCTTAGTGATTTTTCATTCTGTATATTAGGTTGCAAGTTTTAAGGTGCAGAACTGATTCAGGTCAGCCAACCTGTTGCTGACGGGTGCAGTAATTGTTTAGCCTTTTTAATGAACTTCTCACTGCTGTATTTTTTGCTACTGTGTTAATAGTAAATATATATATAATATTTGTTGTGCTACGTTCCATTTTTATTTCTCTGTTGAGTCTGATTATTTCTGTTAATTGGATTTGGAAAAAACATTGTTGGGAAGGTTTTGTAAGTGGCATTTAACCGTAGCTCATAGCTAATTAACTTATATACAAATAAGAAAGCAATTTCACTATACAACATTGTAACGTAATTTACAAAAACATGCCAATAATATTTGGCCCATTGGCGGTTTTAAATATATCCCTACCATAAGGCTCATTGAAAAATACCCTGGATGCTAGTATTACATAACTGAGGAGAGCTAATTCATACTGCTGAATGTGGGGCAGGGTGCAAAGGGAGGAAACCCTGTCAGCTTGCACTTGTTTTTTGAACTTTGCACCCTGCCATGCTGTTGGTAAATGAGTTCTTGTGTCTTTTTATGTATTTTGACGGCAATGCAAAAACACTCCATTATACTGCAGTGCAATGCACAGAATGTATTAGGGTGGCTTATTTGAAGACAGTGTGAAAAGAAACAGATGCTGAGGGGAGGAGATTAAATAATAACTTGATGGCAAGAAGACTCCTCAATTGACCTTTCACCCTCATCAGTGGCATAACTGTGACATGAGGCAGTAACTGTTGTGTAACGTGTGGTAGTACAATAAATGGCTGTTTTGTCCTACTGATCCTCCTCAAATATGTTTTTACAGGCTCCTCAATAGTGATGGGCAAATTTCTCCCGTTTCGCTTTGGCGAAAAATGTGTGAATTTCCTGCGAAATTCAAAAAAACGGTGAAAAATTCGTGAAGCGTGAATTTTGATGCTGGTGACAATTCCGATGCCAGAATTGTCTCTGGCATCAAAAAATTTATCGGAAATGGTAAATAAATTCGCGCATCACTACTCCTCAACAGTTCAGTTGAGTTCAGTAGCCACCTCCACATTTGTAGCATACATAGTAGAGCCTCTCAATGATGCACCATTGTAAGAAATACATGACTTTAATGATTTCCACCTATTGTTTTACAGATTTTACGTTACCATAAAACAGTTAGTATGTTGGTACCTCATGACATATGATAGATTAGATGCAATAAAATGTAAGCTTTGACATGTTTTTACTAGGGATGGGCGAATTTGACCTGTTTCATTTCGGCAAAAATTTGCCGTCGCCGATGCCCATTAAAGTCTATGGGCGTCAAAAAATGTTGTCGCACGGCAACATTTTTTTGACGCACGCCACCATACAAGTCTACGGACGTCATTTTTGCCGCGAAACAAGGTGAAAAAATTCGCCCATCCCTAGTTTTTACAGATATTGTTTCAAAGCTTCTTAAGCAAAACTTTGTGGCATGGAAGTTTGGGGTAGAAAGTCATCTTTACTCATTTGCTGCCATTTGGATTTCACTCTGGTAAATGGTGGAGGTATAGAGTCAAGGAGGGCTCGAGTTCTATTGATGGAATTTTGTACTCAACACTGAGAGAGCCAAATTGAGCCTGAAAGGCATGTCGTAGTTGCAAATACCGAAACATTTGTACAGGATGGTCACCGACTTTAGCTCGTAATTGCAAATGAGTAGGGAAGGTATTTTCTACCAGAAGGTCTCCCAGCAGTTTGATTCCCATTATTGGCCAGTAATGAAAGTCCTGAAGTCTTTTAAAATGCTGTAAATGGGAGTTTTTCCAAAGTAGCAAAGAAGGGGATAATATAGGTTGAATATGTCCCAAAATTTTACAAGCTGCTGTCCAAGCTCTGTAGGGGGTTGTAATTACAGCAGGGCAGGAGATATAGTCTACCAGCCTCCTATACAGTATGTTCCTAAGAGCTTCCCAGGATTCCAGCCTGAGGGCTAGGAGGGTTAGACCAGTGTCAGCCTCATCAATGTGAAACCAGTCATGAATGTGATGTATTTGGCTGGCCAAAAAGTAGTGGTGGAAATGTGGTAGTGCAAGGCCTCTATCTGCTAAAGGAGCTGTAAGCACATTCTACGATAATCGAGGCACCCTGTTGGCCAAAAGGAAGGGGACAAGGATTTGAATTTACACTGCCCTTGGAACCCACACTGGAGAGTTATGTAGTATATATAAAAATTTGGGCAGGTAAATCATTTTAACCATATTCACTCTCCCCCAAAGTGTTAGTGGTAGACTGGACCAAACTGCTGTTGTGGAGCGTAATTGGCCAATGATAGGTTCGAGGTTATCTCCGGTATAGTTATTTAAGTCAGTTGTTAATGATACTCCAAGGTATTTGAATCTGCCGACCCACTTCAGCCCTTGTGTAGTTGTTGGTTGATTGGGGACTGGATCTAACGGCATTATAACTGATTTCCCTTTGTTTATTGTGAGACCCGAGTAGGTCCCAAATTGCTGGAGTACTTCAAGGGCTGCCGGCAGAGAGTCCTGGTAGTCTGCCAAGAATAATAAGAGATCGTTTGCATATAAAGTTTATCCTCCAGGGTTCTGAGCTTGAAGCCTCTTATGGTGTGAGTCTGTCTGATTTGTACGGCCAATGGCTCAATGGTTAAACATATTTTTTAGTGGCTTTACTCAACATGTGTTGATTTTTCATTAGCTGAAGCGACCTCCATGATTGTATGCATCATTTTCATTATGGACTGGCTACCTGTAAATACTTTGGTAATCCTATTCATACTGGCCATCAAACTGTTTAGAACACCCATAGCATTCATACTTGGATCTTGGATGTGTTTTCTTTTTGCCTAAAGGCATATGGGTGATAAGATATTGTGAAGTACAAGCTTTGAAGCAATTTAAAGCTATTTAATCAAAATCACTGTTTAGCAAAGCTTTGCTGGTTGGTAGTTTGGCATAAAAAAGACATATTTAACCATTTTACATTTTGTCAGAATGTGTTCATTTCAAAAATATATAGAGCATTTATTGACCTTGCAATCTAAAACATGCAAATTTCTGGAGTGGTGCTTTAAAATGTAGAATGCTGGGAATTTTACAATCTATACAAGTCAGAAATCTATACTATACAGACTTGGTATTGGCATATTTAGGAATCGTGGATCTTGTTATGTATTTTTATGCATTTTTTTCTGGAATATATACAGTACTTTTATTTATACCACTATACTGTATATTGTTACATTAGTAGAATTGCACAAAAACACAAAATATTGTTGTTATGAAAAAAACAATTCCTGTGTAAACAAATCCTGCCCTTGTAATGGCCACTGACTGCAAATGAATTGCTAAATTCTGCTAGAACAAGGTTCAATACAGATTCTGTAGCTGGGGCAAATAATAACATGTAATGTGGGGTAATTACATGCTGTATCTAGTTGCCTTGACTTTAAAACTATTGTAGTGATAATACTTTGTTTATAAGGTCTTACGGATACAGAGATTTGGTTCTGCCTTTGAACAAGAAACTCTTGCAGCCAAAACCATTTTTCAATAAGCTGAATCTCTGAACTACATACTGAAGAATTTTTACTATTGTCATTAAAATAGAGCCACTGTTTCAGTTGGTTTGACTTGATTTTCTGAAGAAAGATTAAATAAATCAGTGAACAATAATATGAAATCATTACTACAACTTTGGCTTGGCAGCCGTTGGCTGATTCTTCAAACTTCAACAATTGCTAACTTCCAAATTAATTACAGGCTTTAACATTTCATAGCACATAATATTTGGCATTTCATACAAAAAAAAAAATGAAATACTTGTGCATGCATGATGTAAATTTCTTCGCTGATACAAGGAATAAAAAATAAGTTATGAAATTTACAGGACCATTCAAGTGTAGTCACTAAAAATAACTTGAAAAATTAAAGAAGATGTAAGCTCAAAAATAAAACTCTGCCTAATGTAAGAAAGTGTACATTTAAGCAATCTTTCCAATATGTATTCATTACAATGTCTTTGTGGTTTTAAAGGTATATGTAAATATAAATGCTACTAAAAGCAGAATTTGTATGTCCTTTTATGTACTGCTGGCTCTGTGTCTTATAACAATTAGGCAGAAGCAGTGTTGGACTGGCCCACTGGGATACCAGGAAAACTTCCGGTGGGCCCAGGGGTCAGTGGGCCTCTAACTTCTAACCATTTGGCCTATTTCATGGTCATTCCCTATTTCTTTATGAGAACAAAGAGGTTTAATAATTGAAGAATAGAGTATAGTATGTAGAGAAAAGAGACTAGGAGAATAAAGAGATTGAGTGAGGAGAGGAGGTATAAAAGTTTGGAAAGTGGGCCTCAGCCTAAGGTTTTCTGGTGGGCCTCTGGTATCCCAGTCCGACACTGAGCAGAAGTCAGCCTTTTGTAATAAATGTATCTTTCTTCAGAAAAAAATAATATTTAGGTTTACTTCCCCTTTAACTAGATTTGTTAAAAAATGTATCATAATACTGTATATGACCACATTTTCTGCTTGATAATTTGCAATGACCACTAAGTAGTGATGGGCGAATTTGCGCGAAAACGGTGCCGGCATCTCGTTTTTGACGATGGCGCCCGTTTTTCAACGCCAGTGCCCGTTTTTGACGCCGGCGCCCGTTTTTTCGGAAAAAGTTTTTTTTGACGCAGGCGAATTTTTTCCGCGAACTTTCACAGGCATTTTGCGAATTTATTCGCTGGCGGCGAATCGCGAAAATTCGCCGCAAATTTGCGCCTGGCGAATAAATTCGCCCATCACTACCCCTAAGCTTAGCTTCTCAGCAGCTGTTCAGAACACACTGAGCATGTGCAGTGTCACTGACACTCCTAATAAAATCCAAGATGGGAAACTCCTGTGACAACTTTAAAGGCCTGGATCATTACTACTACAGAAATGGTGAACCTTTTGGCTGGTTCAATAAGTTCAGTATATAAAATATGCCATTTCTAGCATATACATTTTTAGGGTTTAGTTCTCCTTTAATAAGATATTTATCTATTCAATGGTATATATCAGTATGTGCCATATCAACAACTGATTATTGTCAAGCATAATCAAGACTTTTGAGAACAGCTAGTCAATATCAGAGCCACTCGTCTACAAGTAGTAGTAGGAATAATTATCCTTTGTCAATTGACCTTTTTGCCAAAGCAAAAAAAAAAAAACATTATTAAGATATATTCTGCTAAAAAATCATATTATAATTTACAGTTAGATGATAGTCATGCATGGAATCATTGAATCAGGAGGAGTTTTAAAATTGAGCAAAAAAAAAAAGAAGCTCTATCCATTCTAAAGGTGTACCTTTAAGCAGGTGAATTGCTATTCATGGATTTTAAAGGTTTTAGAGGTTTTTGAGATTAGCACTAAACTCGCTTTCTTTAAAACCACGAATGTCATGACATTTATTAAAAAATCCGAATAAAAAAAAGTATGAACAATAAAAGTCACAACTTTTTTGAGTTGTCGCACAATAACTACAACTTTTTTGTGTTATCGCACAAAAGTCGGCTTTATAAACTCCCGAAAACCTCTAAAACCAATCAAAGAAAGATCTTCCAGTTGTAAAAAGGACATCTGCCATTGACGTCTTCATGTTTTTGACAGGTTTTAGCTGGAGTATTTACATATTGTTTTGTCGCATAATAAATCCTGAAAAAGTTGCTCCAAAAAGCCCAATTCAAAAAATTTGCAACATAATAAACTAATCCCTTAGAGTTAACAGCCTTGCAACAGGTTTATTCAATCATCCTAGATGGGACTTTTGTAAGTACTTTCCTCTGTAACAGTGACCAGTGATGCCACTTTTTGCATCATAAAAAAATATATAATAACAAATGGTGTACCTTATCTTTTGTCAACTTTTTTTTCTTTGCTACTAAATCTGTCCTTCTATTTACACTTCTGTTACGTCAGTTCTTGTCTGTGCCTATGTTCTGCCATAACCTCTTTCCACAAACCTATCAATCATTTTATCTGTTTCCTTGCAACAGAAAGCTGTAATACATCTGGCTCACAAAAGCCAACCTTTTGGGATACATTTAATGGAATTAGAACTGTAACTGTCAGTAAGTAAAATATTATTCCTCTCTGCTGGGTTCTCATGAAGATCTGTCTCAGTGGCCCCTTTATCACTGACAGGTAAAACATTCAAGAATATATGTGTTTGACTGTGTCCTGCTAGAGACTGATGTTGTATTATAGTTAAAATTAACAATGAACAGCAAAGCTACATACCAGGAATATTTGTGTTACATTCCTATAGTAACATCCTAGCAACCATTTAACATCCCAAGACTTCATTTTTTCCAAAAAATTCCTAAAGATATTTAGACAGCTATTATAAGTAACCTCTAACCCATTATTTTATATAAAATACAGTATAACTATAAATGGCTTTTCTGCAATAAGAATCTTCACAAACACCTTTGCTGCTTCCCTCAGGAGGCAACTTCGAGTGACTTCGGAAAACAAAGCGCTCCGAATGCCATCCCACCAGCAATTTTCATTCTAGCTGGCTGGAAGGCAGTTCAGGGAGATTAGTCGCGCTGAAGAAGAGCAGATTTGTCACCGGTCGACTAATTTCCCTGAATCTGCCCGTGTGTCTCTGCCCTTAAGGATGACCAGGAGCATCTTTTCAATTACATGTTTAGCATTCATCCAACTACTCAAAAACCATAACCTAATGATTGGATTTGAAAAAAACTGTGTTGCAAGCCGGCTGTGATCCTTCCAGTATTATGAGAATGCAAGGGAGCGATGGCTATTGGTGTTTATATACTATGTGAGCAGGCCTGTTAGCTCCTTTATTTTTTAGTAGCATAGATGAACATTCCATGATTCCATTGTTTCAGTGCAGTCTATAGTACACATTTAAATACATTTGTAATTTTAAATAAACATTGCAAAGGTCTGTGTCCCAATTTGAGAGTTGGAGGTATTTTTGTTACAGACATTATTTAGTCTCCAAGGCTTAAGCTGTTTAATCAATGAGGTTTAATTGATGATTTGGCCAAACCTGGCAAACAAAAACCTTGTTTAGCCCTTCTGAAGTGTGTTTTTTAATCAAGTCAATCACAATCTATTTGTGCTGGCACTGGTCCCTCCAGTAAGTGTATATTGAAGGAAGTGACTTTCCTGGAAGCTGGGGTGCTGTTGATTGTGCTGTTTTTTTCTGATTTTAAATCATAATTTCAGTTCTTCTACTGCAGGGAGCACCCAGAAACACCCCTGCCCAGAAGTGTCTGTGGTGTAAGCCTCTTCCCATCAACATCAAGGATTAGTGCAATTTTTTGGCCAAATAACAAGTGTAAGATAAAAGTATTTTTTATATGCATGTGTATCCTAAAAACATAAATTTTAAAAAGACTTAATCTATAAAAAATATTAGTAATACAGTGTAATGTGCTCTAACATTAAGGCTAAATTGCTGTTTACCTCACCGGGTGAACAGGACCTAAATTAAGCTTCTTCTTAAATTTTGCCAATCTCTTTAATATATGCTGACAGAAATATGTCATAAATGTTACTGTTCTAATCAGCCATAAATCATAATTCGTAAATTGTATCATCATCATCATCATTTACTGTACGCAGGGAATAAATGGCGGATAACAAACAAGGGTTTACAGAGTACAATAGGATTAGAGGGCCCTACAAATTAGAGTTTACAAACTAAAGGTTAGGGTACAATTGAGACATTAAGATTTATGATACAGCAATGATTTGTGATTTATGATACAGCAATGATTGATTAATTAAGGTACATTGAATAAGCTTCTTTAAACAGGTGGATCTTTAAGGAGCATTTGAAAGTTTGGAAAGAAGGAGAAAGTCTGACAGCTCAAGGCAGAGAGTTCCAGAGAAAAGCAGAATCCCAAGAAAAGTCTTGTAGACGAGAATGGGCAGAAGTGATGAGAGGAGAAGCGAAGGTCAGAAGCAGAGCAAAGGTTGCGTGAAGGAGTGTATTTGGAGATCAGAGATGAAATATAGGAAGGGACTTCATTGTTAAGGGCCTTGAATGTAAGTGTTAGTAATTTGAATTTGATTCTAGTGTAGATTGGGAGCCAGTGAAGGGACATGCATATGGGAGCAGCTGATGTTGAGTGGTGAGATACTGTAAATGAATGAGTCTAGCAGCAGCATTTAGAACAGATAGGAGTTGTAAAAGGTGACTTTTCGGAATACCTGCGTGGAGTAGGTTGCAGTAATCAAGGTGGAAGATGATAAGAGACTGAATAAGTGTTTTGGTGGTTTCTGAACAGAGATATGGTCATAGTCGGGCAATGTTGCGTAGTTGAATACGACAAGATATTGCAAGTGTTTGGATGTGTGGTGAAAAAGACAGATGCAAGTCTAGTAAGACTCCTAGACAACGTGCCTGTGTGTTGTTTACTGTGAGTGATATCTGAGGGACAAGGGAAGATCTTGGAGAAAATATAATGAGTTCTGTTTTTGAAAGGTTCAGTTTCAGGTGGCGTTGTGACATCCAGGAGGAGACAGCAGATAGACAGTCTGTAACTTGGGAAAGGACAGAAGGAGAGAGGACAAGAGTAGACAAGTAGAGTTGGGTGTCATCAGCATACAGGTGATACTGAAGTCCAAACAACTGAATAAGTTTTTCTAGGCTGCAGAGAGATCTAGAAGAATTAGTATGGAATAGTGGCCTTTAGACTTTGCCAGTAGAAGATCATTGGTTACTTTGGTGAGTGCAGTTTCAGTTGAGCGTATTGGGCAGAAGCCAGATTGCAGGGGGTCGAGAAGGGAGTTGTGAGTGAGATGCTGGATCAGGCGTTTGTAAACAAGCCTTTCCAGTAATTTTGATGCGAATGGAAGAAGGGAACTGGATGATAGTTAGTGGGAGAGCTGGGATCAAAGGATCAAGGGAAGGTTCTTTGAGGATAGGAGTGATTAATGCTTGTTTGTATAAAGATGGGAAAGTATCAGTAGAGAGTGAAAGGTTAAATAGCTGGATAAGTGCAGGAGAGAGTGTATCAGAGATTGGATAAGGGAGGCGTGAGGGTATGGGGTCAAGGGAGTGGGTTGTGGGTCATAATTATTACTGTTCTAATCAGCCTTAAATCATGATTAGTGATTTGTATATTCTGTATACTGTATATTGTAACTTGCTCACTGTGGCATTTGGGGGGCCAAAGGCAGCAGTGTGTGTCAGGTTACTAGCGGTGGAAAAAAGTTGCTTTTAGGGCCAAAATTCCTGTGCCAAGGTCTGCTGCTTTTACCTTTGTAACATTGCACTGTTTTGGCCTAACAGTCCAATCATATTTTCACTCTTATTCCCCTCATAAATAACTGCAACTGACTCTATAAACATTTCCATATTAGCTTTAAACGCTGCTTCTGCTAGACTCATCCCTTTATCTATTGCTGGACCTCAATTTTCATGTTTAAATGTTTTTAAATGTGTGTAAATATTTCGTATATAGTAGGCATTGTAGAACATTAAATGGGCCTTGACGTGTAACATGATCTAACATATTTTGACCAAAGTATGGTACCTACACCTTATATTTTGAAATATTTGTTCATTTTTTTCTGTTTTTTGCATCCTTTTATCTCACTGTTTAAATCCAACTGGCTCTGAATTTCATCATAAAATAAGACTGACAGTCAAGCCCATTAACAATGAAATTTCATCTCAGTAAACCAATTCTATATGGATCTCACTTTGTCCATGGGATCATTATTGCCCATTTTTTTTTTCCACTATGCTTTAGACACATTATAAAGAATGTAACTGTATACAGTTATTAATATGCTTAGTATGGTTTGCTTTCATTGACCCCCGAGCCATAGCTCAAAAAAACACAGCCCGAGACCCTTATTTCTCCTTCATCAAACTTGACAGCCAGCATTACTAATATATTTCATTTTGGCATCAACAAATATTTGTTGCTTTCTTTGCAATTATGCAATGTTATATGGGTCTTTTTTATTTTTATTCTTATAACATTAGTAATGAAAATATGTCAGCAATAGTTAGTAAACAACTGAAAAAATGGCATTGTAGGATCTGCCACATATTTTCCTACCATCTCCTTCACAACTACAGGCTCCCTGAAGGCCGTACACATTCAAATAAATTATGAATGACAAGTATTTGAACCAAAAAAGAGGGCACCATATTTTATATGCAGTAAATTTAATTCCAGATTGTGTTTCACCTCAGCAGGGTGACATGTTCATTGCCAGTGAAAGATGAAAGCTCCAGGAGTTGAAGACAAGCGTCAGCAGTTCTATTGGGCACTAGTAAAATGAGGATTTGACAGACTGGTTGTTGAGCCCTTGAAATTAAATGCCAGATCTAATTTTACCCAAAAGGGGTCATATGTACTGTCATGCCAACCCCCAATATCAATATGAGCTGTATAAATGTCCTAGTCAAAATCTGTAAAAAGAGTACACAGCAGTCACAGCTGAAAAAACACTGCCTTTCATTCACTGGGGATCTCTATTTATGTGCAGATATATGCTAACAATAGCTACATTAAAGCCGCAAAACACTTTTATAGTTACTCTTGAACTTTACTATTCAACTTGGTAATGTAAAAAAAAAAATGAAACTGTTGGGAAACTGGCTGAGTAATCATAGTGCTTTTATGATTGCATTAATTGTTTATGCTGCTTTTAGGAAAAGTGGCTATGTGATGTTGAAAATCTGCTGAAAAAGAAGAAAAACATCCAACTTGCTCATTATTCTTATAATCAGCTGGACAAGTACAAAACTAATCAAATGATTGAGAAGTGCATGAATACTCATTTCTTAGGAACAAAATGGGACATCCATTTTCTTTAAAAAAAAAAAAATTGCCTCTTAAGGCATGCACCTGGAAATGATTGTTATCATCAGGGCCTCTTAGGACATCACGGAAATGGCATGGTGATCAATGCCAAGCGCTATTTGATTACTAAGGAGCATTTACAAAGCAATTTTCATGACCAAGTTAGATGGTCTTTTTTAGTCTAACTAGTCATTTTCCAAGCCAATCACTGTTCGAAAGTGTCTGCCACGTCTGAAGTCACTACAAATACATTTTACTGTGTGTGGGTGTGTCATTGAAGAATAGATTTTTAATAGATCTAGAACGCGGTGCACCTTTTTAATTAAGCTTAATATGTAAATAGCAATACTTGTGTTTTAATGACTAGTTAGGCAGCCAAAATTCAATGTCGCTCGATTTCACCCCTTTTCTAGAGGATATTCATTTTCAATAATACATATTATGTCCACACTAACAGCTTCTTGTATCCTGGACAGGGTCATGTCCCCTTCTGAGCACCGTGCCAGTGTACTTAGAGCATATGTAGTCGACAGAAGAAAGTAGTCAAGTGAAAGAGGAATAAGTTCTTGGGTGACGATTGCGACTTCCAAGAGAGCATGTTATACACCTGGAGGGAGAGCCGCTACAGGCAGTGTTCCATTCGCAATGAGGGAGACTGTCTGCCAGGTACTCAGAGACAATGTGAAACACAAAAAGTCAATGGCAGCAGTGCTTCTGGACATCCAAAGGGACTGGTTTGCAAGGCACTTCTGGGGATATATATAACATAACAATATATAATATTATAACAATATAACAAATGGGATCAGAGTAGATGAACCCCTGCAATATCGACTCAGAGCAGCAGTGAGGAAGACAGCCTCCGCAGCTCCACTGTTTGGCCTTTTCTAGATTCTCCGCTGACAGAAGAGGAAAGCCTAAGGGGAGCAAGAACCAAGAATCCAAAACAGAGGGAATATCAGCCAACCAGACACAAGCAAATGAAAAGGTGAATTATCTGGTGTTTAATATATCTTCCTATGAACTTTCCCCTGCAGAAAGGTCTGTGAATAACAAAGTTCTCAGCTTAGTACCTTGGTATCTGACCGATTGGTGTAATTGGGAGGTAGACTTTCGAAAATGTTTCAGACTGGTAAAGATGTGTTTCTCCAAAGGTGGCAATGGGCCCTTACCCACGTTAGATAATGCTGTGATGAATGTGTGTAAAAAGATAAGTACATATATACCAGAAATTACCAATGCTTCTACTGATATGTTTGATAAGTGGTGAACATGGAAGTTAAGAGACTGTGGGGTAACAGTAAAATTTGTAAACCCACATGGAATGTAAGTAAGGCAGAGAATGATGCAATATGATCCCTAATGAATAATAAAATCATCATCATTAAACAAGTACATAATGGGGGAGCTACCCTAATCATGGATAGGGAAGATTATATTGCAGAGGCCATGAGACAGTAACACATACCTTGGCACTATGAGGTAAGAGGAAGGGATCCAGTAATTGAAATAAAAAAAAAACATTGACAGAATGATAACTGATGCAAATAATTATGGCATTATTAATATTAATACAACAGTTATTAATAGGAACCGGTACGGGCATCAGCTACCTAAAATACATACAAAATTATCAAATTCCCCTGACAGACCTATTGTATCAGCCATGGGTTCTGTCTTTGAACCACTCTCCCAATACATAATAGACTTATATTTATGGAACATAGTTAAACAGATTGAAACCTGACTAAAAGATACAGACAATTTATTGTGTCAATTAAAAGAGATAGATTCTGTTAATGAAGGATGTATTTTGTGCATTATAGACATACAAAATCTGTACACATCTATCCCACACAAAGAACGTATGGAATGTTTAGAGGATGCTCTACTTGAAATAAACATATTTGATGATGATTTGGTATTCTTCTCATTAGATTGCTGCAGGTGGTATTGTGTAAAAAAGTTTTCTGATTTTTTGAACAAATTTTAGCAATAACAAGGGACCTCTATGGGTGCTGCGCACCATCAAATTTTTCGTACACTTCTTGAAAAGACATGTTTCTGATCCCCTATGCTGACTATATACTTAAATACTTTCGTTATGTTGATGACATCCTTATAGTATGGCAGGGTCCGGAACATAAGCAGGTAGAAATGGCTAAAATACTACACCCCACAGTTAGATTCACCATGGAACACTCTGGTTCTGACATCAACTACCTAGATATTCAGATTCCAACAGGGACATATCATTACAGACTTGTTCCATAAACCTACTGATAGAAACAACCTATTAGGGAAGTTTCCATTTCCCTAGAGTAAGTAAAGTCATACCTAAGGCCAATTCATGAGGGCTAGGAGGATTACCTCCAATGACTCACTGAATAAAAAAGCCTCTCATAAAAAAGTTTGTAGACAAAAGATGTGATAGATTGTGTAGAAATATGTGACTAGATTTGACAGGAGGAGCACAACAATACAAAAAGTGACAAGGAAATTCTGGCCTACAGTATATTACAATAAGACACAGAGTTTGGTAAATAATTCAAAGATCTTCCTATATTTGTCTATAAAAGGAACAGCAACATTAAAGATAGATTATGCAGTTCAGATTTGAAGGAATCTAAATAGAGTACATTTAAAGGTGTCCCAAAACATGAGACCTTCCTTTGCCTCAACTGCATTGAATGTAATTCTATCATAAGGGGTGACCACATAGCACACCCTAACACAGGTAAGACATTCACCTAAAGAATGATGCCACATGTGATTGAAACTTTGTACTATACCTACTAAAATGTCTAGGTGGTAAAGTGTGTGCGGGAGACCATTCAGACAGTTAAGGAACAGATTAAGAAACACATAAATCGTATTAGGCATTTACAGTGTGTACAGGTAACAATAAGTATGACAATCTGTGCCAGACATTTTGTAGATAAACATACGGTTTCACAGGTGACAAGTGTTGGAGGTAGTGGATCAGCTCATCAGGGGAGGTAACAGAAAGAAGGAACTAAAACAAAAATAAACCCTTTGGATTAAACGTCTATTTTACATCCCAATTGGATCAATGAAGCACTGAATATCAAACATTTCCTGTAGGTTTACTAATATGCACATCTCACTTCTCTCATGTAGATAAGAAAACACTTTGTACTTAGAGCATAATGTGAGCCACATACATGTACAATTTACAATAGTCTGTTGCTATATATAATCTCATTAACCTCTTTCTGGACACCATGTCTGGCTTTGTGTGCTTGAGCCTGGAACTTTCAACACTGTCTTTTTTCATTTTTGTATGGCAAGGACCAGGGCCCTTTGTATCATTGTAACCTAATTTATTCCCATTAGGGCAGGTTCTTTTCAGATACGATCCCACCAAGCACTTCTTATCTATTCTTTCTTTTGCTGCAACTCACTGTGTGCTGCTAAATTATTTATACCCATTATGAACTAGTAGATCTCGACCAGGGCTGGAAAATCACAATGTTCAATGCTGTCTGGAGTAAAGAATGACCTGCAAATGCAGAACACAAATAGTTAGGGCCGAATTTACATAGCGGGTGCCACTGGGTCCACTGCCGTTCGTCCCCTCTGTCCCCTCCTCTAAATAGGGATTGGTGCACTGGACACTTAAAAAATTATTGTATCTCCAGCACATCCCCAGATTTTTTGAACCAATGTGGTTGGGCAGCATGTCGCCCTCTAAAATCCTGCCACCCTTGGCCTTGGTGGCTTTTCCTCAAATCTGTGCCTGCAAATAGTCTAAAGCAGTGCTGTCCAACTTCTGTAGTATTGATGGATGGAATTTGTCTGACGTACTTGGTGGAGGGCTGATAATGGAAGCCAGTGTTGACCACTCCCTCTTTTAAAACACACCCACTTCAAACCACACCCTTGTTACCGCAAGAACTTTTAAGACCATGTGATAGCACACAAAATAACCAAATGGTTGGTACTCACTGCAGGGGTATCACATATCACTAATATGTGAAAAAACAATTGTCATATTAAGACATAACCTTAAATCCATATGCCTCCTCTCCCCCCTGTTGATAACACAGCACCCCCCGCAGCGCATGATTAAACACCTTGAGGACCACTAACAAGTATTTTCAAATGCTAATAAACCCCCTGACCCCCACTCTGCATGGCACACACAGGGAGCATAGGGCAGGAAAAGTATAGCACACACAGGGAGCATAGGGCAGGAAAAGTATAGCACACACAGGGAGCATAGGGCAGGAAAAGTATAGCACACACAGGAAGCATAGGGCAGGCAGATTAGAGTAGGAAACAGGGAAACCTATCAGGAACAGATGAACAGCTCATACTGTGCTATATACAGTGATACAATGCTGGTGTCCATCCAGCAGTTTGTACGAGGTGTGAACAGGTGAACATTGTGGGCAGTTTCAGTCTGGGTTACAGGTGTGAACAATGCAGGAGTTTATTGTCTGAATTGTAAACAATGCAGGGGCCAGTTAATCTTAGTACTGATATCTTTTAATCACACAAGGTAAGCAGTCACAGCAGGCAGATTTTCATGTGGGTGGTCACACAAGGGAGGCCGCCAGTTGGTCTTTGTTTCTGAGATTCAGTGGTGCTGTTCTATTCTACTGCAGTTACATGTGCCAGTGGACGGTGGCCACTGGGGAACGTGCACCATGACACCAAAAGAAAAGGTGTAAGTAGCTGTGCTGATTTACTATTTCCATGCTGCCCCCAAGACCACCAGGCAATATCTTATTGAATTAGATCATTGTGGAATAACCAATCAGCGATCAATGGGAAGTATCTTTGTAGACACAGGGCTGATTTAAATGAAAGGACAATCTAAAATAATAAATCATTGTATAACCTATGTAACGTATAGCATAAAGCTTCATTTAGGTCTAATGATTAAGTCGGATCTCTCCTGGGTATGATTCCTATAATATTATACTGTTACCACCACTGTGAAAAGAAGAATCAAGAGCTTTTCATGACTATATGTGAATGAAAGTTATTGTAAGCGTATTGTATGGATTATAAGAAATATGTTACCTAGAATGCTATTAATGCCATTTTTGTTGTTTAAATTATTGTACATTCTTGCATGATTTGAAGTCAATGCCTTGTAATTACCGTTACCTACAGTATCACAACATTAATCAAAAAAGGATATTCATTGTTTTCATGGTTGCTACAAATTACAACAAATCTGTTGTAATGCTTGCAATTGTTTCTTAAAGGAAAACTATACCCCCCAAACAATGTAGGTCTCTATTAAAAGATACTGAGTAAAACAGCTCATGTGTAAAACCCTGCTTCATGTAAATGAACCATTATCATAATAATATACTTTTTTAGTAGTATGTGCCATTGGGTAATCATAAATAGAAAATTGCCATTTTAAAAAATAAGGGCCGCCCCCTGAGATCGTAAGATTCACTGTGCAAACATACAAACCACATGTAAGGTCACATGAGCCAATTAACAGACAGAGTTCTGCCTTTTGCTTCCTCACTACTTCCTGTTACAGTTAGTGTTGTAGTATTTCTGGTCAGGTGATCTCTGAGGCAGCACAGATAGAGTCACGAAATGGTGGCTCAAGGCAAGAGATGTAAAAGGCCAATATTTATGTAAATATATATTCCAGTTTGGTAAGATTCTTTAATATGTCATTCAATTTGATATAAACTATCTGTTGCTTAAGTGTTCATTTTGGGGGTATAGTTTTCCTTTAATAGGGATGTGGGTGATTACTAGGGATAACCAAATTTTTTCTCAGACATGTTGAAATTTTGCATTTCACAATCAGCTAAGATTTTCATGAAACTCTGGCAAAGTATTACTGCAAAACATCCAGTGACAAAACACCCATTTGCCCTTATGTATTTTGAGCTGAAATATTTCACTGTGAAAACTTTAATGCGTTTTGCAAATTTTCAAGTTTAATGAATTTTCCTGTGGTTTTGCAGGACAGATTAGCTCATCACTAGTAATTGCTTGTTAGTCACAATTGTGATCAATAATAATTTATACATAGGGATGACGAAATCATGAGGGATCAATCTAAATTATACTGGATTACTTTGGTTGTTTGAAACAAGCTGATAATCAATTCCAAAAATCAGAGGATCAATATGTGTCACAAATTGCCACAATTCAGGCTAAATTCCTGCTTAGCGCTACTGTGAAAATAAGAATTAAGGTGTTTTCATGACTATATGTGAGAGACAATTATTTTAGAAAAGAAAAAGAAACCCCACCAATTGTTATGATTCTAAAATTGGCCAGAAATACTGCAACGTGATTTATTACACTTGTTTACTGACAACAATTCATAGAGAATTGTAATAGAATTAATAAAGTGCTAGTGCTGCTATAAATTCATCCATAATTAGAAAAATTCATGGATTTAAGTAAAATGCTGTGCAATAAATTAGAATATTAGACCCCAAAGAAAAAAAATCAATTAAAAATATATATAGAAAAATGACCAACTTAAGGTAGTGGGTTAGCAATTGAAGTCACAATCCATAAATTTAGATTACAGAAAATAGAAAAAATAGATGGTGGAGTTGTCCCATAAACTAACTGCCTGATTTTTTCTAAAGCCTGGGACACCACAAAGATAAAGGCAGGACAGGGTAACCGGGGCTGTGGCCTTGGTATTTAACTTGCCCTAAGAGTTATTAAGAGGCTAGGTATCCCTAAAAAGCCACAAACCGTCGGTCCCTTAGAAAGCGTCTCGCGAGATTACGCTTAACACGCATGCGCCGAACTTAGTTCAGTAGTTTATTACCGGTATACTCCATCTTAGTACACCCATTAGAGTCAAACAGCGCATGGAGTACACCAATGCGCTGTTTGACTCTAATGGGTGTACTAAGATGGAGTATACCGGTAATAAACTACTGAACTAAGTTCGGCGCATGCGTGTTAAGCGTAATCTCGCGAGACGCGAGATCACGGACGCAAATCACGCGAGAGGCAAGATCAGTGATGCGCATTGCGGAAGTCTATTTCTACACGCACACCGGGTATGCTCGCCATTCTCGCCTTGACAAAGCTATTCAGCGAAACGTACGTCGGCGTTTTTAGTGATCCTCTTGTGGTCAAATTGAATTTTTGCTAAATCGATCTATAGGAAATATTTGGGCTGGGTTTTTCAACGGAAGTGGGGGCAAGAGAGCTCGGGGTCTAATCCTTCTTTATTCTATACAACCTCTTACAATCTTCCTTCCTTTCTAAGGGACCGACGGTTTGTGGCTTTTTAGGGATACCTAGCCTCTTAATAACTCTTAGGGCAAGTTAAATACCAAGGCCACAGCCCCGGTTACCCTGTCCTGCCTTTATCTTTGTGGTGTCCCAGGCTTTAGAAAAAATCAGGCAGTTAGTTTATGGGACAACTCCACCATCTATTTTTTCTATTTTCTGTAATCTAAATTTATGGATTGTGACTTCAATTGCTAACCCACTACCTTAAGTTGGTCATTTTTCTATATATATTTTTAATTGATTTTTTTTCTTTGGGGTCTAATATTCTAATTTATTGCACAGCATTTTACTTAAATCCATGAATTTTTCTAATTATGGATGAATTTATAGCAGCACTAGCACTTTATTAATTCTATTACAATTCTCTATGAATTGTTGTCAGTAAACAAGTGTAATAAATCACGTTGCAGTATTTCTGGCCAATTTTAGAATCATAACAATTGGTGGGGTTTCTTTTTCTTTTCTAAAATAATTTTTGTTTTTTCTGACATCCGTCAGACCTCAACTAATAGTTGTGAATATAATTTCTTGGTATTTGAATAAAGGTTTCGTTTTTTAGGTTTACAATATATGTGAGAGACAGTTTTATTTATTTACCAGTAAACAATGGATCCCCAATAGCCAAATAATTATTTTCCCATGTCTATCTTCCACATTTACTAATCAACATAAAAAGTATTTTACAAAATATTTTTTTATTATAGGAATGGAACCTGTTATCCAGAATGCTCGGGACCTTGTGCTTTTCCGGATAATGAATCTTTCCATAATTTGGATCTTCATGTCTTAGGTCTACTACAAAATCATCTAAACATTAAATAAACCCAACAGGCTGGTTTTGCTTCCAATAATGATTAATTATATCTTGGTTGGGATCAAGTACAAGCTACTGTTTTACTATTACAGAAAAAAGCAAATCACTTTTAAAAATGTGGATTATTTGGATAAAATGGAGTCTATGCGAGACAGCCTTTCTGTAATTCAGATAACGGGTTTCTGGATAACGGATCCTATACCTGTATCAGCAAAGACATGATATAGTTAAATGCAGCCACTGTCAGAGGGTAGGAGTCCTATATAGTCATAACAAGCTGAAAAGAAAATCTTTTCATTATTTCTCCTTGACACAAATTACACAAGAGACCCCATAATAAGTAGTAGTGGTCATATTCTTAACCTTTCCCTCTGACTCTTTTTTAAAAAAATTTATTTTCAATTTTAAAATCATATGTTTTTTGATTTGTAGAATTTATGTCTCGGAGTTGATAACTACCAAATTTATATGCAAGGAATCCTTAGTTTTTATTATCTAGCATGTACATAAAGATCCACATAACCTGAAATCAGCGAAATACATAAATACCATTGCAAATCCCAATAAAATAAAAGGCAACAACATTAGAAAATCGATACTGATGAAAACAACGACTGTGTCACAGGTCGAGCATCAGCGTAGCTCTCCAGAGCACATTAAAGCTCCTACTTAAGTGTTTCAAATGTTATGTATCAGTGTGACTATCTGTCTTTCCATCAAAGCAGATTGTATTCATTAATAGAATCACAAATAGAAACTCAGATATGCAATTACCTATCTATAGGAGGACAATATTCATAATGCTAGCTGTCAAAAATCAGTTGTGCTGGATTAAAATCAAATCACCTTGAGAAGGCATTGCCGTGGCTAGTGTTTGGAATTTCCTATAAACCCCCTGTTGGTTATGTTTTTAATAACTTTAACCTTTTAGGCCATGTAATCTATCTATCTTTTCTTTGTAATTAACATTGAAAATGTGCTAGAAGCTTTACCATGAGTGTGTGACGTCTTGAATTGATTCCTTATTTTCATTAAATTAAAACGGCTATATAGTGTCGAAAGCTAAATTTCACAAATAACAATATTCTTTTCTAGTTTCCTCTGCTGCAGGCATATTAAAACGGTCCGTTGGCATTAAATATGATTACATTGGTTTATTGACTTTATGTATGAAGATCCCTTTCGTTGTGAAAGCATTTGTTCTAAATGTATTATCACACATCCCCAACTGCATGATGAGAGAAGCAGCTCAATGTCATGTATGCGAGGGGATGATGTTTGTAATGCATGCAGTTCTGCAGGACCCATTAGTGTGGCTTTACCCTCCAGTGAAAACAGAAGGAACCCCAGCCCCTTCTTGTTTGCATAAAACAAACAAAATTAGATTTGCTTTGCTGAATCAAGACCCGCATGGGATTGAAAGCCTCTCTTGGGGACAAATTACTTCAAACAATCCCTGTGTACCATAACAAAATAATAATAATAGAAAGAAAAAAATCAGACTAATCAGCATGGCTCTAACCCCTCTACAAAAGAATTACTGTATAAACACAACCTATGCTGTTCAATTGTAACTGTATACACAGTCACATTTAATTAAAGGTAAATCTGTATTTGTTATTCTATATGTGATGGCATATACCAAAAGACAAAAACAATGTAAACAAAACTGTTTGTAAACTACATAACCAGAGATTACTACTTATCCAACAATTCTTATCTGATCCATGGTATATTTAAGGTATAAAGCTCTATGAACTAGCTGACTATAGCTATGCCAGCTATTCTATTCCCCATAATGTGTTGCCTGAATACATAATTTTTCTTGTTTTGCTGCTTCTCTGCAGTAATGAGCCAATGCCTTGTAAATACTATTACCTATCACAGCATTAATCCAGAAAAAGACATTGTTTTTTTTTTGTAATGTTAAAGTGTGTTTTAAGTTGTTTCTAATCATGTTGCTCCAGATTACAAGAAATCTGTTATAATCGCTGCCATTGTTCATAAATTGTTCACGGTTGATTACTTTTTAGACCCAATTGTGATCAATCTGAATTACGATGAATTAATTTGGCTGTTTTAAACAAGCTGATAATTTCCAAAATTAGAAGATCAATATGGGCCACCGATTGCCAAAGTTCAGACAATACGATTAGCTCACCTCAAGCTAAGAGGGACTCATGTACAACACTTATAGTGCATGCACAGATACACATATACTTACTACATGTAATTTTAGCTAATTTAAGAACTATGTTTAGTTTCTGTGTACCTCTGGAGATGTAATTGTATTTATGTGTTGTGATAATTTGACATAGTTTTATAGATTTTTTATATTACAAAGCTTTCCAAATGATTTTATGACCACAAAACTAAAAAATGCTTGTCTATTCCCCTAATGCCTACAGAACACACTTGTCACAATCGCCTCCCTAAATCCAGAACAAGTGCTAAGCTCCCTGGTCATGGCTATGCTTCCACCTGTAGCAGCCACCTTTGACTTTGGGAGGAGCCCTCAGCTACTCAGACACCAGCAGGTTTTAATAAGAGAGGAGCTAGCTAGCTAACGCTAGTGAATTCTTGCTAGCATTAGCATTAGCCAATTCGCCCTTTAGTAAATCTATCCCTTAGTTTACCAATAGACAATGTAGGACTCGTGTAAAGTAAGGGGCCTTGCTGTGACACAAATTCACATGTTTTGGCCAAACTGTGCTAGTAACAACTAATTTTTTGTTAGTAAGGATTTACAGAGTATGAAACTATGCTATTGCAGACATTTGTCTTGTGTCTGCAAATATTAGCTTTTAATAATTTCTAAAAGCTGGTCAGAATATAGGTTAGATCGAGCTTCTAGTAGTTTGTCAGCACTACAAGGTGGTTCAGACTAAGCACTGGTAGTTTTTTTCTTTGACCACAGGAAGTGGTTCTTATTAAAGGGGTTGTTCACCTTCCAAGCACTCTTTTCAATTGAGTTGTTTTCAAATAGTTCATCAGAAATAAAGACTTTTCTCTGTGATTCCGCGTGTTTTATTTTAGATTTTTTTTTCAAAATTGAAGTTTAAAATTAAGGGAAATATTTATTATGTGGTGTAAAACGCAGCATGCATGTGTAATATTATCAACTGAAACTGAAAACATGAAAAAGTGTTGAATCGTGAACAACCCCTTTAAATACTACCTGATTAATTAGCTTTTTATCAAGACAAGACCACCAAACAATGGGAGCACCTAAAATAAAGAATAAAATACATTCACGTGTTCCTGAAAAAACAGAGTAGGCAGAAGCACCTCCTTTCACTCCTGTAATATAAATTGTTACCAGGAGGAGACAGATAAAAAGCCCGAAGTGCATTTTGCAAAGAAATTAAATGGCATTGACAAAAGCCATAAGATTTAAATTGTATAAATATTAAGTTGGAGCATTGTTTGTTAAAATTAAATCAAAAAGATTCTATTCTTCCACACCTGAGCTGAGTTCTGAGTGTGTGGCCTCAGATTTGTAAATCTAAAAAAGCTGAGCACTCCACCTCAAAATAAAAAAACAGAATCACCTAACCCAACATATAATACAAAGTGTACATGGGTGACATGGTCTGAGGACAATGTGCTCATAACAGATATTAGGGTAAGGGCTTTAATACATAAGCAACATACTTAGGATTGATTAAGAGGCAAGCTTCAGTGCATTTGTTCCCTACAAAAGTTTCTATTTTGCACTTTAAATATCACTTTTCAAACTGTTCTAGTGTTTATTAAACTGCATACAGGTTTCTCCAGAACACAATGAGTAATCCATAAGAAACTATAAAATTTGTAATTAGTATATTATCTGTTAGGAATGATGCCTGATGCAGTATTAGTGCAAAAAAAAAAACCCAAAGTGATGTAAATAACTAAGGCAATAGGACTCAGGCAATTGACATTCCAAATGTTATCAATGGCAAAACAAGCATTTTCATCCATTTTCATTTGAAAATATTGTCAGAACTTGTTTTTTTAATACAATTTTTCTTTTTGCCTCTCTCCTGTTACAGTTATGTTAAATAAGGTGATTTCCCTCCGATGACAAATTTTCTTAGTAAATTTCAATTACTTTTAATATTATTTTATTGACCTGCTTTGTAAAAGTGAAAACAGTCTTCCTGAGAGTATAATGGCTAACATCACCTCCCAGTAGACTAAGAATCTGAAACATGGTTAATGGAAAATAACCAGAAATTTATTTTTGTATAAAAATCCCCCTTTTAGTATTCAAAAGGAATAGGTCTAAAGATATACTGCATATGTTCCATCTGGTTTATCTTACTTGTTTTAATGCACCTTGCACAGTGATGGGTACACTCAGATGCACAGGGAACCCCTGTGGATACTGGTGTTCACCGATGCCCTTTTAGGGCCCCTAGCTTTCTGCTGTGCCGGGAGAGGTAAGAGACAGGGAGAATCTCCCGGAGCGTCTCACATGTAGTTTCAGAATAAAATATGTATTCTTTAGATGTTTAAGAAAGAGTTTCCATTAGTAGTTTTTGAAATTCAAATACACAAATTAAGGGGTTTATTTATTAAAACTCAAATTAATAAATTTTTTTATGGAAAAAAAAATCAATTTGTGTCATACGATCGATGCTCAGAAAACTTGACTTTTTCATATAGTCAGATGAAAACTCAGACCTTTTCGGGTTATCCATTGCAAATCACTATGTCAAGAAAAAACTTCAGGGACATCTGTCATTGGCTTCTACATCACCTCGTCAGGTTTGAGATGGAGTTTATTTGGATTCAGATTTTTAGCAGTTTTGGGGTTTAATAAATCTCTAAAAAGTTGAGTTTCTTCCCCACAAAAAATTCCAAGTTTTCCCCTTAAAAACCTCAACCAGATAAATTGTCGGTTTAATAAATGGGCCTCTAAATGAAGTTTTCTTTAACAGTGTTTTTTTATATACAAAAAACAGCTGAGATACATTTAAAAAAAAATGTTTTTTAGATTTGTCTTTGTATTAAAACCTATTTCATTATATGCAGTCCTCTAATCTGAGTTATTGCATATCCTTCTGTGTCTCAGGAATGTACTGGAGGCAGCATTTACTTGTTCTTAATTGAGACATCACCTTAAATGTTGTTGCAGACAGTATATATCACAATGGCACTTTTAGAATGACAATGTGACATTGTAAGAACATCTGCAAATAGCTGTTTCTGCTGTTAAGAAGGATTGAGCTTCCAGAAGACTCATAAACCATCTGCAGAAATTACAAACTGTAACTCACTGGGAGTCTGAGCAACTACATTGGTGACACATATTCAGGGAAAAAAAGAAAACACTTTCATCCTTTTACAGGCTTGCCTAGCTGACAGCATCTAGCACAAAACTATGTGAGATAAATATTTTAAAATGTAAGATATTCATGGCAAAGTAGGAAAATTAGTCAGCCATTGGTATTTTTTCTTATGAAGTAACCTGGCTAAATCTGTATTTGTTTTTTTTTAACTTGGAAAAGAGAATCCCAGAAGTGTGCAAAGTATTGTGTGAACTGGAGTTTTGGCTGAAGGAGACCTGACCACTGCTACAATGCTTCAGTGGTACATAGATACAGTCAGAACCAGCAGTGCAAGGAATAACACAGGATAGAAATATGCTGCTTTCCACAGCAATTACATTTATCAATATTAAGACTAAATGAGGCCTTAAGCAAGGTGGTCCTTTCACTGGGCCCCCACCTCAAAAGAAACAGAAAGAAAGAAATGTAAATTTGTTGTGCGCAGCACAGTGATTTTTTTGACCACTCCCACTTTGTGGCCACTCCTCCAAATGCCATGTCCATTTTACAAAAACATACCCTTAACCATGTTTAGAATGGCAGCATCAGAAGCACAAAGTACACCAAAAGACAGAATCAGTGGTCCCCACCGTTTCATGACATATTGTGGCCCAAAGCATTCCATGACACACTGTGGCACCTGCATTTTATGACAGTAAGATCACTGCAGAAATGGCCAATAAGCACGCCATTAGACTTGTTAGTAATACCACTGCAGAAATAGCCAATGCACTGCATTTTAGGGTCAGAGGCAGCAGCCCCGATGACACCACCCCTCCTGCAATAACAAGTCATTATCACCCTTATTTTCCACCCAGTACATGGGTGGATTGTCAAGGCTAAGCCTCCCCAAACCTTGCCTCATTAAGAAAAAAATACAAAAACATTTAAAAAAAAAATAAGCATTGTCTTTCTGAGGGGGGCAACTAAATTATGCCTGGTTTGTATAAAACTCTTCTGGTGGTTTTCTGTCAGCTTGCTTGCTCCCTCCATCATATATAATCACTTCCTCAAGCTTCAGGCAAAGTGAGACAGGCAGGGAGGCAGCAAGCCCGTTCTTTTCAGAATCCAGGGAAGCTAGGTAAAGAGGTGATGTCATTTCAGGTACACAGATGCCCAAACAGCCCCCCACCAACTTTAATAGCGACTGTCTATGGCAACTTACAGTCAGGGCCGCTCCTGCCATGAAGCAAGGTGAGAACCTTCCCTTAGTCGGGGAGCAGTCAGTTACCAGGGGTGGCAAAAAAATGTAAATTTGGCTCTGCTAGTGCAGCGAGCACAATTTTGTGCCTTTCACTAGCGATGCGGCCCCCCTGGTACCTGCTTGTTATTGCGGGAGGGGTGGTGTCACCGGGGCTGCTGCCTCTGACCCTAAAATGCAGTGCAGCGGAGCTCCAGGGCAGCATCTTGCACTGCTTTGTAATCTTTCGGGACCACAGTAATTAACCAGTTCAGTTAGTAGCTGCTAAAGTGGATCTAATCCTCGAAAATAAAACTTGTTCATGGTGTGTCTCTGAGCATTATTTTACAATGTTTTACTATTTAAGTTGCAAAAGGATTCAGAAGACCACTCTAAGTAATCTATTTATATTGGGGGGTGCTTTAGGTCCTCTTTAAATTAGAAAATATATGGCCATCTTTATCCTCCGAAATAAATAACTCTCTGCCTATACTTTCAGTTTGCATTTATCTTCAAACTGCCATTCCCCTGTGCAAACACCCAATCTGTCCATTTTATTTCATTTTAAGATGGTGTTATGTCGTACTGGTTTGGGCAGAAGGGGGTAGACAAGTTTGATTCAACATTTTAGGTGTTAAAGCCCTATCCATGCTCAATACTACGAGAATTTTGTCCGATTTCTATAATCCTGTATAATCTGTTAGGATTCCAGTGTAATTCAAAACCATCTGAGAATTTCAAATGATCTTATTGCTTTTAATTTCTGCTTAATTTAAATTGGAAGTGTTGATGCAATTTTACATTATGGAAAACCAAAACATGTTCTTGCTTCCATACATAATAATATTTAATATGAAAAGTATGACACAAATACAATTCAATGTAGAGTCCCCTGAGGGACCCAGCAGGTATAAAGCATAACTGACACCTTTTGGTTATAAATAGTTTATTTTTGATATTTAGTTCATTGTTATTAACCTCCTGCTGTTATAAAATGATCACCCGAACCAAAACTGACAATAATAACCACTAATCATTTTACCCTAAAGAAATTAAACATATAACATTAAAATTACTATTACATTAACATTTATACATTATAATGGAATTGAAGATGCAAGTGTGAGAGCTGGAGGGGTAAAAAAAACAATATTAGTATTGCTAAATGTGATTGTCAGATTATAGTTTTAATGAAACTAAAATTGTGAAACTAAATGTACCCCACATTTCTGAAATAACAGTAATCTATTGTTTTCCTTTTAAAGTATTTGCTATGATTGCACATAATCCTAATGCTACTAAATGCTCCATTTAAAGTTTCTCTTAGCAGGTTATGGAACTAAAATGCTTAGTAAAAATTCCCTCTCTAATGATTATAACGGTAATAAATGATATGATTTTAAAATGCATCATAGATTTAAAATTCTGAAATAATTTCCCCTAGTGTGGAATCTAATGGTGTTTGCCTTATTATGATAATCATCAAAGCTATTCCAGAAAATAAAAGATACTTTATACCTTATATCAAGTGTCTTTATAGATATATATATTTTTTTTGCAAGTGTAAAAACTGTTGGTAGGGCAGATTTGTTTTGTCAATGAAGAACAATTACGGAAGGTTGGTGTCAGGGATACTTTAGAAAATTAGAACTTTAGCTATAAGAAAGCTTAGGCAAAACAAATAGTGATGGGCGAATTTATTTGCCAGGCGTGAATTTGCGGCGAATTTGCGTGATTCGCCGCGGGCGAATAAATTCACGAAACGGCCTCGAAAATTTGCTGGTGAAAAATCGCGGCATAAAAAAAAAATAGACACCGGCGTCCGTTTTTTGGCGAAAATGTGCCGGCGTTCAAAAACATATGCTGGCATCAAAAGCGAGACGCCGACGTAAAAAACGAGACGCCGGAGCCGTTTCCAAATTTTTTGGCTAATCGAAACGGCGCAAATTCTCCCATCACTAAAAACAAACAAGACCACTGAAATTTGAATACCCGCTCCTGGGCTGGTCTCTACTAGCTGAGAACCAAATTATATAAATAGTTCTCAGATTTGTTTGGAAACCTTGTAGCAATGTGTTAGTAAACAGTATTGCAATCTACATACACTTTTTTTAATGGCAACTTCATGAGTGTATTTAAGCAGTAAAACAGTAATGCTAACTGTTTCCTAAGTGGCAAATTTACATTTCTCAACTTGATTTTTATTGCTTGCACCATTTTAGAGCAGTCATGGATGTCAACCCATTTCATGCTTAAATAGTCCCTAAAGCCCACACATGAGTTTGCACTTCTAGCCTGTTCTCATCATTTTTCATGTTGGACCATACGAATTAGGTAGTTCTTTTCTTTCTAGGCTTGTAGCTACCTCAAATAGCATAATATGTTATTATTTTCTTTATATTCCATTACTTTGAAAAATAACAGTATCTTTGAGGTAGAGCAAGCATAAGAATCTTCGTGTTTTGCTCTGAAGTTTAAAAAAAGAAGAGCAAGTAATTAATCATTTTATTGTGCCAATTTGCAGGGTTAGAACAAAGGGATTTTATACTCTCTGAAATTTTTTTTGCTAATATTTCATTTGTTTTCCTTCACCATAGATTTTAAACATAACTAAAACAATGACCACTGGAGATACTGTTTCATTGAGGTACTTTGTAGCAGAATGCTTCCTACTCACAAATACTGTACTCAGAAAAAAATCTGTATTGTCTCTGAACATTTCTAATAATTACTCATTTTCACCAAAAGTTATATGGACATTTTTGAAACTGATTTTTAGCTGAGGAATAATTAACAAAACATTGAAATGCTAATATCCTCTACTTGGATGTGTGTTAGGGGAGTAAAAAGTCTGCCTTTATATAGGTAGTGAGCTTTGACTGACAGGAGAATAGGCACCTGCTATGTCCCACCTTCAGCCACACAACAGAGCAAATGGCATACAGTGCCATTAAAAGATAATTACTAAGGGGTACATTTACTAAGGGAAGAAGTGAACTCGAAGTCAATATTCAAATTAAAAAATGTTGAATTTCGAAGTAATTTTTGGGTACTTCGACCATAGAATTGGCCAAATTCGACTTCGACTTTGATTCGAAGTGAAAATGCTTTGACTATTCGTCCATTCGATAATCTAAGTACTGTCTCTTTAAAAAACTTCGACACTTCACCACCTTAAACCTGCCGAATTTCTATGTTAGCCTATGGGGACCTCCTAGAACCTATAGCCAGTATTTGGCTACGTTTTGAGAAGTGGAAGGATTTTTTTGTAAAATCATACGATCCTATGATTAAATCGTTCGAATCGTTCAATTCGAAGTACGGTCGAAGTACGATCGTACGATTGTAGTACGATCGTGCGATCTTAAAAATCCTACGAATTCGACTTCGAATGTCGAACTAGCCTATTCGATGGAAGAATTTAGAAGTTTTTTGCACTTCGAAATTCGACCCTGGATAAATCTGCCCCTAAGTGTAATTAGTTGTGACATGTCAGTATCACATTATCCAGTACCAACTCTACTGATTAAAAGTTTTTGTTAACTTTTCAATGAACTTTGCTTATGATGGAGAGAGTGATATTCATGGCCTATTTGAAATTGGGTTTAATTCATCATAAAAAAGAACAATAATTCAAAAACAACGAAGTCCAGTTGAAACGTTGCTTAGAACTAGCCATTCTGTAACATACTAAACATTACCCCTTTAGAATGCATCCATTATTATCCCAAAGCAGAAACTTTTCATTATGAACTCAGATATTTAGGTGTCGAAAAAGTCATATTTTCTACAATTGCTTTGCCTGAAGGGTCACTTCCTCTGTCTAATTGGAAACCTGGGCAAATGAGGTTTCACTATTGATAAATGCGCTTTATTAGATATAACAGAAATGTGAGTTAATTACTAAATTGAAGTGTTTGGTGCCCTCCTAAATTTAGAAGGATTTGTGGATTTTATTGGATAACAAGCTGTGTAACTCTAGGCAGTGACACTCCATGGTTACTAAATCAAATAAAGTATTTTCTTACGTAAAAAATTACATTCACTTGAGGGATGAAAACATAATTTTGCCACTCTATAGGTCCCCGGTAAGGCCTCACTTATGTGTAGTTTTGGGCTCCTGTCCTTAAGAAAGATATTAATGAGTGCAGAGATTTGAATTTGAATGAAAGATTTAAGACTGTAATGGTTGGTGTTATTCTCTCTGGAGCAAAGGCTCTTGCAAGGGAATATGATTGCTCTTTACAAGTACATTAGAGGACATTGTAGATAGATAACAGGGGTTATTTTTTTCCATAGAAAAAATCTACGAACCAGAGGCCACCCCTTTTGACTAGAAGAACAGAACTTTTATTTGAAGAAGCCTAGATGGGTCTTCATAGTGAGGGTAGTGAGGATGTGGATAGTGTATATTTAGGTTTATTTAATTAAGTGTGTATACTGTATATACTCGCGTATAAGCCGAGTTTTTCAGCACACAAAATGTGCTGAAAAAGTCTACCTCGGCTTATA
Source organism: Xenopus laevis (assembly GCF_017654675.1). NCBI lineage: Eukaryota > Metazoa > Chordata > Amphibia > Anura > Pipidae > Xenopus > Xenopus laevis. The sequence continues at coordinate 86,217,772 of NC_054379.1, forward strand.
CTCGAGTCAATGACAAATGGCTGCGCTTCAGAAGAACATACGCTCCTGCGTGCGCACACCATTCACTTCCTACCCGCCCGCATCTCCCCGGCACCTCCCGCTCACTCACAGTGACGTCATCAGAGGCGACAGGCGTAGTTCCTCCTACTGCAGGCCCCCACCTCCGCCATCCTGCGGCGCCTGCGGGAACTCTAGAGATGCGCTGTGGCCAAGTAACTGCGCAGGCTGGTGCACAAAGCAAAAAAACATAATTTCTACGAGCTACAGGCAGCAGAGCATTACCGTGAGTTCTAACATGGAGCTGGAGCATTGCGTGCATTTGTTGGTGTGCTTGGTGCTCGGTCTGGCCACAGCAGCGGACACAGGTGAGAGCATTTGTAGGAAATCTTACTTTCATGTAGCGGACTGCATCAGTACATTCTTTCTGTAGCCTTTCAGCTGTGGAGTTCATTTGGCAGCCATGGCTATAGGAATGCCCCATCTCATGGGAAATAACCCATTAACAGCCTCCCTTCTGTACATATACTCTCTCATGGGTTGCTGGGGATATTTTCAGAGTAATGAGAGTCTGGATAAATGGCCTGCCATAACCCTTTAACAGCCACAGAAGTAAGCCAGTGTTACTGGGACTGACTGGGTCTCTGTGCAGCTTAGCTGAATGATTCTCACTTGGGGACAAAATATCAATGTAGATATCTTTTTAGTGAAAGGGGTTGCTCAACTTTGAGTTAACTTTTTGTATGATGTAGAGAGTGATGTTCTGAGATTGTTTGCAATTGGTTTTCATGTTTTATTATTGGTAGTTTTAAAATTTATGTTTTAGCAGCTCTCCAGTTTGGAATTTCAGCAGCTATCTTGTTGCTAGGGTCCAAATTACCTTAGCAACTAGGGAGAGGTTTAATTGAGTGTAAGCCAAAATGTGCTGAAAAAGTCTACCTCGGCTTATACTCGAGTCAATACGTTTTACAAGTTTTTGTAGGTAAAATTAGGTACCTCGGCTTATACTCGGGTCGGCTTATACACGAGTATATACGGTATGTGCATTGGGTTTATTTGGGGGGTTTAACTTGATGGAATTTGGTCTTTTTTTCAATCCAAATTTACTATGTAGCCATACGGTTATAGCTCCTTATAGCTCCAAGAAAGTCATGAGCTCTTTAGAAAAGGCCTAGGTTGCATGACTCTATAGAAGGAGCAAAAAGGGTAGGTGGCTTTAAAATGCAAGGAGAATCTGACAAAGCAAATGTCTACTTATAAGTAACAAACACTAGCCAGTTTGACGGAGATCACAGGTAGCTGTGTAAGTGGGAGCAAGGTTGAGCAGTAAAGCTTGATGGGAGTGAACAAATGCAGGGGTTGGTCAAGGAAATAGCATGCAAACAACATACTGCACTTTCAGTCCTTGGACTCTAGGCCACCAGCAAAATAGCATTGGATAAGACTGACCAGATGCTGTGTTGACGCTCCTTACCTGGTTTCTGTGTTCAGAGTATGACTGCAACAAATCTTTTCCAGATGCTGTTGATTACCTGCAGCTGATCTGTATTGTAAATAGTGATGGGCGAATTTATTCGCCAGGCGCGAATTTGCGCGATTCGCCACCAGCGAATAAATTTGCGTAATGCCCGCGAAAATTCGCTGACATCAAATAGAAAAAATTTCTTCTGCGTCGAAAAAAACGGGCGCTGCCATCAAAAACAAGGCGCCGTTTCGCGAACGGCGCAAATTCGCCCATCACTAATTGTAAAGCATTTGCTTTCTTCACTGTCTTACACCTCCCACTAGAGGCCAACAATAAAAGATCACTCTTGCTCTCATCCTTCATCTATTATAGGTTTCATTTCTGAGTTATTGGTAGACTTTATCTGTTACGATCCTTTTTCAACCTTTCCATTTGTTATAGCTTAGCTTTTACAAACAAATGTTAAAAGAAAAATCATGACAGTATGTGAAAAAAAATCAAAGTAGGGTCCCAGAATTACATTTTTGCAATATTGATAAAATGTCATTAAAGGGAGTGAGAGAAAACATATATGAGGGAATAAGGACAAGCGAAAAAAAGAAATTGAGGAAGAGTAAGCATTGTCTACATTTCTGCACTTTTATTTAAGGTAGATGCTGCCTTGTTCAGAGTCTATATCTAATCTTCTAGCTCTTACTGTTGCTGTGGCATTAAATACACTAGAGAAATATAAGCTTGCAAGTTTTAATGATGAAGAGTTTTAGCTGCATATTAAGCTATTTGAAGGGCATGTTACGCTATGTGAAGGGCATATAACCTCCACAAAAATCAGTGAACAACCTCTTTGAAAACTTTAAATTAGAGATGCACTGAATCCAGGATTCTGGCAGCATTCTGCCTTTTTCCGCAGGATTCGACCGAATCCTTCTGCCAGGCTGAACTGAATCCAAATCCTAATTTGCATATGCAATTTAGGGGCCGGGAGGGAAATCACATAACTTTTTGTCACAAAACAAGGAAGGAAAAAACATTTTCCCTTTCCCACCTCTAATTTGCATATACAAATTAGGATTTGGATTCGGCTCGGTATTCAGCCAAATCTTTCGCAAACAATTCGGGGGTTCAGACAAATCCAAAATAGTGGATTTGGTGCATCCCTACTTTAAATATCTCCCACTCCAATTGCTCAAATGTTAATAGTTAGGCTGCAGCATCCACTTAACCACTTAGCATTCTTTCTTCTCCTCTAACCCACTCGGTCCCCTCCGTCAAGAATTTACTTTGTCCATTGGCCACAGAGCATGCTCAGTTCTTCTCAATTCAGATTATGGCATTGCTGGTTCCCAATCTGTTTAAGATGTCTGCTCCTATTTTTTCTCCTAACCTCCTCTCCTGAGCTCATCTTAACCGTTATAATCTAAGCAGGACTTTTATCGAAGGTCTGCCTGTGTAAGCCTGCATTCCTCATTGCATGAACTTATCAATGCACATGTCCTGTTTGCAGATATAAATGTCACTGATGATGTCAGAGGGAAAATGGGCACCGGCAAAAACATGCTTTTTGTTTTAGGAAAATGTGATGGTACTGGCAAACACATGGGATATATATAGTACAACTGATGCAGTATAGGTAGGGGAGATGTGCCCAACTCATATACATAGTAGGAAAATGTAGGGTTTACATGTCCTTTATGAAAGTGGCATCCTAGGTCATTTTGAAACTTCTTGTGCTAATCTTGCCTTGTTTCTCAGATCTGTCCTGGTTCCTGTTCCCTTTTTGCTTGCTGTAATCTTTCTTTCAGCTTTGGGGTACATATACCAGCAGGATATAGACTAAAATTATTAAAATGATTTATATTAGTTATGGAGAAGAAAGTGTTCACAATAATTTTCAAAGTTCGAATAGCAACGGAAGTGCAAAACAAAACCATTTAAGTCTACTGTAGGGCAGGGATAACAGCAGTGCAAGGTAATATGCTGTTGTCATCCAGCTTTTGCTTTGGACTTACTTTAGTACATAACAATATACATTAAAATATACTTAAGCTATAATTAAAGTGTATCTGTAAGATCAAATTGATGTTGATTCTAAATTTCACTCCAATTGCCATTCAGGCTGGATCTCCACCATTGCTATGAGCCTCTATGGAGGAAAAACCCTTTGAAGGCTACAAGTATTATAAGAACATATTTCTTAGTCATCACATAATAACCAATTACAATCATTAGGCAATAAACATGTATTTGTGCATACAGTCAATGCACACATTCAGATATATACAGGGTAATGTTTATGCTTATTTATTTGGCCCTGAACATCATGCTTCAATTATCAACTGATATCAGACATTTCTTCAGGTTTTAATGTTTTTCCTCTCTTAACTAAATTATAATGTTATCATGTGGGTGATTTATAGTAACAGGTTAAAAAGTTTGCCCCCTGTATATTGTCTACACGTCTACAAAAATGCTAATTGTCCTTATTAGCAAATGAATGGAATTCTCATCACTGTAAACCACGGAATAGTGTCAAAAATGAAAGAGTATCATAAAACATTAACCGGACTAACACATTAGGCCAGCACTCCTGGCATTCCTGATTGATATATATGTATTCATTTCACACTGACCTAATTACTTAATCGGAAAGAAAATGCAGCTTGCACAGACATCAAAGGATGCTGGGGGGGGTAAAAGTATAATGGATATTTGAATTCTAAAAACAAAAAGAACATGATAATGAATGTTCTCGTTTAAAGAATGGAACCCAATTAAAACACAATCAGTGACTTAATATTCCGAAGATGATCTTTTTAAAATAAAATATTGCTGCTTCATTTTGTTCATTTCCCCTTTAAAAGGTTTCATATTCAGTGTCTCTATTTTTGCATGTCTGCTTTAAGAAGATTTATGTGTCTTTGTAATTATGCAATTAAGCCTATTTTGATTAATTGTTCTAAATAGTTCCATGTCATGGATATTGCATCCTTTATGAGCCAATTACAAATCATCATTAATATACGGATGTTTCTCTTGCAAATTGGGCTGTTTTTTTCCCTTTCGCCCCTGTTATCTAGTAATGTGTAACAATTAAGGTCTGCTGGGTTTCGCCTTTTGATCTTTTTTGCCTTCCTCTGTCCTAAGTTTACTTTTCTGATCTTCCGTCTGCCAGTATTCCCTAGATTATGCAGATGTGATCGTTTTTATCATCTAAGCTTAGGAGCAATAGTCCTATAGTGACTTCTAAGAGCGTATGCTCATGCCTGTCTTCATGTACACCGTTCTCAACTTCAAAGGTTTCCCAGGGGTCCTAGCACAGTAGGAAATCCTTATTATAAGTGACATTTGAGTGGATTTTTTGGAATTAGAGAATTACAATTATACCCATCGTAAAGCTCTTTAATAAGAGGAAGAAGCTGACTGTAGTATGGCTGGTATAGAACTTTAAGAAAAATACTGTTATCTCTCTTCCTGTTAGGTAAGTTTTTACATTTCTTATTATGCTTGAAGCTACACTGTATGTTCTGTTAATTCTCAATCAAAAACAGAATTTACATTTTTATCTACTGTTAAAAATCACTATTTTTATGAAATTCAATTTTATGCAAAGGCTGTTTATAAAATTACATAAAGGCCCTCTTTCTATTCAGGCCCTCCCCTATTGATATTCCAGTCTCTTATTCAAAGCAGTGTATGGTTGCTAGGGTAATTTGCACCCTAGCAATCAGATTGCTAAAATTCCAAACTGGGGAGTTACTGAATAACTTTAAACCAACAAATAATAAAAAATGAAAACCAATTGCAAATAGTCTCAGAATATCACTCTACTGTACATCATACTTAAAGTTAACTCAAAGGCGAACAAGCCTTTGAATAGGGCTTTTTTCATAAAGCTTCCACACTGTCCCCATGCTTGATATTTTCCTTCAATGTACAGATATAGTTCTGATTTTACTTAAAGACTCATACCCCCTCTGTTATTCATTGTGTCCCTCTGTACATAGACATCTAGGCGCAGATTTATTAAGGGTCGAAATGGAAAATTCGAATTTGAATTTTTTTATTGTCAAAATTTATAAAATTCGACTAGTAAAGTATCCTAAATCAATTTGAGTTTTTAAAAAAAATATAATTTTTGAGATTTTTTCATGTATAAGTCAAGCTTGAGAAAGAGCCATGCCAGGCTCAAAATATTGCTGTAAATGCTGCCCTGCTACTAAGAATAAGGGCTTTTTAAAGTAATTTTTGGAGTGCTGCCCTTTTCGACTGTCTACAAGTGTTTCCTAGTGTGGAAGGACACTGTAGGAGGTGCACCCAAACCAATAAGGCTTGAACAAGGTGTGTGCTACTTGAATTTGATTGAACAAAGGGGTTTATTTACTAAACTCATATTTTTCTGATCAAACTTTTTTTGGCAAATACTCAACTTTTTGTGGGAAAAAAAACCTAAAATTTTTCAAGATTTATTATATTCAGATGCTGCAAAAAGCCTGAATCCAAAAATCTGCCTTCTCAGATCTTTGGAGGTCGTGTATAAGTCAATGGGAGATGTCCCTATCCCAATTTGAAGTTATTGTAGTCTGCGCTGGGTTTAGCTTAAAAATCGGACATTTCTGGGTTTTCATGCAAATATTTGAAAAATCAAGATATTCGGGAAAAAAGCCCAAACAATTTGTATGATTCCTGTTTTCACTCAATTTTATAAAGTATTTTCACAATCCAATTGAGTTTTTTAAATTAATAAATAAGCTAAAATCAGTCATGGGAGTTTGGTCAAGCTTTTTTTCTTAATACTATGATATCAATTCAGATTTTAGTAAATAACCTCCTAAGTGTAGCAGTAGATATTCTTACTGATCCACCAGAATTAATGCAAAAAAACCCATATTTTTAAGAAACTAGCAACTATTAAAAAAATCAGTTGTAGCATAGTGTATAGGATGTCTTATAAAAATGTAGGGCACATGTATACTCAGTATAATGAGCGAAATATGCATGTGATTTTGCCTTTCTTTTGACTCCAATGCAATCCAGCTTGATGCTGGTTTGCGAATTTTGTCACAAAGCAAATCATAGCTTCAAGAGTACAAAAAAAACGTTATAGACACAGACATTTTCCTGGGGAAAATAACAGTTCTTGCTAAATAAAATTGTGACATTAATTGGGCTGGCACTCCTACTTCTTGCATTAGTTATCAGTTGCATTTTTGTATGTAATCTCTGTGTTCAGCAGCACTTCAGAATATGTTGGCGCTTTATAAATACCTGTCATTAATACCGTACATAGAAATCTCATTGGACTAAACATCTTGAAGTTGAAATTTTCTTTTGTTTGACCCAGATCTGGGAACAAATCTTTTGTACAGTATATCTGTACTTCTAAAGTCTAAAGTCTCTTTTTTATATAAACATGGAACCAAAGTGATTTCAATTTTTAATGGGAAATGAAAATTAATTCCAACAATTAATGATTGTATGCTTTTGTAATGTTCTACTTTTCCATGAATTGATGGATATGTATTTGATTCCTTCCTTTTCATTTTCACATTTTGAAGGTAACTACTGTATGTGCACACAGTATTCGATTTACGCAGACTCATTAAATTCCCAATAGTCAGTTAAACCTCCTGTTTGACCACCCGTAACAGAGAATCACTGATGTGTGAAGCAGCTGTTGGCTATAATTTGGGAGCCCTAATTGGGTTCTTCTATATTGCTTTAAAATTGTAGACTTTGTGCAGTTTTGGCAAACTTTGTACTGTACTCGTTTTTTAATAGTAGGTATTTTTTCAATAAAATAAACATAAACTTTTGAGAAGAATCTCTAAATATACAATTAAATAAGCTTGGCCTTTACATAAAACAAAATGAGTCCGAATTCTTGGAAGTAGATCCTTTCCAGAAAAATGTCATTTGTTCAAATTATTTTTTGAAATGAGTTGCTGGCTGTGGCGAGGATAAATCCTGATTTTATCAACAGAAATAAAGGAAACCAGTTAAACAATAAGAGTAGCAGGCAGTGAAATCTTTTTTTTTTTTTTTAATTTTCCAATTTATTGGTCTCATGAAAAGTTAAGATGCCATGAATTCAATGTAAAATATAAAATAAGGTAAATTCATTTTCAGTAGCATTTAAAATTACCATGGTGCTTTTTTAAAAAATTCCTATAGGCTGTACTATTGTATTATTGTTCATAACTTCTATAATGCCCTTTAATTCCCAAAACATTATCTATGGGATTCAGGTGGGCTTCTGCTATAGCAAGTAACCTCATTGGGAAGGGTAATTCTGAAAAATGTAATGTGCCCTCCACCCAGATGCACCTTGGCTGGGGTTTAGGTCTGTGACAGCAATAATATAGTTGGTAAAGAAATAGGAATAGGAAACCATGAAATCTGCCGAATGTAGTGCTACCTATATATCAGTATATCCCAGCAGCATACATTTGTTATCATATAGGACAATGGTAGCATGTATACATGTACAACCTGGTAAATATCACAGCTCCAAAATTAAAGAGATGAGTTTGCAACCCTCTGTCTTCATTGTATTTAAGTCCATCCTTATTTATTGAATTATTCCCCTTTTAAACTTGTTAAAGTTAAAAAAAACTATAAAATACATGTATACACGCTTTTAATATTAGCCACTTATTAAATCAACACGTTGGCCTAATTGTTATCAGTTCTAATGGACATTCTTGTAGCTTGTAGTGTTCTTCATCTGTCATAATTACTGATAAGCTCTTTAAAGGAAAACTATACCTCCAAACAAAGCGGTCTCTATAAAATATATTGCATAAGACAACTCATATGAAAAAAAATTGTGTCAATGCAAATAAACCATTTTCAAAATTGTATATTGTTTTAGTAGTATGTGCCAATGGGTAATCATAAATAGAAAATTGCCATGTTAAGACATAAGGGCTGCCCCTGAGATACTATGATTCACAGTGCACACAAACAAACCAAGAGCACACATACATGTTAGGTCACATGAGCCAATTAACGGACAAAATTCTGTCTTTTACTCCCACACTTCTTCCTGTTACAGTTAGAGCTGCATTATTTCTGGCCAGGTAATCTCTGAGAGAGCACTTAGGTGTTCATTTTGGGGTAGAGTTTTCTTTTGTAATTCCATGTCTGTAACTTATTAAATAAATGATATAGCAACCACACATCTAAAGTAAACCTATCCCTTATTACCATTTAAATATACTTTTTAAAAAAATCTGTGATGAAATTTGTGCAAAGGGAGGGTTTCCATGTCATCTCTTTAATTGCTAAAACTTCAAAAACAGGGAACTAGTCAAAATCAGAAGTTATACCATTATATATGATCTTAATTATCACTAGGACTATAATAGAGTTGCTATTATTATTATTAATACTATTACTACCATATTTTTATATAATTTGGACCTCTAAATCAAGTAAACGGGGGCAACTAAATATGTGACCAAAAAGGGGGCCAGAACCAAAAAAGTCAAAATATCTCTGGCCTAAACCTGTCAGGTGGTGTCACAACATAAAATATGGGAAATACATTGGTATATATATATATATATATATATATATATATATAAAGGTATAAAGGTCTTAGAGAATGACCGAAATGTTGGCCGGTTCCTGTTTTAAAATTATTCAATAAATTTGAAGTTTTAATTGAAAAATCCTGGTGTGCACCTTTTTCAGTGGATTTTATATATATATATATATATATATATATAACACACAAAAGGTCCGCACTCTCAGGACTTACTTGTAAATAAAAAATGTTTTATTAAAAGACTAACGTTTCGGCCTCTCCGAGGCCTTTCTCAAAGCAAAGAAAAATACATAACGAATGTCTTAAATACTAAAAGATGGCGGGAAGTGTAAATTGGCTGACCAATCATAGACGACATCGAGTCATTAAATAGTTAAATACAATTATACATCTGTGCTTGCACAAAACTAAGACTATAGCTATTAATGGGTGTTAACACTGTAGTAGTTTTTACATATATGGATACGGACCCTGACCTGTGAATTACATAATAGTTTACTTGATATGTTATAGATCCGATTATTATTTGCATATACGAGGGTAAGTTAATTCAGATCTTTCATCTACTCATGTTTTTGATACTATGTAATGTAGAAAGTTTAAATTGAGATTAACATCTAATAGGAAGTGATTGTTACTTAGTATTGTTTTTAATCCTTTTTATCCTTCTAAAAACATAATAGAGGGGGTTTTAACTTAATTGGGATTGTCTTAATAGCTATAGTCTTAGTTTTGTGCAAGCACAGATGTATAATTGTATTTAACTATTTAATGACTCGATGTCGTCTATGATTGGTCAGCCAATTTACACTTCCCGCCATCTTTTAGTATTTAAGACATTCGTTATGTATTTTTCTTTGCTTTGAGAAAGGCCTCGGAGAGGCCGAAACGTTAGTCTTTTAATAAAACATTTTTTATTTACAAGTAAGTCCTGAGAGTGCGGACCTTTTGTGTGTTAGATGTACTATATTTGGACACTGCACCCAGGCACGTTTATACATAGTGACGAGAGTGCCGGCTTCTCCATTGACTCTGTTTTGCTATTTGCCCAGCATGGCACCCGTGTTTTTTGATTCATTATACAATTTACTTCAAGGATGTCTATACTACGATTGGCGTTGCTAGCCAAAATTTGGACTGACGTTTGTATTCCCTCCTCAAGTCTTTAATGGTCTGATTGAGGCATGCAAGGTCGAAGCCGACAACAGCGGCCGACCTACAGGACGCTATGATGCATGCGACTTGTAAGCTTCCCTCTATATTTTATTAGTGGCTACTCCCAGTGATGACGGCAGCAACAGTATGTGGAGTTAAGACCAGCGGCTCGGATGCAGATGGCTGTATATTGCCCCACACATGAGTGGACACAAGCCCAGAGATGTGGGATGTCTATTCTGTGTAAGTTTACTACTTTACACTAACCTCTGATGGGGAGCTCAATGAAGATCTGTTTACCGGTGTGCTGCTGGTCCTGTAGCGAGTGATCTTCCATTCGTCGCTATATGCCAGAACTTAACACTGAATATGCTGTGTATGCCTATCACACGACGCTAACCTTTGATGGGGAGCCTATGGAAGATCTGCTTACCGGTGTGGCTTTGGTTCTGCAGCATGCGATCTTCTACCTGTCGCTACTTTCCAATACTTAACACGGCGTGTGGGTTCACTGCCCTGTGTGGGCCTCTGACGGCAGGTCCATCGGGGAACCTCGGGCCGGCGTGTCGCTGGCCCCGCAGTTGGTGATCTGGGAGAGGTCGGTGTTCCGTTGCCCTTTACAGTGTTTGCTTTATCCGCTGGCCTTTTTGAGTTCCTTAGTCAGCGGGCCTTGAACTGCTTTCCTGGAGTTTACCTGACTTAGGGTCCAGGTGATCACACTAATTGCTGGACATCTGCCATGAACTATATGCAGCTCGAGGAACAGTCTCACAGCACAGTTAGTGCTTCTTATCTTGGTTGTAATTTTTTACTATTTGTTTTTTATTTTTGTACACTGTATTTTTTGATTCTTTAGCTTATGGGGTTTATTTTCTTATTAATTGATTATTATTCAGGGTTCATTTACACTTGTTAGGTTACATAAAATACTGAATGAATACTTACATATTGATGATATGAGTCCATCACATGATGTTATTAATAACACTGGGTTTAATAACTTGTATAGTTATTTGGGACTAAAGCACATGTTGGTTTGTTTTAATACACATAAGTGGATTTGCCCCGTAGCGTGCTGTGTCATTAGGCAACATTATATCCCAGCACTCATAGGCTTATATTAACCCATTGCTCACTGTTATAAATGGGGGTTAACACTGTAGTAGTTTTTACATATATGGATACGGACCCTGACCTGTGAATTACATAATAGTTTACTTGATATGTTATAGATCCAATTATTATTTGCATATACGAGGGTAAGTTAATTCAGATCTTTCATCTACTCATGTTTTTGATACTATGTAACGTAGAAAGTTTAAATTGAGATTAGCATCTAATAGGAAGTGATTGTTACTTAGTATTGTTTTTAATCCTTTTTATCCTTCTAAAAACGTAATAGAGGGGGTTTTAACTTAATTGGGATTGTCTTAATAGCTATAGTCTTAGTTTTGTGCAAGCACAGATGTATAATTGTATTTAACTATTTAATGACTCGATGTCGTCTATGATTGGTCAGCCAATTTACACTTCCCGCCATCTTTTAGTATTTAAGACATTCATTATGTATTTTTCTTTGCTTTGAGAAAGTCCTCGGAGAGGCCGAAACGTTAGTCTTTTAATAAAACATTTTTTATTTACAAGTAAGTCCTGAGAGTGCGGACCTTTTGTGTGTTAGATGTACTATATTTGGACACTGCACCCAGGCACGTTTATACATAGTGACGAGAGTGCCGGCTTCTCCATTGTCTATAAAATACATCACTTTTCTTCACTAAGAACATTGGAGTGCGGGTCCATTTATTATATATATATATATATATAGATATAGATATATATATATATATAGATATAGATATATATATATATATATATATATATATATATATATATATATATATATAGTAAAGAATGGACCCGCACTGGAGTGCGGGTCCATTCTTTACTACATATGCAAAAAACTTGACCAACGCACCCATCATCTAAGAAATCCGGTAAGAGTGCGCTCACCACAGTTGACTTTATATATATATATATATATATATATATATAGTCAAATACAAGAGTCCTCTGCACTCAACCCATTATCAATATATTTAAGACAGCGACATTTTGTGCATACTGCTACTAAAAAATGCCTTACCCTTTAAACAAAACAGGGATTGTTTGTCCATATATTGCAATATATTTAAGCTGGCCAACTACGTCAAAGTCATCCCATATCTGGCCAGTCCTATGCTCAATTTTATCAGATCCATTAAGAATTCTGTTGCTTCATTATACATTTTACAAAGGGACTTGGTTTTACCTGCAACTTAACTTGCTGCTTTCAAAGTAAACCTCCATACTTGGCTGCCCTTTTATTAGACACCAGTGGGATCACCTGACTATAGCTGGGAAAGGTGGGAGCTACAACATGGAGCTGGTCACTGCTCCTGTATAAACTATAACAAACAAGGGGAAGTTGTGCTCACCACTATTTTTTAAAACCATTAGGCGGGGGTGCAATGAGGCTGTGACCACAAAATACATATAGTCAAATACAAGAGTCCTCTGCACTCAACCCATTATCAATATATTTAAGACAGCGACATTTTGTGCATACTGCTACTAAAAAATGCCTTACCCTTTAAACAAAACAGGGATTGTTTGTCCATATATTGCAATATATTTAAGCTGGCCAACTACGTAATATATATATATATATATATACTGAACACTAACTTGCTGCTTTTAGAGTAAAACTCCCAAAAATGGTTGTTTCATGTTTCAATGTCTTTAATATATTGATAATGGGTTGAGTGCAGAGGACTCTTATATTTGTCTATACTGTATGTATTTTGTGGTTACAGCCTCATTGCACCCCTGCTTAATATTTTTATAAATTAGTGATGAGCACAACTTTTCCTTGTTTGTTATACTTTATACAGGAGCAGTGACCAACTCCATGTTGTAGCTCCCACCCTTCCCAGCTATAGTCAGGTGATCCCACTGGTGTCTAATAAAAGGGCAGCCAAGTTTGGGAGTTTTACTTTGAAAGCAGCTAGTAAGTTGCAGGTAAAACTTAGTCCCTTTGTAAAATGTATAATGAAGCAATAGAATTCTTAATGAATCAGATAAAATTGAGCATAGGACTGGCCAGATATGGGATGACTTTGATGTAGTTGGCCAGCTTAAATATATTGCAATATATGGACAAACAATTCCTGTTTTGTTTGAAGGGTAAGGCATTTTTCAGTAGCAGTATGCACAAAATGTTTCAATGTCTTTAATATGGGTTGAGTGCAGAGGACAGAGTTATCATTAGCAAAGTATATGAAAACCAAGTGATGTCATATTAATTAGACATAGCTTTATGAGTTACATTGGATTGATACAACCTTATTGTGATTGCACTTGAAATAAGACCAGCAATTGTTTTAAAATATGTAATTTTATATTTAAAGTTATTATCAATTTGCACCATGATCCTCCTTTTATCTAATTAATTCTATGCCAAGGAAATACATCTTGAGGTATTTTTGTTTTGATTGCAGAGGGCTGACGAACATAGATTTCAAAACGGTACAGTGGAACCTGAGTCTCAGGAGTATTTTCTAACTAATTGTTAATTATTAGAAACTAACTTAGTCATTGAAGCAAGTGATTTGGCTGATGTTTCAAATGCTGTCATTTGCTACACAAATCAGTCTAGTGATAGAGTGTCTTTAAATTAGGTTACAAGCATGCAGTTATTGGACAGGGAGTAATTGATAAAACCATTAGTTACACTTGTGAAGATAAAAGCTAGTCAAATCATGCAACCAGAATTATTCCTAATGGTTACATCCTATAAATTGTAGCCGAAAGAAATCCTGAGCTATCTTTCAATCAAACTGATGGTGCCAATAATTGAATACTAAAGAAAGAAAAATGAATATTGTTTAAAATATGTTTATAAAATATGTAAAAAATGTAAAATATGTAAAAAAAAAATTTAATTCATCAAATGCAAGCTGGCAAATTGTGTTGAGGGAATTTGGGACACAAATTCGTTGAATGTCAATAGTTGCATTTACTGTACCATTAAAGATGTCAGACATAACAAACATGTATAAAGTGATTTTGAGCACAAAGCACACACATTTCATATATTATTATATCATATATTAATGGAGTTGCATTAAACAAATTTGCATGTGATGGGGTGGTTTAAGCTAGTGAATTTAATTGTAAGGTAGAAGATAAATCTTAACTGTAAATATCATATGGAGACTGATAAAAAACATGACAAGGGCAACATTAGTTTGATGGGCCCCTCCCAAAAACACCAAGCTTCTTTTATTGATATAATACACTGGACTACGTGACATTTTTTGGGTGTAAAAGGCCACAGCTTGTTTATTAACACATTTACATGAATAACAACCAATAAATGATCAATGTAAAAATTACATGCAACGTTTAACATTTAATAGACACTGAAGGCTGCAAACAATTATAATCAAATGTGAGGAGCCAGCCTGGCTTTCCTCCATAACTCAAGCCCCTTCCACTGGGCCCCTTTCATCCCTTTGGCCTCCAGGCCTGAACCCTGCTTTGCCCTACACTTTATATCCCATCATGATACCAATCCCTAATTTGCTACCCCCTTACTCAGGGGATGATGGGTGGTAGCTCTTCAAGGTAAAAGAGAACACCCCTTCACTTTCTTCCTCCTTTAATCCATCCTACACTCCTCTTAACAGGCTACACAAACTACATCACCCATAATTCCTATCTTAAACTCATCTGGTTCCCTGCTTCTTGCCCTGTCATGGCTCTGTTTTTTTCCAGTTTCTAACTTATTCCCCACAGGCATTCCTTATAAAGTGCATTTAATATTTTTCACAATTAAGTATCGGGGATTAAATATAAGTTCTGTTCATACTTTGTGTTTTTTTCCTGGTTACTGCACATGGTATCAGTTTCAAAATAGATTATCAGTAATTACTGTATATAAGAAATATATAAAGTGATATCAAAATGACATACAGAAAGTAACTGGAAGCAACACACATGAATGGAATTATGCAGAGACACTGACTTAAGGACAATTATTACTACTAGTATTGTTTTAAAAAAACTACTTGTTTCTGCACAGTTTAACTTTATGCAGGTTCGTTTTAATTGCATGTATGCACAGTATGTTTATTTGTATTTATGTAGACCAACAGAAATTAAGTCAAAGTTTTTTTGGTCGAATGGGTCAGTTTTCGATCTAATAGGTCCGTATTAGGGCAAATTCGAATCATACGAATCGAAGGAATAGAGCATTTCATCAAATTTGAGTCAAAGTTTTTCCCTCCAACACCAATTGACTCCAAACCTCTAGGAGGTCCCCCATAGGCTAAAACAGCAATCTGGCAGGTTTTAGATTGGGAATGGTTGAAGCTGAATTTTTAAAGAGACATTACATGATAAATTTCGATTTTCTAATTTTTTTCAAATTCGAATCGAATTCGGTTTATTCCCTAGTTGAAGTACACAAAAAATAGCTCGAAATTCAATTTTTTTTAATTCGAAAAATCACTATGACCTTTGATAAATCTGCCCCTAAACAAACAGCTAACGACAATTGAATCCAATGCACTTGGCACAAGTTGAAAAGGCAAAAAAAATGCCCATTGACAATGTATCTGGAACAAGAAGAGCATAGTGAAAACAATGTCTATTGACTTAAATGCATTGGCCACATTTTGTGGTGAAATGTTGCCGTTTCGGGATTTTTTCTCTCTTTTGTGAATTTTTCTGCAAAGTGAATCAGACCAGTCTCACATCACTAACGGAAAGATTTATCAAAGTATGAAATGTGTTTTTTAGAATCGTGTTTATCGAACGGTGAACTATAACTTTCACCCATTAATAAATGCGATTCTAAAAATTAACAGGAAGTGGATGAGTTTTTCTGTGACAAGCTCTAATTTGATACTTTGATGTACAGTATCTGCCCCAAAGAGTTACTCGCATAAACTATACATTTTGAGCAATAGAACTTGAAACTAGAATTTGAATATTTAAAGATACACTTGAGATTTAAAACAAGAATAGTTATGTGACGTTAATACCTTTAATGGGTAACAAAGATGATCAGTTTGCACCATGCCTAGCTTTCTTCAACATAACACCTCTCTTGTGTATTCTTTTTGCAGTTCCATTTATATGATTGTTTGGGTTTTATTTTAAAGAACAGTATAGTGTGTAATAGCTATCACCTTAGTTACAAATATCTTCTAGAAAAGTGATACTATATCCCCCATAAAATACAGTGATAAGTAGGAAAACATTGAAAGTTATTAAGTTCAACTGTTTGAAACATTACCTTTTTATGCTTTTATTACTCCAAAGCACCTACATGCTAAGTTTTGGTTTAAAAATAAAACCTTAAAAGAGAGTTAAATATTCCACACATAATAGAAAAAAAGTTAGGAGGTACAATTTTAAACATTTTCACAGTATGTTATATCAAAGTATGAATATATTGAATCATGACAAGCATTAGTATTTCTGCTCCTTTTTTCTTTCCTAATTCTAATTATTTAGCGATATTCAAAAAACTTAATTAACTCGGGCGATAGAAAGGATCTGCAGTAATTAGCAACATTTAGAATTTCTATATAGGGAGATAAAAGTTTATCTTTATTCTCTGCTGTGCTCTTTGTATTGGCTCAGATTTTCCCATTGGAGATTAGCAACAAGAGTATGCAAATTCTTTCTCAAAACCATGTTGGTTTCTCACACAAGGGACTCTTTCAACAAGGTTTTGAATATTTTTTTCTCTCCTTCTGAAGCATGTTTTGGGTCATTTCAAGTGGTTTGTTTATTGAAAAATTAATGAATAAAAATGCAATTTTGTACTATAAACTCACCTTCATAAAACACAGGGCAATATGTATAGCGAAGATTATTTGCAAATCACATATGATATAACAGCCTGAACTGGGGTGAATTGCTCAATTAAACCTTCTGTAAACTGTGAGGTACAGTTGACTCACACCTTGTGGATACCCAAACCCAACAAGTCATCACGGTAGCTTTTCATGGTTTATATATGTGTTGACAGAGCACAAATACATTTCTTTCAATGCTTTACAGAGATTAAATAGACAACATTCACTGCCCCAGCATAGCTTCCAATCTAAGGTTCCTATCACATTTGGGTCAATTCTATCAGAATCTGCCTAAGCTGATGTGCAGTATGTGCCCACTGTGATTAATATATCTGTTTTAAAAAGTGCAAAGAGAACAACTCATAACTGATTCCACCCAGTTATTTTTACACACAGTATCCAATCCTGGGTGCAGTTGTAGGGGACTTGTAAATTAGTCTCTCAGTATTATTTAGCAGGCAGTCCCCTAGTGTTACAGATCCTAATACAGTTAGGAGGGGGACCTGTTTTCTTATCCTGCTTATGCTCCTTGGTGTTCTAACAGTGCCCAGTAGATGGCACTGTGCTAAAGTATAAAGTCCCGGGCAGCCATGTGCTCCAGGTCCATTTTGTGCTTGCTCTGGCCTGAGAGCTAGGGCAGGTCTAGTAAGGATAGGCTACTCACCTTAAGCAGTCACTCTAGAAGTGACAGATAGTTAGGCTATTTAGCCAAGCACCTTGAAGCTCCTCTGAGGATTGTGAGTGGGATTATGATCCCAAGTACCAATTGCCCAGAAGTAGGGACTAAGGACTGACATCTTCAACACATCTCTAAGCCAGATGATCATCCCCACATGCTTCAAGTCCACCACCATTGTTCCAGTGCCAAAGAAATCTTCAGTAACCATCATGAAATGCTGTGAGAGACTTGTGATGGCACACATCAAGAGCACCCTCCCCCGCTCACTGGACCCACTACAATTTGCATACCGCCCAAACAGGTCAACTGAGGATGCCATATCCTCTGTACTCCACCTATCCACCTATCACTAACTCATCTGGACAGGAAAGACAGTTATGTGAGAATGCTGTTCATAGACTTTAGCTCAGCATTCAATACCATCATCCCTCAAAAGCTGAGTTGGAAAGTGAGCGAGCACCTCTTTGTGCAACTGGATTTTGGACTTTCTGTCAGAGAGGCCTCAGTCTGTTCGTATTGGCGACAACGTTTCCAGCACCATCAGATTGAGCACAGGATCTCCTCAAGGATGTGTTCTCAGCCTGTTGTTGTACACATTGCTGACACATGACTGCACAGCTAGACACAGCTCAAACCACATCATCAAGTTTGCCGATGACACGACTGTGGTGGGCCTCATCAGCCACAACGACGAATGTACAGAGATGAGGTTCAGCAGCTGGCGGTCTGGTGCAGTGAGAACAACCTGTCACTCAATGTGGATAAAACTAAAGAGATGCTCACACACCACTCAACATCATCGGCTCCATGGTAGAGACAGTAAAGAACACAAAATTCCTGGGAGTCCACATCTCAAATTACCTCATCTGGACCACCAACAACGCCTCCATTACCAAAAAGGCTCAGCAGCGTCTTCACATCCTGAGACAACTGAAACAGGCCAGCCTTCCACCTTCCACCCTCACAGTGTTCTACAGGGGCACCATAGAGAGCGTCCTGATGAGCTGCATCTCCATCTGGTACAGTAGTGCCAGCTGGCAACATCATTGGAGTGGCTCTTCCATCACTGCAGGACATCTTCCACAAGCACTGTGCAAGAAAGGCCTCCTGCATTGCACTGAACTCCACACACCCCTCACACGGACTGTTCATGCTGTTCCCATCCGGCAGACGCTTTTGCAGCATTAAAGCCCGATCAACCAGGCTGCGCGAAAACTTTTTTCCAAAAGCGATCAGATTCCTCAACTCACTGCCTGCCCTTCCACTACATTCCAGACACACCTGAATCTATCTCAGAGACACTCTATCTGTACTATCTGGAGCCACGTCGTCCCGTCTCACTGTGTATTCGTATACTGCTGAGATGACAATAAAGTTTACTTTGACTTTAAGTGTACAGACATGTGAGGTGTGAGATTTCCCTCAGGTTCCATTAAGGGAAAAAGGCTAAAAGCTGGGTGTACCCAGAATATTGCTGCTGCGTATGTTCTCTTACCTGCGGGGACTGATACTGACCAAAAGTGCCGTGAGTATATGCCTATCCACTGTTGCTGTATGATCCTGTTTGCTCTATATACACTCCATTGCGGATGCCACTGTTCAATAAATATGTTCAGTTAAGTTATAAGAACCACTGGTGCCCAATTATTGTACCCTGCACCAAGTTTCAGTTTTACTACACCCTGCCTCCACACCATTTGGAGCACATAGACAGAGAATGGTGAACTCAATTTACTATAGCGCTACACAGTCATTGAGAAAACATCACTTGGTTTACTATCTTACTATCATTAAGAACCAATAACACCTAAAAGTAGGGACGCAATTATTTAAATTCACATACCAATTATTTCTTCCCTGTACTTTTGTTTCTTAAAGCAGGATTCCTGCATTTACTGAACTGCACAGCACTGATGTTTTCAGTCAGAAAGCCACAACATGTCTATTGTGTTCACTTGAGCATTTGGTAATAAACATTTATGATCTGCCCTACAAAGTTTTGTAAAAAATAAATTATAAGTATTTATAATGCTTTCTAGATATGATGCAGAACCAGTACAGACTGGTTAGTATTATGTATTAATACAATAGGGTTTTTTTTTTTTATCTCCCGGTATCATTAGTCATGAATTCTTTGTCCTCATGACCATATTTTCTACTCATAAAATGGTATATTATTTATTATTATGACTTATTAACCCCTGTGTATTACTGATTTGATGACTGGATCAAAACACAAAATAGAAAGTATCAAACCTATAAATTATGGAAAAATATTCATTGCACAGTGCACATTAGACATCAAATGATAGCGGGAAAGAGATCCAATGTCTTTTTTTTTCTTCTTTAATAAAATGGGGCTAGAGGCCAAACAAGAAATTACAGATTAGTAAGATTAACATCATTCTCAGAAAAGCTACTTGAATCTTTATTAAGGGATGTGATCCAGGCACACCTTTTAGAGAGCAGAATTATTAGTTGCAATTAGCATGACTTATGATGAACAGGTCATGCCAAACTAACCTTTTAGTTTCTTTGCAGGAGTCAGCAGGAATTAAGCCTTATGATAGCTTTGATCTTATCCACTTTGCAAATAATTTTACCACTGAAGAATACAAAAGCTGCAGGAATATTGGGGATTGAATGCCCTGAATATACCACTAGGTATGAATCATTTAATGCACTATATTGGCATAAAAAAATCACATGCTTATTACAATACTTATAATGATCACCATTTATGCTTCACACTTTTTTTTAAATGATCCATTGTGCCAGAAGACTTTGGATTCCTGATACACGGGAACACACATACATGTGTTATTATATTGTCCCACCTTGCGTGTCAAATTATTATGCTGTGCTGTAGTTCTCCTCCTGTACTAAAAGGCTTAAAAATCCAACCGCTATAAGGGAATACACAGAGCCTGCTTTGCCTTTCTATAAGTAAACAATCAGACAAGTTGGTTATGGCTTTTCCGAAGATCGGCTGCTGGGACAAAAATGGAATGCTGATTAACTTGAAATCTAATAGAGATGACAATTGATTTGATGAGTCCTGTATTTTGCAGTAATAGGTGACGGAGCCACTGTCACACACAAAGCAAAAATCGATAATCTTAATTTAATAAAGCAGACAAAATCCGTAGGACATTTTCTCTTCGTATTACCGCAAACTGTTAAAATAACTGACAAATGAGAAGTCTTGAATAGTTCAAGTACAACTATTATAAAAATTTAATTTTAATGCAGAAATGATTGCTGTCATTCATATATAGGAAATGATGAACATTTTTAATATAGTTTTGGTTACTAACATAAATTCTGAATTATAGGGGTTATTTACAACTGCAAGCGCAGATGCAGACTCGCAAATTCCCAGTTGCACATAAAACCACATTTATTAAAAGGTACTTATGCTAGCATACGCTCCATGCACTTCACCAAGAATGTGCTCGATGTCACTGCTTTCCTCCTGCCTTCTTTTCCGAGTTGAGTGCTGATGCGCCTATTGACATTGGGAAACACTGGAGCTACCAACACCTCCAAACCAGATGGTAGCGGAAGGGTTGCTAGCGTGCCCTGTGTCAATAAAAGCAGTGCAGATGCGCCAAGAGAATTTGCAGCAAACATCACACTCATACCAAATGCCAGAAATGACACCAACAGAACTTTTAGCACAATTTTGTTCAAGCACAATTGCCTTCATTTTGATGCATCAGATTGCATTGCAATTGCGTCAGGTGCAACTCTGCGACAACATTGGAATCAACAACATCAAAATGCAATAACATTGGGAAAATGCTGCATTGTGGGAAAACTGCCTCAGTGTTAAGTAAATGCCCACTTATGGTTGTTTTTATTACTTTATTTATTATTATTACTTATTATTGTTCATGAAGCTAAGCTTAATTCAGTTTACATATACGGCATATTAGTTACATTAAACAACAGTAAACATAGTGGCATATTTATTGAAGGCTGGTGCAGTTAATTATACTCACCTGCTCTGCATTAACTGGCGGGTGCACCTATCCTTAATGATTTGCCAGCAGAGAGCCATTATTTAAACCCTGACCTGGCTTCTCTCCTTGTCAGTTCCTAGGTCTCCATACCTGTTGGACACCAAGTCCATGTTCCTGATGGCTGGGTAGGCACTCTGACCCTGTACCTGGTACTGATCCTGATTGCAGACACTTTTCCTTGCTGGTATCTTCTAGTCCATGTTCCTGATTTTCAAACTTCCTGTCCTTGTTCCTGATCGCTGGGTAGGCACTCTGACCCAGGACCCAGTTCTGATTTCAGACTCTTTCCCTTGCTGGTATCTTGTACTCTGCTAGTATTTTGCCTGTCCCAGGACTTTTGTTATCCTTAGTGATGAGCGAATTTATTCGCCAGGCGCAAATTTGCGGCGAATTCCCTCAATTTCGCCAAAAATGGACGCCGGCATTCAAAAACAGATGCCGGCATCAAAAATGAGACATCGGCGCCATTTAGTGAATTTTTAGCCATTTCGCGAATTTCACGGGAAATTCGCAAATTTCTCGGCGAAGCGAAATGCCCCAAATTCGCCCATCACTAATTATCCTTGAACTATTCCACCTGAGCCAGTAAGTTGCTTATTTCACTATACTATATATATAATAAACTAATTTGCATGCGAGCATCGTTCTAGTATCTTTGCCAGTCTATTCCCTCCTAGTCTACACTTTAAACATTAGCCCTGTGGCCCTGGTGGTCATTTCTATGTGGAGTTTGGGCTACTAGGCATGACTGATATTCTATAGTGTATACAAAGTCTGGCTAATGAAGTAAAATCAAATAAATGTAACTGAAAGTAAATGAAATGGATAAAAAGCTTTTTTAGAAATTCATCTGACAATAAAATCCAGAATTAAGGGTATAACTCACCAAAATTAATGCAGACGTCCATGTGCATTTCCCTAGCAGCTTAAGGTATATATTTCAAAAGAGCAAGCAGGCCCGTTGGAATAGGAAGGTAAATGATAGGTCAAAAAAAAGTATTTCCTTATGATATTGAACATTAAAAAGCTTTTTATATGAGATGTAATTCTTATCATTTTTTTGCATTTATTTACCTAGTGTGTTCCAGTGTGTTTGCTTGTCTCTTGAAATGTGGGTGTATTAGGAAAATGTGAGATGTCAAATGTTAAATCGCATTTCAAGACATATACTAATCAGCAAGTTTAAACCAACAGTTTATTAACTGAAATACAAGTTATGTTGCTATTTATAATTTTAAACCCATAACGGAATGTCCTAAGGAGGAACAAAAGAAAAATGTCTTTATAGCACCCTTTTGGGGCAACATTAAGGGGGTTATTTATTAAAGGTCAAGTTGTGTTTTTCCCGAAAAATTCGAGTTTTTTGAGGGTAGTTTCAAATGTTTCGGGATAAAAAAAACCTCAACTTTTTCGAGATTTATTATGCTCCTAAAAGCCTGAATCTGAAAATACTCCAGCTAAAATAATCTGTCAAGGTCATGTAGAAGTCAATGGCAGAGGTCCCTGTTTTTTGTCTTCATGATTTTCATGCTTTTTATGGTGTTTGTCATTCAAAAACTCGATCAATTTGAGTATTCAAGTTTTTCCCCAATTGCATTCAATCAAGTTTTTTACATTGTAGTTTTTTCATAAATAAGCAAACATTCGTGTTTTGAGTTTATTCGAGGAGGAAAAAAACCTCACAAACCTCACAATCCAGACCTTTGATAAATAACAGCCTTGCTGCTATACTGTACTATTTTGCCCTTCAAATTCAAGACAGGATGCCGTGTTCATGAAAAGGTGACAAGGTTGAAAGCATGAGGCAAGAGGACAAGCTTGAAAATCTAGTCTGTGTAGTTTGCAAAGAAGAAAATCACTTTAGAAGAGATTTAATTGAAGTATTTAAAATCCTAAATGGAGTAGATAATGTCAACACACAGTACCATTTTCAGAGAAGAAGATGATAGGACAAGGGGAACATAAATGGAAATTATAGTACAGCAAATTCCGAGCAGGCACAAGTGTCCTTTCATGCAGAGAATAATAAATGTGAGGAACATGTCCCTTCAAGGAAAGATACTGAGACAAAAAAAACTCCAGGGTCATCTTAGAGAGAATGTAACATGAGCTGAAAGTGAAATGAAAAAGAAAGAATAGAATATTAATTACTAAACACTTGTTTCTCTTTCAAAATTTTTAATTTTTACAAGCAATATACTTTTATATACAAATGGGTATAACAAGATATACATAATAGACACAGTCTGTATACGAAACATTCCATAACTGTCTTTCGGTAGAAACCACAACAGTTAACAGTTAGGTGTTTTAAGAAACATTTACAGGCATGAAAAGCATGAGAAGGGGACTCCTCAATTGACCCTTCACCGTCAGCTATCCCATTGAACCCCACTGTTACATACCGTAATGAGACACCAGGAACCAGAAATGGTGAAAATGGCCACAGCATTTATTTACATTTTATCAAATAAATATGACCTTGCCAGCCTTATCCCAAGGCAATATTCAAAGTCAGAAGTCCATAAGAGATTGCTACTAAGCTTTGCTGCTCCTCACTTGAAATCAGCACTATGTCATAATATCCACCACTGAGTATTAGGCTGCCTCTACCTACAGAGAGTATGGCCCCAAACTCTGCTACGAGCAGGAGCTCCATCTCCCACCATGAGAGAAGTTCAGCAGCCCTGCTGTCGGTCCGGAATCTGCAGTGTGCCAATGATAGGAAATCCAAGCAGGCTGTCACTTAGCACAAGCAGTAGTAGCATCGGCATCAATCAACCCACTGTGCAGTCACAGGAGAGAACCACCTTTTTCCCTCTTCTAAATTTACCTGTGCAAGTACTCTGGCAAGGTCCTACCGCCACAACGAGCCCAACTGGAAACCTTTAGTTGGTTTCGTCCCCACCATAACTTTATAACTATTAGTTAATAAAACATAGAAAAAGAATGGAAATTATGTGTGTGTGTGTATATATATATATACATATAAATAACCCCACAGGTAGCATGGATGGGCAGCTATGGGACCAGCATCGTAAGTGGTTGGTTGACCTTACCCTCAGATTTGGGCAGGGAAATCTGTTATTGAAAACGGTTTTTCAATTCGAAATTCGACCCTTGATAAATATGCCCCTATGGGACCTATTCATTTTTGATCAAATACGTCCGTATTCGGCCGAATTCGAATCGTATGAATCGAAGAAATAGCACATTCGATCGAATTTGATTCAAAGTTTCTCCCAAAAAAAACTGATTTTTTTAAAGTCCACTAATTGACTCCAAGTAGGTTCTAGGAGGTTTTTCATAGGGTAAAACAGCAATTTGGCAGGTTTTAGATGGCGAATGGTCAAAGTCGAATTTTTAAAGAGACAGTACATGTTAAATTTCGATATTTAAATTTTAGAATTTCTTTCAAATTCAAATTGAATTTGGACTATTCCCTAGTCAAAGTACATTAAAAATAGCTCGAAATTTGATTTTTTTCATACCAAAATTCACCTAGACGGTTGATAAATCTGCCCCTAAGTGTTTAAAAAAATAAAATACTCGAATTTGAGTTATAACAAAGTACCATCTTATCTCAGAAAATAAAAATCAGTCAAACTGGAGAAATGCCTGTTTCACTATGGGGAAAGACATTACTACAGTATATTTTAGAGCTATGTAGATAGAGAGACTTCAGATTTTAGAACCACAATGTACCTTTTTTTAAAGTTTTGATAATAAACTGGCACTTTTGGAATACATTATTTTAATGTTCACAAAATAATTTGCAATGCAATATGTGTAGAAAATATATCCTAAATTCTTCAGTCCTTTTTAAAGGAGAAACAGATGCGTTAAAGGAAAACTATACCCCCCAAACACTGTAGGTCTCTATTAAAAGATACTGAGTAAAACAGCTCATGTGTAAAACTCCATGTAAATGAACCATTATCATAATAATATACTTATACTTTTTTAGTAGTATGTGCCATTGGGTAATCAGAAATAGAAAATTGCCATTTTAAAAAATAAGGGCCGCCCCCTGAGATCGTAAGATTCACTGTGCACATAAACATACCACATGTAAGGTCACATGAGCCAATTAACAGACAGAGTTCTGCCTTTTGCTTCCTCACTTCTTCCTGTTACAGTTAGAGTTGTGGTATTTCTGGTCAGGTGATCTCTGAGGCAGCACAGATAGAGTCACGAAATGGTGGTTCAAGGCAAGAGATGTAAAAGGGCAATATTTATGTAAATATATATTCCAGTTTGGTAAGATTCTTTAATATGTCATTCAATTTGATATAAACTATCTGTTGCTTAAGTGTTCATTTTGGGGGTATAGTTTTCCTTTAATCATTTTTTTCCTGATCAGATGCCCAATAGAACAATGATGACCCACTGACATGTCAGAAGCAGAGCTGACAATGTGATAATGAGCTAAAATGACTGAGAATTTCATATTAACAAGTAGGGTAAGGAACTCCTTGACCTTGCTAATGGTTGGTAGCATATCACTATATTTAGGACTGTAGGTGATAACAGACAAGGATATCTAATTAACAAGATCTGAGCTGTCACCCCTGGGCTCTTCCTACTGTAAAGATTGTAACTGTTTTTTGTGTCTTATCATACTTCAACACAAGGGTAAGAGTCTCAAAACATGATTACTTTCTCTTTGCTAATTATACAGATGGTACCACTTTAATCCATATCACAAGCCTGTCATAGTCAGCAATAAGTAAATTGTTATTGCATCTATAAATCACTTTAGTTAAAATGCAGACATCAAGCTTTTCAGCTTAAAAAAGTGTTGGTCGTTATACATACACAGCATATAGCAATTTAAAGCAATATGGATATTTTTTAGAGCAGGCTAGACTGAACTATGTTACTTTTCTAATATAAAATAATATTTTAGTAATGTACACAAAACTTTAAAATCTATAAACTATTATAAAAAAAAATGTAAACTATTGCATACATATACAGTTCTGGCGTCTCTGTTGATAAGTTGTAATTTTTTACATGTTTTATATCATAATAATATCCGTAGAAGTTTACTTTGTATATTATTGGCCAATATTTGTAGACGTACAGCACATATTAATCAGGCTATTGTTTTAGGCATGTTGATACACAGCAGACCAGTTTTATTCCCTAGTGCCAGTTCCAAATCAAGATTTCGGGTTTTAGTAATAAAAACAAGAAGTTTATGACTTTGAAATTAAATTTAACCCTAAAACTTCTAAAGCTATGGATTCAAAAGTTAGACTTCAAAAAATAAAATAGTTAAAATAATAAAGTTTCATTATTTGTATTCCGGAAACATGTTTTTAATTATGAGATATAATTTGCAGGTAACATCTAAAAATGCTAGTGGTGATCAAAAAAAATTAAGAAATAACTGAAAGATTATTGTCCTCTCTAATGACTTACTAAGTGGGCGCTCTAGTAAGTTTCTTTCAATTTGGACTACAGGGAGAAGTACATAATTCATGGAACGTATAGTAGCATAAGTGTTTCAATGTTGTTGTTGTTTTAGTTATTGTCTTTTTTTTAAAGAGGATGGAAGTGTAAGGGAATGTTTTCAAAACAATGGTTGAAAAATTTGCTTGGACACTCCTGAGAAATGTTAAGGTACAAATGCTAAATAAGCTAGAATGAAAGGCTAAAAATGTATTGTTATTGCTATTTTGTATTACTCCTCTTTCTATTCAAGCCCTCTCCTATTCATATTCCAGTCTCTTATTCAAATCAAAAAATGGTTGCTAGGGTAATTAGGACTCTAGCGACCAGACTGCTGGAATTGCAAAATGTAGAGCTGCTGAATAGAAGCTAAATAACTCAAAAACCACAAATTATAACAAATGAAAACCGATTGCAAACTGTATCAGGACAGCACTGCCTACATCATACAAAAGGTTACCGTAACTAAAAGATAAACAACCCTTTTAAGTGCAAAATCACATAGGATATTTAATACCTGGCTACAATATCAAAGAAGAAGAGTTTTAGTATCAGTACATTTTGCAGTACACACAAAATCCTTTATTATTACAGGTATGGGATCTGTTATCCAGAATGCTCATGACCTAGGGTTTTCTGAATAACAGATTTCCATAATTAGGATCTTCATACCTACTATAAAATTATGTAAACATTAAATAAACCCAATGGACTGGTTTTCCTTCCAATAAGAATTAATTATATCTTAGTTTGAAACAAGTGTAAGCAATTGTTTCATTATTACAGCAAAACAGGAAATCATTATGAAATGTTAGATTATTTATATAAAATGGAGAGATGGTCTTTCCATAATTCTGAGCTTTCTGAATAATGGGTTTCCGGATAATGGATCCAATAACTGTACTAGATACCAATTTATGCGGAGTAGAGCATAATTGTTCACTGTCACAACTATGATATATTGGCTTTTTATCAATTCCTGTTGTTTGAAATGGGGTATTTTATAATAATAACTTAGAACTTAATGCTAGAATATTAAACCTTTTTTAGAGCCTTGCAGAAATTAAATTGTGTAAATGAAGTAATGCACATTTGATTGTTTTGGATCAAAGCATCTACAATAAATGAAACATACCATTTATTGTTGGATAAACAATCTTATGATTGTAGTGCCAAATAAATGTAATTATGTTTGTGACAGTGCTAAATGAACACCCCCTGTTGCTAGATACTCTGGAAGAGGCTGTGCTTTGTGTAAATATGAACAAAACAATCCAGAAAACTGCAGTTGCAATAATCAGGCAATATTTCACATTGGATGGTATAATTAGATTTTTATGTGAATTATAAGGCATTATATTTTGTTAACTTTGAATTAACACCAAGAAAATATAAATAACATAAGCCATAAAAAACACAATTACACACATACTCCATTACATGCAAAGTAGTGTGAGGGAGAGACAGGTTATTCTGAATGGTACACTGAATTCTTTCATTTTAATTCATTAACTAAAAACAATCTCTAAACAATGTACAGTATTTAGGATTTACAACTATGGGATCAAGTATTCAGAATAACTTATTAAGAAATCTGTTGAGTACTGATCTACCTGGTAGCCCACCTTAGGACCTAAATGACCTTTCATCTGTTTTATTCCTTTCCTTTTGATATATCACATGCAATGCATGTATTTTCATATAACAGTAATGATGTTATAAGATGCAGCTTTTTGCAGAATGTAACAGCTAAAATGCGGTACCTAATAACTCATGCCAGCAGGACAGGAAATAAAATTCAGACAGTTACAAATAAATTAGGTAACGAGTTATTAAGAAACAGAAGTAGCTTAGAAGTTAAGTCTGGCTAGATACACACATTTCTACCAAGACACCAAGTTATCATTATGATGCTAAATGCCTTAACCAATCAAAATAAAAAAAACAATGCTTTTGATATGATATGTGATAAATATATGTGTAATGGGCAGCTAGGGTAGAAAGTTCTCTCTGAGCTACCAAATGCTTTTTTATTCTGTTCTTGAATAAACTTACTTTTCTGATTGAAACTTTGAAAAGGGCATTGGCTGAATCATTGGGAAAGCCTATCACCGAGGTCCAGACCCAACAAAACCAACCATGCAGTGAAATTTTTCAACTGTCCATTTTTCAAGTGTCAGGCACCGCAGTGACAGAGCTTGCGGCTGCCTCCCCCCGGGCTAGTTAAATTAAGTAAGTTTGGCGTCTCCATGCTCCAGTTCCCCGTGTCGGTTTCTTGCTAAAGTTCTTCAAATCTTGATTTTGGTTCTCCTCCACAGTCTCCAGCTTGGTTGGATGGATCTCCAGGGTTTGACAGTGCGCTCTGGCACTGGAAATTCTCCTTCCTTGTTGGCTCTGTCTCCCAGAGGGTGTTCCCTAGCAACAGATTGGCACTCCCTCCTCCTGTTCCTAAGTGAGTTAAAAGTTACTCAACTCTTACTATTTTTTTCCTGGATATTTTTTAAGCATGGCTTAACCACTTTCAAGCTGAAACAAAGCATACTTATTGTTTTCCCTATTAGGACTGTGATTAACTGATTGCCAGCCCTTCTAAGATTAGTCACGACGGTGAAGTTAACCCTTGAGCTCTACTCAAGTTTTCTTGCCAAGTAACGATTTCTTGCTAAAGACTCTGCTGGTTAACCCCTGCTTACCTGTGCTGCCTGGCTATCCTGCTAAAGACTGTGCTGATTGACCCCTGCCTATCTGTGTTGCCTGGCTTTGCTTATATCTCATGTTTCTGGATAGACTGAATACTAATCTTCCAGAAAGGGAGGCTTGTACCAGTAATTGGCTCCTAAGTGTAGGACAAAATACCTACCTGAACTGCAGCTCTCCAGGATTACTTACCTCAGGAGAATCATCTCTTCGGCCTAGCTGTGAGGAGTTACACCATCTCTTCCCCTAAGGAGGGTCGCCCAGCGCAAAGTACATTCTCTCTAGTACCTGCAGGAACAGATCATCATAAAGACCATTAAACTCCATTGGAAGCATTTCCCGCAACAGCTATACGTTCCTGGAAGCTCCTGCCGGTCCTCTTTCAGCGTGTGGAACAGCTTTTCCTGGAATCCCCAACGAATCCTCCGTTACGAGTACCTGAGGATCAAAGACTTTTTTCAGTCCCCAGGTATATACTTTGCTGCTTCACTACAGGGTTCACTCCAGTACTACATTAAATTGTAATTGTGTTTGAGATCCCTTGGAGGCAGACTGAGAGATGCTGGTATGCTTAGAACTGAACACATGGTGGTATGAGTAATATCCAAGTAAAACTGCTATGATGTGCTAAGCATATGTGACCTGCTATGAATATCTAGGGGGTTATTTACTAAACTCCAAATGCAAAAACCACTAAAAAAAATCTGACTTTTAAAAAATCATGAATTTTTCTAAATTTATTAAACCCCAAGGACGGAAAAGTCAGAATCTGAAAATCCGGCATCTCAGACCTGTCGAGCTGGGATATAAGTCAATGATAAAAGCCCCAATGATTTTTTTGATGTGCACTGGGTTTTTGGCAATACCCCGAAGCTTTCGGGCAAAATTCAGAGACTTCGGGTGAAAAATCCGAAAAAATCATGAAAATCTAATGAAAAATTCGAAAATTTTTAAAAATCGGATTTTCCACGATTTGTTCGGATTTTTGCTGCAAACAAAATTTTCGGGAAAGTGTACTAATAAATAAGCCCAAAAAACCCTTGTGGATTTGGAGTTTTTTTTCAGAAAATTCAGAAAATATTGAGATAAATTCGGACTTTGATAAATAACCCCCTAAATGTGTTGTTCCTGTTTAAGGCTCACTATTCAATAAGATTTTTATCTAAAAGTGTGTGTGACACACAATTGTGCCTGTTGCTTTATTACTTACTATGTGCCCATATGTCCAAACTAAAATAATCAATATATTATTTATTTCAAGTGAATTTTGATTTGGCACTGTAAAAACTTCATCATTTTATATTGTTTATGAATGAAATATAACAAGCACAAACATTCACACTATTATATTATCCATTTACGTTGCTTAGCACATTTTTATCTGTAAGTCTTCTGTTAAACATTGCTATTGATCTTTGATTTTATCATTCCAGTCCATGCTAATTCTTCTCCTAAATAATTAGACTCATCTTTGTACAGACAGCTGAACATCTTTGGACAAAAAGATGAGAATGAAAAATAGTCAGACTCCAGGGTCAAATGTTTTGCCGGTAGATGCATATGTTTATGCCAAAATATATAAAGAAATGTCACATCAGCATATGAGTGATGACAAACACTCCAAGTGGGATTATACTTCATCAATCATTTTAAATGTGCGGTTAGGAGGTGCTATAAAAAGCACAGAAAGTTTAGGCTATGCGAGCTAACATACAATTCATATATAATCAATGCATACATTTTGCAAATGTGGCAAATTAGGAATGTGCAAACTTTTAGCATTTTCATAATTCATTGGCTGTTATATGTTTTCCTCTAGAGAAATTACAATTAATAATGCTAATTTAAAGAAACAAAATGGGAAAGAGGGCACATGAGCACATCAGAAAACGTTGTGGTTTAATAAATCTAAGATATCTCCAGACTACCGTGACTTTAATAATGTAGGGCTTGATGTATTATTGATATTATGTGGCTAGTATAAACATAGATTATGTATTATACATTTTTAAAAGCAATGTTTTAACTCGTGCATAAAATCGGTAACGGTCAACAAAAGGCCCAGATTTGTGGCAAGGTCACAATTGCCCGTACCTAGAGCAGCACAAATTAAGAAGCCGCATGCTGCCCAGACGTACCTGAAACTTGCTTACATCAGGAACACTGGGGACTGGGCAGGTGGAATATTTTACCAGTTATTTAAATCTCCGGATGTACAGTAGGTATGAAGGGTGTGCATGTAGGTATGAAGGATAGGGTGGAGGAGGGGGTAGGGCGGAGGATGCCAGCCTCCTGTTATGTTCAATAAAAATCCAGCCCTGGAAAAAAAATGACTTTTCTCAGCCAGTACAGATGAAGTCCTGCAATAGGAAAGTAGCACAAAGTAGGAACAATTGTGCATGTATAATAGGCAATAGGCATAACTCACACTTTTGACTTTAACAAAAGATGTTATATCTTGTCAAATTTATTTTGGGCACATGAGAAAGCTTTATTGAAGAAATAGCTTAATTTACTAGTATATACAAGAGTCTTAAGTGGCAAGGCCTCACCCAGTGAATTGTTACACTTCTTTTGCCTTACTATAGCACTGACGTATTATTAATCATCGTCTTTTACTCTGCTGCTATTGAATTTGTAGTCTAAGTTTCCTACCATTCACACATGCACTTACAAGCATTGATTTTACCAGTAGTTTCTTAACCTACCATGCTTTTGAAGTGTGGGAGGAAACCTATGCATGTAAAGGAAGACTATAAGAACTGCAAAAAAAAGAACACAACCCCTAGTATTGCAGAGTAGCAGTGCCAATCATGCAACAGAAATTTGACCCAAAAATGTTACTTAAAGCAGTTGTTTGCTTAATTTACCTGCATATTATTTGTCAACTTTACTTTTTAATTAATACTAGATAGAATTACAAATTTATAGGTCATCTACACCCATTACCTACAGTTTAAATACTGATGGTAATTGTGACTGATTATAACTGATTGTAGCATGAACACTAATCAAAAATATTTTTTTGTAATAATGATAACTATACAGGTATAGGTCTATTATCTGGAATGCATAGGACCTGGGATATTGCAGATAAGGAAACCTTCTGTAACTTGGATCACCATACCTTAAGGGGCCAATTTACTAACTTTTGTGTTTTGTTGGTTCCGCTAATCATATTAACGCTAAACTCTAAAAATTGTGGATTGTACTAATTACTTTAAACCATGAAAAATTTCTAATTTATATAACAAAAAAAACTAAAAACACTAATCCAAAATGTTGCCATCTAAAAGTTGTCAAGGTCATGTAGAAGTCAATGGGTTTTGTACTTTTCCAATTTTAAAATCAAGCTAGCCCCAAAACTTTTATTAAATGTATATTAATAGTAAAAAGATGCAGACTGAGAGTGTGGCTCCTTTAAATAATGATGCCAGTATGGTTGTAACAGATACAGGAAAGGAAAATGTGCTAAATCAGTTATTTTATTCAGTGTATACATAAAGGAGTCAGAGTTCTCAGACCCAACTCATAATACCTGCACTGTTGGCTCAGCTCAAACTAGTAATTTGCTGATTTAGAATATGGTTCATACAGCTTGACTAATAAATGAATGTGAACAAGGCATCAGGGCCAGATGCAATACACGTCGGGTACTTAGAGAGCATAGTTCAATTTTAGACTGGCCTCTATTTCTGATTTTCTCAGACTTGCTTTCATCTGGTATGGTTCTTATGGATTGGAGGAAAGCTGCTGTAATTCTTATATTTATCATTTACACATGGATAGGAAATTGGCTACAGGATTGGGTGCAGAGGGTGGTTGTTAATGCTACATTTAATGCTGCATTCTCTACTTGGAGTATGGTTCTTAGTGGGGTCCCTCAGGCTCTGTATTGGGTCCACTTTTATTTAACTTATTCATTAATGACTTAGTGTTTGCAGATGACATAAAAACAATTAATTTACTTTCAGGATGTGTGATTCTTGCAGCAGGATCTTGAAAAACTGGCAATCTGGGCAGCTAATTGGCAGATAATATTAAATATCCATAAACAAAAAGCTATGCACCTGGAATGTAAAAATATCCAAGCCACTTATATCCTTAATGGGACTGCACTTGGCAAATCCATAAAAGGACCTTAGGAGTCCTTGTAGATGATAAACTTGATTGTAACAAGCAATGCCAGTCAGCAGCATCAAGGGCAAACATGGTCTTGAGCTGTATAGATTCACGGGAGGAGGGGGATAATTTTCCACGGTACAGATCACTGGTAAGGCCCTATATAAAATATGCCATACAGTTTTGGTCTCCAGTCTTCAAATGGGACATTATTAAATGTATGGAAAATTTCTGCTGTGAGGAAAGGCTGGCCAAGTTGGGATTGTTCACGTTGGAGAAGAGGCGCTTGGGTGATATGATAACTATGTATAAATATAAAAGGGGATAATATAATAATCTCTCAAATGATTTTTTACAAGTAGGTCCTTCTTAATGACATGTGGGCACCTATTCCTATTAGACAAAAGGAGACTAAATATTCGGAAAGGGTTTTTTTACAGATATGGAATTTTCTCCCTGAATCTTGTATTGGATACATTATGATGGCTTTTTAACAAGTGAGGGAATACGGGTTTATGGAAGATAGCTCATAGTACAAGTTGATCCATTGACTGCACTTGGAGCCAGGAAGGATTTTTTTCTGCCTCTGAAACAAATTGGAGAGGCTTCAAATTTTTTTTTTGCCTTTGCCTCTGGATCAACTAGCAGTTAGTCAGTATATATATATATATATATATATATATATATATATATATATATATATATATATATATATATATATATATATATATATATATATATATATATATATATATACTATAACTAATCTATAGGTTGAACTTGATGGACATGGAACTCCTTGTCCAGGCACAGTGTTATGGTTTATTTATATGATGCTAGTCTTTCTGTGTGCTCAGTGCTTTGTTGAATTAATTATGAAATATTTAAACATTTTGATTTACAGTTCCATTAAGTCTTATATATCTACATTTCTGTGTATGTAGTGTATGTGTATCTAGTATAGGTCAATCTAAAAAAAAAAAAAAAAAAAAAAGTTGAACTGAAGAAGCTGCTCGGATGAGTAGTGAAACGTCTTCATTGATTACTCAGCAAGTCCAGTTGTTTTTAGATTGACCTATACTAGATATACCATGACCTGGATGAATGAAAATCTTCATAGTCATAGTGTATGTGTATGTAGTTCTTTTACACCAGTGGGAGTCTTCTGTTACCTTAAAAATTCAGTTACTTTAAAAATCTGCGAAACAGCGCTTCACAAGGAAGCTCAGGGAAAGACAAAGGAAGACAATGATAGGAATATAATGTAGTAGATTATATCCAATTTGTTCACCTTTATGTGGGTGATTAACTTTTTGTGAGACCTACTCCAGCATTCACCATAGTTTCTAGGGGGGCCACCATCAAGGCAAGGTGGGTACTCACAAACGTTTAGGTTATTTTGCGCCTGTCTAGGAATTCTGTTATCCTTGCTATGCAAAATCCAATCCGGATATGCTATGAGAGATGTGCTTCATATAGTGTAAAAACGTTTTTTAATAAATAATCATAGGTTAAAAGTTGCACTCACATAAAATCATGTAAAATGGGCACTTAGCAGTTATTTTCAGTTTCCAAGCGTCTCTGCCCGATCCGTTGTGTTAGGAGTTGGGCTTGTTCAAGCCGGCATATTCCCCTCCTCACAGAGTGTTCCTTGTCGGGCGCACCTTGGCTGACGTCACTAGGCCCCGCCTGACGCGTTTTGTCACTACGGACTTCCTCAAAGGCCTCTGTTTCTCTCTCAGCGCATATCCTGTGCAGTGGCAGTTAACAATCCTGGTGTTCCTCCTGAACAAACTCAGAGATGTCTATGCAAGGACCCGATATGGAGTAGCTTCAATTCCCTGTTTTCCCTCTCTTTCGCCAGAGTTGACTTCACCACCTCAGACCAGGTGAAGTGCTAAAAAGAATCTTCCTCAATCTTCTGTCACTTACATCATATCCTTGTAGTGATTCAAAAATCTCTCTCTGCTCACACAGACAGCTTCCCTTTTCTTCTTCTGTTACTTGTCAGAATAACTGGTTAAATCCAAGATTTTATTGAAACAAAACCTTCTTGTTGTCATATTCTGCAAGCAAGGAATACTTGCTTCATTTTATCAAGCAATAATTTTGCAAAGACGATATAGGATTACTTTTTTTCAACTCTGCAAGGAAAGCAATATTGCATTTTATATTATTATCTAAATTCATGGCCACTGTAATGTGCCTTTAATAAAATGCACAAAGCGTATCCCTTGTACTTTATGCTGGATTTTGAGGAGGTATTATATTGCACAGTGCTCTTGGCATGAACACTCTCCTTGTCTGTTGTGGGTTAATACAATACGCAGGACCTTTCTCATATATTCTAATGCAGGAAAATCCACAAGGAAATTTTAGATTTCAAGAGATATGTGAATAATATTTTTTTCTACATTGCTGTGAAACTGATTTTAGGGAATATTTCATGTTTAATCTGCAAAAAGTCAATTAGTGGTTTAAATTATCATAATAATCTCCATTACAAATCATTTTTTTTTGTATTTCAGGTATCTTTTATTGATAAAAGAAAATAAGTATACATACAGGTAATACCAATTGTCTTCCTTTAGACATGTATTAATACACCAATACTAGTGATGGGCGAATTTGGGGCGTTATATCTTCGCTGAAAAATTCATGAATTTTCTGCGAAACAGCGTTTTTGGCGAAATTGCGCCGGCGTCCAAAAAAACCTGATTTGTTGGAATTCGCTGCGAATTTGCGCGTGTCAAATAAATTCGCCCATCACTAACCAATACTAATCATACGGAGGAAGAGAAAAAGAACAAACTGAATAGTGAGGGAAGTAAAGGAATGCCAAGAATGAAGTAAAGAAATAGAGGGAAATTGGGGAAAAGAAAGGGAATAGAAAGAAATAGTGCTAGATAAATAAGATTTTAGGGTGAGGTAATATTGACATGCATGTGGGTGGTAGATGATATAAGGCACATAGAGTGGAGGTTTAATAAGTTATTATACCCTTTCTTTCAATTACAGCCTCTTATGTGCGTTTAGGTAAGAAACCCAAGGTTGCCAAATGCCTATAAATGTATCTGTTTTCCAAGATAATGATGATGTGAGTTATTCCATGACATATATATAATTTACACTAGATATCCATTCCTGCAAAGTAGGAGATTTAGTATCTTTCCAATGTCTAGGTATTAGAATTTTAGCTGCTAATAGCAATTGTAGCAATAGACTTTGTTTAAGTATATAGTCTGAGGTATACGTATAGAAGAGTAATATCAGTTGAGGGGTGAAGGTGACTTGGCAACCCAGGATCTCCCTGCACTCACATTGAACGTCTCTCCAAAATTCTTGTATTTTTACACAAAAGTACCAAATAGGGGAAATGTTTCCCAGTACTTGAAGGCATCTTCAGCATTTGTTATCTGTAGTTAAACGCATTTGAAAAAGCTTGGTAGGTGTCCTATACCAGTATGATAACGTTTTGTAGGAGTTTTCAAGAAAAGTGTTACTGATGGAGCATTTTGATGTTATTCTGAAGATTTTCTCCCATTCCTCTTCATGCAGGTTTAGGTGGAGTTTGTCTTCCCAAGTTTGAGTATAATAAGGTAAGTTTGGGTATTTTTTTTGGAAATGGGTGTTGGTCTGGGCAGTTTCTCTCTCTTAAAAGCCACAAGCGGGGGAGGATTAATCTCATGCAACCAATGCTGGGGTCTAGGTTATCTCTCCCCTTTGCAAGCTAATGGCGGGGAAGGACTAAGCCCTATGACTGAAACCAATGCCCAGTTCGGGAGAACTTTATTTCAGGTAATGCTCTTATGCCGGGAGGCTTTAGCATTTGAAATTATGACCAGAGGTAAATAGTTAGGGACCGCCATATGGGTTTTACCTTGACATGGTATGGTGGCTTATCAATCTTATGATCATAATTTTGTAACTAAAAAACCCCTGTCTTTGTAAATACATGCATCTGCATAGATTACTTATATGACAGGGGACCAGGGAATGTGCATTGATCAAATTGTCTTCTTTTTTTTCTATGTCTGTAGTTAATTTGGCCAGATCAGTAGCACTTCCATTGTATTTCAGTACATTTTTATTAAGCCATGGAGTGCTCCCACAACCTTAACCTTTTTGCATTTCGTATTTTTTTTGTATCAATAGTTTGTAAAGCATTGAGATCAAGTGGGTTGGCATTATTTTCCTATCACATAAACTTTCCAGCTCAGTCAAGGGTCTTTTAGCTTGCTGGAGCGATGGATTCCGTTGTAAATAGTGTTATATTTGAATAAATCTCCATTGGTCTTTTTTATCCCAATTAGGTTTAGTTCCTTCTATTACTGCTGGGGCTGTATCTGAGGAAAGTATGTGTCTTAGTTGCAGGTTTTCAATTCCAAAAGCTGTCGTCATCCCTTCATCTAACATCCCTACAAGTTTTGTCCCATTGTAGCTATAGGAGAGGGATTCTGTAAAAGGTTATACTTTTTATTTGTAGTGAACCAGAATCTATCTAGAGCAACAGTCTGGGGGTTGTCTTTCAGTATTATCTCTATGCGTTTTGTTTTGTTCCATAAAATATTTTATTTCCAATTGCTTCCATTGTTTCTTTGAATTTGGGTTTGAGTGTTCAATAAATTTGGCCAACAAACAGGCTTGGTAATAGGAAAGACAATCCAGTAAACTTAGACCTCCCTTGGATTTTGGTTGATGTAATAAAGACCTCTTTATTCTGGGTCTTTTATTTGACCATACAAATTTTTTAATTCTGGTGTTTAGTACTTGGAGAAAACTGCTTGGAATCCAGACTGGTAGAGTTTGAAACAGGTAGAGAATTTTAGGCAAAATTGACATTTTTATTATCGATTTTCTTCCTGTCCATGTAAAGTGAGTCTTGTTCCACTCCCCAGGTAGTTTGTTTATTGTTGTGAGCATTGGTTTATAGTTATATTTGTATACATCATTTAAATCTTTAAGTATATATACTCCCAAGTATTTAATTTTTTCTTTTTGCCATTGGAATGCATAATTCGAGTGTAGTTGTCTCATCATGTCTTGTTGCATATGTATAGGAAGAGCCTCCGATTTTGTCATATTTATTTTATAGTTGGAAAGTTCCCCGTATACCTTAAGCTCCTTAATAGCATTGGGCATTTAGATATGAGGATTGGTTATGCATAACATCAAATCATCCGAAAAGGCGGCTACTTTGTATTCTTGAGCTTTTACAGACAACCATAAAATATCTTTGTTATTCCTAAGTGCTATCATAGGACATACAACAGAGGGGACAACGGGCACCCCTGTCTTGTCCCATTTTTTATATCAAATGCCTCAGACAATATACCATTCATTCTAACTTTAGCAGATGTGTAGTATAAACAGCCATTATCTTTTCCCAAAATGTTTTCTCTAGGCCTGCTTTAATTTGAGGAAAGTCCAATTAACCCTATCAAATGCTTTCTCTGCATCCATCGAAAGAAGCAGAGAGTTTATGCTATTATGTTTAGCCCAGTGCACCATGTGGAGAATTTTCATTGTGTTTTCTTTTCCTTCTCTCCCTTTAACAAACCCCACTTGATCTTCATGGATCCAAATTGGTAGGAGAGGGTTCAGTCTTTGGGCTATTATTTTAGTAAAAATAATTTCCACATAATGTAATGTCTTTACCTGGTTTCAGGATTACTGTAATATAGGCCAAAAGAGCCTCTTTGTTTAAAGGATGGGCATCATCTATTCCATCAATAAATTTCAGGAAAAAGGGAGTTAGTTGGGAGGAGAAAGTTTTATAAAATTTCCCTGTGTATCCGTCCGGACCCGGGGCTTTGTTTACTTTCAGATTTTTAATAACATCTTGTATTTCCTGCTCTGTAAAGGGGGAACTTAATGCCTTAATATATCTCTCTTCTATATTTGGTAATAGGTATTTTGATAAATAACTTTTAATTTCTGTTCCTAGGATCCCCTGGCTAATATTTTGAGGAATGTTGTATAATTCTTGGTAGTAGTGTTTAAACATTTCTGCAATTTTTGTAGGCAAGATCTGAACATTTCCCTGGTGATTCTTAATCTTGTGTATGTGGGCTAAAGTTTGTCTATTTTTCAATGGTTTGGCTAACATCTTTCCAGTTTTATTTCCGTATTCATAGTATTTTTGTTTTAATTTTATCATTGAGAATTTAGTTAGGACATAAGGGCAGATTTACTAAGCTCGAGTGAATGGTTCAAATGTCAAATTTTTTTTGGTTGAATAGAAATCCTTCGATCGATGGCTAAAAATTGTTCGAATCGTTCGACCACAGGAATGCCAAATTTGTTGAAAAAACTTCGAATTCGAAGTTTTTTAATTCGATGGACGAATTTCGAAGTTTTTTGTACTTCGAAATGTGACCCTTAGTAAATCTGCCCCTAAGTGTTTGTTTGAGTTCAGCCCTCTTTTCTGTTAAAGTTTTTAAAATGTTTAGGTCTAAAGTTTCCTCATGTAGCTTTTCTAATTGTTGAATTTCACCTAATAGCCTCTCAATTTTGCTATTTTGTTGTTTTTTAAGGCGAGAGCCATGCTTTATCAGTACTCCCCTGATCATACATTTGAGCGCTTGCCATTTTATTTGATGTGAAGTGGGGTCCTTAACCATATTCTGTTTATATTCTGCTATTATTTGCTTGATTTCCTCTCTACATTCCATGTCATCCAATATACTATCATTCAGTCTCCAGTTACAATTTAATTTCGGTTTATTTGGTATATTAATTAAAATGGAGACTGCTGCGTGATCTGACCAATTTTTGTTATCCATATCTGCCTTCCTAAGTATTGCAGATGGTGATGAGATATAAAAATATAGTCTATCCGTGAATAACAATTTTGGGGGTGGGAGTAATTAGTAAATTGTTTAGTGGTAGGGTTAAGGAACCTCCATGAGTCTATTAGCCACATTTTTTTAAAATAATTTGGATGATTGAACAATTTTTTTGAGTGATAGGTAGGATTTGCCCTTCAAGTTATCTAGGCTTTGGTTCAGGGTCATGTTCAAATCTCCCCCCAGTGCTATCAGTCCTTCCAAAAAATTAGTAAATTTGGTAGTAAATTTTAAGAGGAATTGTGCTTGATTTTGATTCGAGAGATATATACTTACTATTGTGCACATTGTATGATGCAAGAGTCTCTAATTAATATATATCTCCCATCAGACTAAAATCAGTGTTTTTACTTATAGCTATGGCTGCTCCCTTTGCCTTTTGTATTGGATTGCTACTGAAATACCATTGGTTAAATGTGCCTTACTTGTGCATTTGGGGTGGTTCACTCCTAAAATGTGTCTCCTGAATCAAAATATCAGCATTATTTATCCCCATCATATTTACCACTTGTTTTAATTTGCATTAATGGATATTATCTTCAGATTACTCTCCATCTCTTATACTGTAAGTATATATTTCAACTATTACCTCCATCATCAATAATACATTTATACCTCCAAAGCTATAGAGAAAAGAAATAGAAAAGTTCAGAGGGGAAAGAGAAGTATAGACATTTTCAGAGAACGAAATATTTGTTATCACAGTTTGTTCAATGCTATGTAACCAACAACAAGAGAAAAAAAACAAATTTAAATAGAAAAATAGCATTACATGGGCTATTAGCTCTGAGGCTTAAACATATTGACAGATCTTTTGTCTTGCCCATTTCTGCCATTTTTCATCTCAGCTCTTTATCCAGATAATAATAAACCAAACGGGAGAAACTTTCCATATCTAGTAAAACAACAACACAACTTTTTACTTGCTAATCCAAAGTTTGAGTCTGCCATCATCCTGGGTTGGTTTTAGCTGGGCCTTGAGGTGGTTTTCCATAGGATGGTCTTGCTCTATTCCTTTTTGCCTTGGGAGACATGGCCAGGGCCGGACTGGGAATAAAAAGCAGCCCTGGCAAAAAAAATCAAAGCAGCCCACATAGAAATGCATGCTGGTCTTTTATTTACACACGATTTTATATATATATATATATTTGATATTGTATATATATATATATATATATATATGTTTATTTTTTTTATATTATATTATAAGTCATAAACAAATGCAAAAGGAGTACATTTTAGTTTCTGGGCTTGCGCTAAAGGAGAACTAATAATGCATCCTATAAGATACATACCAATGGGCATTTCAATTTATATTTGCTTATCATTTACAGTAGGGGGTACATTATCCCTTATAATACATGAGTGATACTCAGCGTTCCCTGTATAACTCAGCCTGCAGCCTTGTGCCTTTATATGGTCACAGAACCCCTCAGTGACTTCTAATATCCTTATCATTTATAGTAGGGGGTACATTATCCCTTATAATACATGAGTGATACTCAGAGTTCCCTGTATAACTCAGCCTGCAGCCTTGTGCCTTTATATGGTC
Source organism: Xenopus laevis (assembly GCF_017654675.1). Lineage (NCBI taxonomy): Eukaryota > Metazoa > Chordata > Amphibia > Anura > Pipidae > Xenopus > Xenopus laevis. The sequence goes on from NC_054379.1 coordinate 86,260,226, forward strand.
ACAGAACAACCCCTCAGTGACTTCTAATATCCTTATCATTTACAGTAGGGGGTACATTATCCCTTATAATACATGAGTGATACCCAAGAGTTCCCTGTATAACTCAGCCTGCAGCCTTGTGCCTTTATATGGTACACTGTAGTGTCTTTTTTAATGTAGTTAAGTACAAATTCTAAGCCTTCAAAAGGGCACTCAAACTAATAAAACCAGCAGAACTTACATACTAATGTATGTTCTAAAATGTATGTTGCTTATAGAAATCAATAAACAGTTTGAAATTAAAGTGAAGGTCTAAGTGGCTGTTATAGGGAACTGCTCTGGAGCAATTTAACATTAGTTAGTAAATCAGCCACAGTTTATTTATTAAAGGCAAGGTGGCAAATGCAATTCCAATAATAAAGTACAGTATCTCCATAATTCCATAGATCATACAGAATAATTCATTAAAAAAATCAACTGATAATTATTCATGGCTTTCCAGTTATATATTTTTTGTTCAGCAGCTATGTGGTTGCTAGGGTCTTGTTTTTCCTAGAAACTAGGCAGTGGCTTGAATGAGGGACTTGGGGCATATTTATCAAAGAGTGAAGTTAGAGATCGCCACAGTCCACTAATGTGAAATTCCGCCACTCTCCATTAATTTCTATGGGATTTTTTATGATTTTCTATGAGTATTTGTCAATTGGTGAAAGTTTATCGTTTGATAAATACATTTTTCAAAATCCCATAGAAATGAATGGAGAGTGGCGGAATTTTACATTAGTGGACTCCATGTCACACCTATAACTACAACATAAGGCTAATATCATGTTTGTCACAGCTTCTGCCTTCCTGATGGAAAAAAAACACTGTTCCCTACCTCCCCTTTTAAATTAAACAGTAAAACCATAATGTTACATATGGTAACAGCTGTGTTTGAAGCAGGCTAAAAAACATTCAGTGCCACACAGCTCACAATATACAGTACAGATGCACCCCCCCCACACCACTGCCCACCACAGAATTTGAAATGCTGATCACCTCAGAGCCTTTGCTGCTGTTTCTTCTTGTTCAGACTGATGAGACACTGCTGACCCACACTCCAGTCCAGTCCACTTTCAGCACCAGCTCTGCTTTGCCCTGAAAAAAATACTTCTCTCCAGCTTCCCCCAGTAATAATACAGCTCTCCAGTCCACTGTTTGTAAATAGTCCAGCGTGTGATGACGTCAGATGGGTGTCCTCGCCCACTAATTCAAATTTCTGCAGTCCTGCCCCCACCTCTGCTCTGCTATATTACGCTGCTCTCTGGAGGTGGGAGGGGCTGCAGACATTAGCGTGTCATGCAGGAGAGGGGGGGAGGAACCGGAGCAGAGACACAGAGCACAAGGGAGGACTGATTGAAAGCAGACGGTGGGTCGCAGATTAGTTTAAAGGTAAACTGATTAAGTGGCTGCGCCGTTCCTGCATTGTACGCGACGCTGTCTGACAGTAATTACTAGCGCCGTAAATCAAAAGCAAAGCAGTGAAGTGCCGCAGCCCGCATCTATTCAGACAGCATGCGGCCCACTGCAACAAAGGGGAGATCGGCCCTTCGGGCAAATGCCCGAACGGGCAGATTATCAGTCCGGGCCTGGACATGGCCTCTGTCCATTCTTCTTGTGGAGGTAGTGGCGTTGGTTCCGGCAGTTGGATAAATTTAATCCATTCTGAGAGGTCTAAGTCTGGAGCCATTCAAGTCTGTAGAAATGGTTGAACATCCTCTGGCGTTGCGAGTGCGTGCAATTTCCCCGCAATTGTGGCTTGGATGTTAAACGGGTATCCCCATCTGAACAATGTCTTCCTCTCTTTAAAGCAATTTGTGAGGGGTTTAAGATTCTTGTAGGCCTCTAATGAGTAAATTGCACCTTCAATCCCTATTATCCAAATCTTCTACTTTGCGAGTTAAGGAATGGATGGCTTTACCTTGTATTTGTGCGACATGTATCAGGGAATCTACAGAAAGCTCCATCTCCTCCGCCCTGTTTTCAATGTCTGCTGCTCTAGTATGGAGTGACACAATCTCTGACTTTAGGTCCGCGACTTCTTCCTTCAGCTCTATTTTTAGCTGCGTTGCCAGATTTTTTAGGTTGCGCTTTGTTGGAAGATTCTTCAAATATGAAATTATGTTGTGGTCCAAGGTCACCGAGTCATCATCAGAGACCGTTTTGTCTCCTTTGGCTCGCTCTGCATTAGGCCCAAACCCACGCTGCTCACCTTCCTCTTCTGCCATAGCGCAAAACTTCTTCATAAACTTTTGTGATTCGGTGAGTTTGTGGGCCTTTGGATCCTCTCTCACAGCGTCTTTTGTTTTGTTGTGTCCCATTTTTCGATAGTCTTTCTGCCTTTTTAAGTGTGAGCTGGTGCGGAGGTTGAGCTTCATGCGACCATCTAGCTGAACGGCTAGCCACGCCCCCCATTCCAAATCATTTTATCTGTTTTTTTTTCATTCCATATCCATATCCATTTTCTTTAAACATGGAAAATACAGATGGATATTTACAAATGGAACTAAATGAGTTTTTGTAACTCTTCACTTAAAGAAAACATTTGTGAATAGTCAGTTCCCAGTCAGTTTTATTTCTTGGCTTATACCAATGCAAAGTACAGCTATATCTTACTAGATTCCTATTAATACAACTAGCTACAAACAAACTTACATGAGCATTTACCCCTTTCTTTTATATTTTAGGTTCTTTTCATAACACAGAAGTTTGTAAGGACTCCATACATGAAAAGGAAAAAGTTTGGACAATGTAAAACAGATTGGAATTTGGCATCCTATTATATGCATGGTATTTATCATCCAGGATAATTGAGACCTGAGATGTCCCTGGGAAATGGGGACTAATGGAAACCCTAACCGAGATACCTCCATAACATATCAAGGGATGACGTTTTTTCTAGGGATGAGTGAATTTTTTTCCTGTGTTTCACCATGGAAATGGAGCCCATAGACTTCAATGGGAGAAAAAAAATGTTGTGCATCAAAAAAAAAAATTGTTGCCCATACACTTTAATGCATTTTGGCGAGTATTCAATTCCAGCTAATTTTTGGCAGAACAGGTTACATTCACTCATCCCTATTTCCTTTGGAAGCATTTATTTGAGAATACAGCAAATAATTTATACATAGTGATCACATTCTCCCAAGCACTAAGAAAAAATTATAGCCTTTCTTTAAAACTGAAACTTTGTATACACCCTGTTAGCTTAAGATGGCCAGACAGATATAAGGTTTTACCTGATAATGCCTTTGTGTGTTGAATAAATAATATGGAAAGATATTATATAAATAATCTTGTAAATTATATCCTTATAAACGGTGAGTTCTGATGTCATCAGTTATAAACGGTGAGTTCTGATGTCATTTCTGTCACATGACTTGCTGAAATTTGTGTATTATAATAAATAAAGTATCCCCAGTTGCAAAATGTGAGGATATTAGAGGTTACCTCGGAGTTTCATGACATGTATAAAAACAATCGCCCATTGGCCTCATGTTTTTATATGGTCATGAAACTCCTAGGTAACTTATAATATCCTTATATTTTACAAGAGGGGGTACTTATATATATATATATAGAGCGATAGTGGGACGCACATCCATTCAAATGGACAATGTCTGGGTGCCAGTCGTAAAGTAAATAAATATATCCCAGCAGATGACGGCACACCAAAAAATGTAGCAAAATGCAAAAGAAGTTAAGTTAAATCAGGTTTATTATGATCCAACGTTTCAGCTCCATCTTGGAGCTTTTGTCAGGGAAGAAAGCTCCAAAAAAACTAAATTAAATGCTGCTCATACCTTTTTATTGGGTGCACATGGGTCAGGCTTGATATACAACTACTACATAAATTAACCTCAGCACGCCAACATATAGCCCCCTGGGAAAACCTATTTTGCACAACTGAACAGTAACTCTAATAAAAAAAGACACTTTTAGTTACAAAGTTTGTACAAAGTATGCATAAGCTGACGCGCCCCGTCAAGGCAGTGTCCAAGCGTCAGTCCTAACTAAGTGAAAAAAGAGAGTTATCTTTGGGGGGAGAAAGACCATACCTGCTTTTCTCTTTATTTAGCATGATCTCTTCCAAAGACACCATTATGTGGGGTTTGGGAGAGCAGGCAGTAATATAACTGGAGAGAGAGGCGGGCCCTGGTGCGGGACATGCAGTCTGGCCCCCGCTCCCCTCCGTACCAGATTATCTGGCCTGGAAATCGGCAGTTCGCTAGCTGCCGGGGGGCCCTGAGGGGGTGTGGGCCCTGGCCCAATTGCACCCCCTGCTCCCCCGGTAGTTCCACCACAGAGAGCAGGCATTGAGTGTAGAGCCACCTCCCCATATTATAAAATTAAAACAACAAAACGATCCCTTTTTATTGGGTGCACATGCGTCAGGCTTATATGTATATATATATATATATATATATATATATATATATTTATATATATATATATATATATATATATATATATATATATATATATATATATATATATATATATAACATTATTGGTATATGCATAGTCAGCTTTAATCACACTTCTCAGAAGTAATGTCACCTGTGAGTACTGCACATTTTAGATAAGCACAAACCAGCACTTTATAAATTGGAAAAATGACCTGTTCCCTGTCCATACACCTATATGCTTCCTATATAGAGCACTATCTTGCTGGCTGTTGCTCCAGCTGACAAACATTTAATTTTTTTGAAAAAACTGATCAAAAAAGATTGTGGGTAAAAAAACAACCATTGCAAGAAACCCCAAGCAAGATTAAGATCTTTTGCATATTTGTAACCTTACAGTTAATGACATAGAGCCCTCTTTATCAAAATTCAATTTTGTATAACTTAAGAGTATTTACTATTTTGAAAAAACACAAAAGTTTGGCTATTTAGTAAAGAAACAGAATATAAAAAACACAATTGAATGAAACCATGAAAAAAATATGAATGCCTCAAATTCTTATTTTATTGATTTCTTAAATGGTTCAACAAGATGAAAAAAAAATTATACTTAGCTTACATTTTGCCAAGGACTGGTCCCATTGACTTCTACATTACATAGAAAGCTTTCAGATGCCAATGTTTTATGCAGTTTTTCGCATATTTTCGCTAAATAAATTTAAAAAAAAAAATGTTTTTTCATCATTATTCAAGTTCATGATTTTTAGAGCAAAAAAAAATTACAGGTGAAAAAAATATAAACATTGATCAATAACCACCCCATCATCTTAATCAACCAGGCAAACCAATGTATCAGGTTAAAATATTTTAAAAGGAGCATTGTATAGTTGTATATTGTATAGAATATGCATATAGAGTTTTCTTAAATATAATTTCTTTCTGGGTACTATACAATACACTAAACACTAAAATGTGTGATAGGAATGCTGCCTAGAGTATTACTGATACAGTCTCAGTTCTTGCTTTAGTAATTGATCTACATCTGCATTCAACAGTATCACCCTAGGATATGCGGATTAAGCATAAACCAAGAAATAAAATATAGGGATTTTTAAAGCAGAGCATGTTTTTAATGTGACTGATTATAAACATTTATCTGGTGTAAAAGCAATCATTTGAATGCAAATGTGATTATATATCCAAATGCTGCATTTTTAAGACTGGATCCCTTATTTGTTTCATGAACTGTCATGTCATCACCTACTTTGCTTCAGTTCAGTCTATCCAAAATATGGTTTTTTTTTTTTTGGTTATTGTGAAAAATAATCTATAGTGTAGCACCATTTCCCACTGCAAGCTATAAATTAATAGGTAATAGTCAATACCATGGTTTGTGGGTCTTGTTATACAGTATAGTTATTTAAATTAAATAATATGATTGACTTGAGCCATATGCTCTATACAGTACATCAGAAAAAAACCCTGTCTTGAATATTCTTAACTGTTTTAAAATGTAAAAAAAAAAATGATGGGTGGTATGAAAACATGGCCTGTCAGTATGCTACGCAGACTTTGAATTCAAAAGCCTAGAGCTGTGTAAAGAGAGTGTGAACATCATTCAATTCATATTTTGAGTGGAAAATGCTAGCTTTCAAAATATGTTTTGTGGCTAATAGGAAGAAACTTTTCAGTATAATATCTAAAGTAATTAGCAGTTGCAGTTTGTGTTTACATGCTTAGCAGTTGTAAAATATGGTGACCTGCTGAGTATATTAAAACAGCTATAATGATGGCTCATGGTGAGATGCAGGCTTGCCAAGCCTCTGCTGGGAATACTTCAGAAGAGAAGCATGTAGCTTTCCCGTGGGGTTTTAAGAATCTCTTTGATTTAATCAGTTTACTTTTTTATCACTCTCAAGGAGAAAGCCAGCACTTTACCTTGTGAAAGAGAAGATATTATCAAGTGCAGAACTGCAAAACATTATATGAAAACAAAACACGGAAAGAAAGAAAAGCCACTAAAACTTTTTTAATTTGGACATTTTTAAATATAAATACGCATGTTTCAGTAAAATGTTGATGCTGCCTTTTGCGCAAACATTTACATTATTATTTCTCAGTTAAAGGGGTAGTAACACCCAACAACTAAAATGCCAAATGTATGCTCAGAAACATATGTATCATTGTCCAAAATAAGTAAACCATTTTCATTTCAATTTTATTTAAATTGCAAATTGTGATAGTTACGGTAAAACATACATGTAGTCTGATTCTAACCACCAAAAACTAAATTTTTATATCCAATTTAATTGTACCGAGTATAATTTAGGCTTAATGGAGCTCACAGTACACCGAAGGTTATGGAAGGGGGAGCCGTAACTGGGATAAGAGGGAAGGGAGCAGGGAGGACAGCGGCTTGAATTGGTGTTTGGGGAAGGAAAGAATGGGTAAGGGGTGGTCAGGCAGAGGTTATAAGTAGGGTTGATGGGGAGTTTCACTTCTTCTTCCATCTTTGAAGCCAAGGTTGAACAACCTGCCCATCTGCCCATTTTGAAATATGGGGGAGGTAGGGAATGCTTGCCAGATGGGAAGGGGGTAAAGTGCAAATCAGCTAGGGTTGCCACCTTTTCCCCGCGTAACTTTAGGTGGTATTGATGTGTGGGACTGCAATTTTTGCTGGAAAAAAAAAACAGATTGCAGCAAAAAGTCAAATTCAAATGTTTATAAATTTAACCTTAGTGCTTATGACTAATGTTTTGGCTGCTAGTGATGAGCAAATCTGTACCGTTTCACCAAAAAAACTGCAAGTTTTTTGTCTCTGCAAGTTTTTTTTGCCTTGGTGACATTTTTGTTTTGGTAACTTTTTTGGCGCATGGTTAATGGTTACGTCTTTCATTTGTAAATGAGCTGCAATAGATATTCAGTCATTTTTTATGCGTTATTTCAAGTAGTTTGCAATTACGAACTCTCTTTTTAAAATATATGGACTTAAAAAATATTAAGATCATTTAAAGGGATACTGTCATGGGAAAACATGTTTTTTTCAAAATGCATCAGTTAATAGTGTTCCTCCAGCAGACTACTGAATGAACTGAAATCTGTTTTTTAAAAGAGCAAACTGCTTTTTTTATATTTAATTCTGAAATCTGACATGGGGCTAAACATATTGTCAGTTTCCTAGGTGCCCGCAGTTATGTGCTCTGATACACTTCAGACATTATTTACTACTGCACTGCAAATTGGAGTATCACCCCTACCTCCCCCCCACCGCAGCCCATCAGCAGAACAATTTGAAGCATCCAGGTCCCACTGTGACACCTTCAGTTACATTGAGTAGGAGAAACAATAGCCTGTCAGACAGCAGTTCCATAGTGCAGCACTGGCTCTTTCTGAAAGCAAATGACCAGGCAAAATGACCTGAGATGGCTGCCTCCACGCCAATATTACAACTAAAAAAAATGCACTTATTGGTTCAGGAATGAAATTTAATATAGTAGAGTGAATTATTTGCAGTGTAAAATTTAGAAATAAAAACAACACCATAAAAATCCTTGTATAGACATAATTTAAAAAGTCAATTAGTTAGAAAAGGGGATGGAAGTAAAAATGCCCCTTACATTGAAGCCATTGATTGACCTTGCATTCTTAGGCATGGCAGTCCAGTAATCACAGAACACTGGAAATAAGTGATACAGTAATGTTTCTAATGGAGATTATATTCAGATGAAAAAAAAATAAATCCACATAACCTGCATTTGATTCCTTTTCCTTAATTGATCTGTAATATTTTTTCAAATGAATTGTCAAAAATAAAAATAGTACATTTTGGTTTCTTGGAGATATTTTTCTAACAAGAAAGTATTATGTGTAAAGTACAGCCTTACCTTCATTTTCTCACTTTGCTAGTTATTTTAAAATGGCCTGTGATTAGTTTTCTGCAGTTTACAAAGGTAATTGTCAGCAGATTCCTATACTGATATTTCACTTGTCCATGGACTGTAAAGGGCTATGCGATTCTGGAAAAAAAAAACTGCATTAATGTTTGATAGAACATTTTCTGCAATCAAAAGAACAAAAATTAAATTACTGAGCTGACTCTGGAAATCAGCATAATATGTTCTGCCTAATATAGTCATGCCAAGAAGTTCTTTTCTCCTTCATTTTCTTCTCCTTCACCCAGTGGCATTTGCTGATAATTCGTTCTAGAGGTTGTTTAATGCCTATTTTACAGCATCTGTCAGCTTTTTAGAGGCCAGGGCCATTGAATTTCATTGTTGTACCTGCCTCACACTTAATATTTGACTATAAATCTGTGGTCAAAGAACAAGTAATTATACATTCTGTTTTATGACATTTCTGTAATTCATCAATGTGAAACTGGAAAACTTATTGGAACAATGTCCTTTGATACGTGTTTCCTTCTTTGCTTTGTGACCAATAAAGATGTCAAGTAAAAACAAGGGCATAGCAATATTAGCAGGTCTAGTGTCTCATATTTTGCTTTCTTCCCCCATTAGTCCAGTCAACTATATTACTATCATTGGAATGATTGTGAAAGCCCTTAGTATGGCTAAATTTGGGCAGTAATAAGTATTATATTTTGTGTACAGTAACTGTAATCATGGCATTTTTGTTATTGTGGGGAGCCAAAAAGGGTTAATTTTCTCTTTTATAGAGGACCGAAATGGTTAACTTTCCACTACTGTTCAGGAAATCCAAAATCAGAAACCTATTCCATGTGGGAGGGAAGTATTCTGCATTGGCCCAAGGATAGTTTGCCAGTTTCTAGTTAAAAAAACACTGAGACCACTGTTAGTACAGGTTAGCATCAGTGTGGGAAATATTATCTAGAATCCTTGGGACCTGGGGTTTTCGAGATAAGGGATCTTTCTGTAATTTGTATCTCCATACCTTACCTACTAAAAATCATACTAAAGTAAAACATTAAATAAACCCAATAGTTTTGCCACCAATATGGATGGCAGCTTAGTTCCCATCAAGTACAAGGTACTGTTTTATAGAGAAAGGAAATAATTTTTAAATAGAAATGTATTTGCTTAAAATTGATTCTACAGGAAACAGCCTTCTCAAAATTCAGAGATTTCTGGAAAACAGATAAGTAATAATGGGCGAATTTGGCGCCGTTTTGCTTCACAGAAAAATTAGCAAATTTCCCGCGAAATTTGCAAAACGGCGAATAATTTGCGAAATGGCACCGGCATCTCGTCTTTGACGCCGGCGACCATTTTTGATGCCGGCATCCGTTTTTTTTTACGCTGGCATACATTCGCCGGCATCCAAACAAAGGATGCCGGTGTCCATTTTTTTTTTGACAAAGCCGAATTTTCGCGGCCATTTTGCAAATTTATTCGCCGGCAGTGAATCACTCAAATTCGCGTGAATTTGCGTCTGCCGAATAAATTCGGCCATCACTACGGATAAGGTGTCCCATACCTATATTTCTTTTTACAGCCAGGTTCTAACCCCAACTGTACAGTCTTGTACACCCTATCGATGTCTAAATAACTACCTGCTACATAAATCAATCTTGCTTCCCTCTGTGGGAACTCCAGGATTCTCATGATACATACATGATAGAACTTGTGGCTCCTCAGAAGTAGAGGGTCTACATAGGCATGAGAAAACCCTTGGGGTTTCATTTCACCTAAAATGATACTCTGCAATTCAGCTAAACTATTTATAAAACTGTCCCAGGCTGAACAAAGTCCAGTGCCTAAAGGGCAGCACCATGAATGGTCTCTTGCTCTCTGTATGATTGATTTTAAGCTGCAAGATATCCATACCAGCTGGGAAACATATTAACCACACTGCCATGGTTTTTTTCCTTTTGCGCTTTTTCTATTTCAGTTTATAGGGCAAGAAATTGATTTTAAACAAGAATGCAATTGTCGTTTGAATGCCTGAAGACAAACAAGTATGATCTCAGGGCCATCGCCAGCAAGAAAGCCGTGATTAGATTTGTTCTATAATAACTCCACATGTGCACAGTGTAAACTGATATAGGGTGAAAAAATTGTGACAGTTATTGTTTAGTTTCTATTAATTTTCCAGAAGCAGGCGTTCTATAAATATGATCACTCTTTTTTTAGAAACAAGACATTTTTTTTCTGCAATGGTAGTTTATGTCTGTCTTAGCTTTGGCAAAAATCATCACAATCAGCATTATCGTTTGCCCCGTCATCTCAGGATCCATATAGCAAGCTGTGAAAATATTTTCTAGCATCTCTTTTTGGCTTGTACAAGCATCTAAACACAGTGTGCTGTTGGCAGAGTCAGTAGTGCCTTTGGCACTGTTGTGAGGTTAAACTGCTAAGGAGCGATCAGGCTGCATTCTTTTCTTTAACACAATTTTCTTTCAGATCACCTTTGATTCCATGGGATTACCACAGTCATTTTATCACTAACCATTAAAAGCTTCTGTGAAAATAATTTCAAGGGATAGAAAATCACTAAAAACAAAGCTTTTGAAATAATGATGCATTTTCTAATGAAAACGTATAAGGGATAGCATAATAATAAAAGGCACCAGATTTACTGTACGTATAGCCAACCAGATAACGGTACTTGTATAGTTTACGAGAAATTTGTAATTTATCTGTGGGTAAATGTACAATATATTCAGTAATATGCACCATCATGCCCTCCATGATCTGAAATGTGGTATGACATCCAAGAGACACATTGGAGGTTATTTATTAAATCTCAAATTAATCAAATTTTTTTATTAAAACAAAGTCGGCTAAACTCCCTTTCACGAAATTGAACTCATTTATCAATCATTTTTCTTGAAAAAGTTGGAGCAGAAAAACGTTGTGACACAATCGAGCACCAATTTGTATCGTACAATTGACACTCTAAAAACTTGACTTTATTGAACTGTGAAAATGTAACTTTTTTAGATTATCAGACGAAAACCACGACTTTATCGGATTATCCATTTCATGATGTCAAGAAACAACTTCAGTCATTGACTTCTACATGACCTCCACAGGTTTGAGATGGAGTATTTTCAGATTTGGATTTTTAACAGCTTTGGGGTATAATAAATCTCTAAAGATTCGAGTTTTTTTTTTGTTTGAAAACCCGAGTTTTCCACTTTAAAAATTCGACCAGATAAAATTGAGGTTTAATAAATGGGCACTAATGTTTAAATGCACATTTGACTTTACTGGTGGGTGAATCTGTCCCATTTCACTTTATCAAAAAAATCTGCGAAAAGGCGGAAATTTGTGAAACGTATTGAAGTCAATGGGCATTTTTTCTCGCCGACTTTTTCCAAGCCATGCAACTTTTTTATATTAATTATAATTGGAGTTTGTAATTACATTTTTTAATTTTTCCATAAAGTATTTGCTCAAAGCTTTTACATTACTCATCTGACTCCCCGTGCTCGTCTATGATGGGTCTGCCATATTTGCGCAGCAGAAGTCCGTTAGCAGTAGAAACGTTAACTGACAGGCTGAGATGGGACAGTCAGGTTGGCAAAACAGTCAGGTTTAGGAACATCAACTAAAAATTATTTACAAAAACAGACTTCTAGGCAAAAAACTATCAACATGACCTATAAGTAACTTTTAGGGGCAGATTTATCAAAGGTCGAAGTGAATTTTGGAGTTAAAAAACTTCGAATTTCGAAGTAATTAGATTCGAAGGGTTAAATCGTTCTATTGTACGATTTTACTTTGATCGTACTTCAATTGAATACTACGACTATCGAAGTACTTAAATTTGATGGTCGAATTTCGAAGTTTTTTTACTTCGAAATTCGATCCTTGATAAATATGCCCCTTAATGTACATTCATATTTTAAAAAGTTTTTAAGCGTCAGTATCACTTTAATGTTGCAGAAGCTGATATATTAAAAATCATGATAGCATGTGATCTATAAAGTTAAGAGCACTACTTGTTTTCATATGAGTTAACTTTATTCCTACACTCAAAAACCAGTGACTTTTTTAGCCCATAAAGTGCACTCTAAAGTCTTATCATTCTGCAATTTTTAACTGCATATTTATATCTAATGAATAAATCATTTAAATGTATCCAGATACAGGTGAATCATTTAAAAATGTTTTTTCATCTAGGGGCCTATTTATCATACAGTGGAGAAAAACATCACCAGTGATGTTGCCGATATTAACCAATCAAATAAATAGGCCCCTAATGTGTGTATTGCTGTAATGCCTTATGTTTGCATCGAATCATTACAATGCCATTTTAATATCATATCACACAATGCTTTATTGTTGCAGTCCCAGAGGAGCTTACAGTCTATGCTTTTTATTCCATCCACCCAAGACATGCACTATAGTCAAATTTGTCAGCAAATAATTCATCTATGTTTTTGGAAGGTGGAAGGAAACTCCAACCATACACAAGTGGATCATACAAAGTCCTTTAATATAATGCCATGTTTAGAACAAGATCATAGTACTTAAAGGCAATGCAATCCAAAAAGTCAACACTCCAACTTTAAGACATTCTGCCCAGGTAAATTCATAGGAAATTTATTAACAAGGGTCTCAAACTCAAGACATGCTGTAAATCCATACAAAAAAAAAATACATGATGTTTATGAGACCTTTTTTCATTATGGTATTTAGAAGGAAGAGAAATTGTTTTTTTTTTTTTAAAAAAAAAAAAAAAGACCTGGACTGTTAACACCCTCAGTGCTAGACTGGGGCATTGGAAGCCCAATGGAGGTGCGGCACTAAGGCACCTGCTCGAAACAACCATGGCCCATCTTCCCGATTAATATCCGATAACTTGCTATTAATAACTTGGTAGTTTTTTTATTTTTCTATTTTCAGACAAGTACATCTGCTCCCTTGCTGAAATCTTATTGAATGTTGGCAAATAAAAAAAAGAAATTTTTATAATGCCACTTGCAACTGCAATAAATCTTTATGATTGTCTATAGAGTAGGGAAAAAATTTACATTTAAAGGGAATGTAAAATGTCCCTAAACCCAGCAACATTTTGGTAGAGCAAGACTGCAATAGAATGTTATAATAATGTTTCCTTGTGAATTTACAAATTATATTGTGTATTTTATCAATTGCATATAGTGAAGCTCCTTGCTGAAAATGTTGTTATTCCAGTGCAATAATTGTGTAATTATAATAGCATTCAAAAATGCAAATTTTTGCTCTAATTTATGTGTTTTTTTTCTCAATTCCTACTTCTCCTAATAGTTTTCTAAGCCCATAATTGCTCAGTATAATGTCCCTTTAATATTTTCCTTAGGTTAGGAAATATCATTGTGGAGTACAGTAAATACTGTTAAACAGCCTAATGCTTTTTCTGTCTCATTACATTAGTCTTTATGGTCGATTCGAAAATGCAGCACTGCATTTTGCAGAATATCCTTGTTCTCCTTTATGTGAACAGCAAGATTTAAGCCGGCATTCTTGCAGGCAATTTTCTCAAGCTATGTGAAATTAGAAATTTGAATTCACAATACTATTTGATAGTCTTTTCATGAAGTCTGTACTTTTGCTGCATCTTTAAAGAGATGTCTACAGGGAAAGTGATTTAATGGAAAGAGGAGAAAATGTGTGTTTTCTTGTACCTTGGCTTGCAAAAGCCTACCTAACTGTCAAGGTGACAATCCAAAACGATAATCAAAAGCACTTTTTACAATCTATCTTGTAAATGCCGCAGGCTAGTTTTCAATGAGACACTAACAAGTCCCAAAGAATAGATAGTATTTAATATTTGATGCAATCAGAAATGTACACAATAGATTCCGAGCATATGTTGCACACTTCACAGTCTTTGATTCATAAGGCAGGTTTTTATACCTAGATCTCTTCTCTACAATGTGTCAGAAAAGTGGTACCCAAAAACTAATGATGCTATTTAAAGGGTAAATATACCAAATATACCAAACTTCAATGTTATTTATTTTATCTTCGTAAGCCAAAAGTGAATATTTGGAGCACATTATTGACCATGCCCGCCTAATTAGATATCACTTAAGGGAAAATACATTTAAAATGTCATAAGGTAGGACTGCTTCAAATTTGTTTTAATTTATTTATCATGGATTGGTCCTTAAATGAGTCATAAGCATCCTGAAAATTGCCATTAAAAAGTGTTCACATAAAACTATAACACGTATACTGTATTCTGATGTAAAAACACTTCCAGAAAAGGAAATTATGGTCACCAAAATTCTTAACTTAATTTTTGAGAACGTAGAGACATAGTAAGAACCATAAAATAAGATGCATTTATAGGTATTATTGTAAACCCCATGTAATATTATACTTGATGTGAGCACAAAAATAACTCCTTTTTTTTTGTTTTTCTAGATGTTTAAAAAAATGTAATTGCTTGTGTTATTTGATTGGATCTTCCTAGTTTTTTTCAGTCTCTGTGTATATATATATAAAAATATATATATAAAAATGAGGTTTGTAATATTAGGCAGTAGTGATGGGCGAATTTATTCGACAGGGGAAAATTTGTGGTGAATTCCCACAAATAAATTGGTGAAACCGCCGTTAAATTCGCCAGCAAAAATTCACCTGCGTCCGGCATACGTTTATTTTGGACGCCAGCACCATTTTTGCAAAATGGGCGCCGTTTCGCAAATTTTTCGCCATTTCACGGGAAATCCACAAATTTTCCAGTGAAACGCCCAAAATGTGCCCATCACTATTTGGCAGAATATTATTACTGCAATGAATAATAACATGAGGAAGTGAACAATAACTATTGAACTAGATGGGTCTTGCTAAAATCACCTTACCTTAAAGTGGTACCTTACACTGTTGGAACATTAAGATCATTAAAACATTTACATTTACAGTTGTCAAATCAGTCAGTCCTAGAAGGATCATTTCAAATGTGTATTTAACTAAATGACCATGACTGAAAAGAGTATATTATGTTTATGATGAATTCACATGTACAGTTTATCACAGCTCTTCTTGAACATAGAACAACAAATCAGCAGTTTGGTTTTCAAGTCTATTGTCTTTAGCACAATTAAATATATTTTATACCAAAGGTTTTCATCTAACAGATGTGCAAAATGGTGGATATGCCCGGGTACCACATTCCTGTCAGCTATGCAGAACAAAGAGAGGGGACAGTTTGGGGAACAGTTTGTTCTTCGTACATATATTTTATAGAATGCCATCATAAGAAAACCAAGGTCTCCTAGCAAAGAGATGTAATGTTTTAGGTGGCTATAAGGCCTTCAATATCCATGGTGGGAGAAATGTTTCTTCTCATTTTATGTTGTTGTGTGTTTGGAAGCCTAATGTTTATTTGTTGTGAGTTTGGAAGCCATATTAGTAATTGCCGAATTGCATTGGAGTCAATGCATTTTTACTCAGAATACTGCTACACACATGTCCAACATTGTAAGGACCTTCTATCCATTAAACTACAACTGCTTTTATAATAGAAAAAAAGGGAAATGTTGCTAATTTCTTCCAAACATGTCTGTGATTTTTGACATTACCTCTGGAGGACTGGTAACAGTATCTGCTACTTCATGGGTTAGTAACTGTAGTAGTTAACTAAAAACTAACTTTTATAGCAGTGACACCCAAGATGTTGATCTCGGTCTACCAGTTAATCATTTTAAGCAACAGCAAGTGGGGTTAAGTTAAGCATACTGGAGCTTTTTAATAAGGCTGCTCTTGTCCCCACCTGACTGCTCCGCCGTGTCCACATAGCAACTGCCTTTGAACAACAGAAGAGAGCATGGAAATAGATAAGGAAGACGTGTATTGCCTGATTACTATGTGTATTTGGGCATTAAACATCAAGCTGGCATTTGTATACTGGTATCTGGTCATTAAATGTGAATTCGGCACTGCATTTATATACTACTATGTGTATTGGCAGTCATTAAACATGACGTTGGCAGGTACTGTATTTATTTACTATGGGGCCTAGTTAATAAGAATTGAATTTCTATTATTTTCACAAATGTCTACAAATTCGCGGTGTTTCATTACTTCTGTTTAACTCTTAAAATTTGAGATCTATTAAATGTAAATACCACAAAAAACTCTAATACAAAAAAAGTTAAAGTTGTCGAGGTCCTATAGAAGTCAATGGCAGCTGCTCTGATCCTTTTGGACTATTATTAATAAATTCTGACTTATAGAGGTTTTCTATTTTTTTTTACTCTAGGAAATGTCAGAAAAACTCTAAATTTTAGAGTTTTTATAGGTATTCATATTTTTTACTGATTGTTCAGCACTACTTTCATTTGTACTTTTTAAATGTGGATCTTTTAATTAATTTCATGACATTCGTGGTTTTAGAGAAAGTATGTTTAGTCGTGGTTTCAAAAACCTCTAAAACCACTAAAATTAGACAGTTGATAAATAGGCCTCCGTATGTATTGCCAGACATTAAATATGGAGTTAGCACTGCATTTATATACTGCTACTGTATGTGATAATTTTCTTGCAGCTTGTGCTGTACAATAAATCGGACACTCTTTTTATTAAGGTACATCTCACGATGAAGGCCAGATGGCAAGAGTGGTGACAAAGTCTGGGAACCCCTAATCTAAAGTTTAAAAAGTTCTAGCCTACAAACATAGACACAACTAATAAATATGACCACCAACAGATAATATCAGGGTGCTGAAATCACAATTGCTGAAATCCCATTAGTTAATGTGGAAGGAGAGAATATATAACATGGGATGCCGAATCTTTAAAATGATACCATTGCTTAAAGGGATACTGTCATGGGAAAAAAAAAATTTCAAAATGATTCAGTTAATAGTGCTGCTACAGCAGAAGTCTGCACTGAAATCCATTTCTCAAAAGAGCAAAAATATTTTTTTATATTCAATTTTGAAATCTGACATGGAGCTCGACATATTGTCAATTTCCCAGCTGCCCCAAGTCATGTGACTTGTGCTCTGATAAACTTCAATCTAAGATCTCTAGATCTAAGAACAACACTGAATGGTAAAAACCCATGTCTCACTGAGACACATTCAGTTACATTGAGAAGGAAAAACAGCAGCCTGCCAGAAAGCATTTCTCTCCAGCAGTAAAGAGTGATTGAAGTTTATCAGAGCACAAGTCACATGACTTGGGGCAGCTGTGAAATTGACTAAATGTCTAGCCCAATTTCAGATTTCAAAATTGAATAAAAAAAAATCTGTTTGCTCTTTTGAGAAATGGATTTCAGTGCAGATGTCTGCTGGAGTAGCACTATTAACTGATGTGTTTTGAAAAAAACATGTTTTCTGATGACAGAATCCCTTTAAGAAGAAGAAAATGGAAAGAAATGTTCAGTACCTTGTAACAGCTAAAACTCATACAGTAGATTAAATACAAAAGAAATCCACTGCTGGTACTTATTAAGCCCTTCTGGTGCTGGTCCACTATTTCTTAGTCCATTTAGTCCTCACTGTTCAGGTACAGAATTTCTGTAAGGTCCAATAAGGCCAACTGCCTCTTTTGATTCAGGAATTCATATAACATGTAGCTTTACAAGCTATAAGCCTGTAACATGCTTACTGTATATCCAAACGTAAACAAAAAAAAATAAGAAAAATTACAAAAAATACATTGAAATAGAAATTCCAAATTAATCCAATAAGGAGTTTCCAGCTATACAGATGCATTTAGCAAAGCCATTGGTAAGAGGAAAGCAACATTACATTGAAAAAGAGAATACAGCTGATTCTATGGGTAATAAATTACCACATATAATTTAGGATGTTTCTCCAAGCATCTAAATTAATTGTATCAAATATATTTTTACATCCTGGGGAATATTAAAGATATGCTGTTGTCAACACTTGAACAGAACCTTTACCAACACTTAAACACAAGGCAGGGTGTGACATCCTGCCCTTGCTGCCTTGTGCTAATTAATCACTCTGGTATTTAGGACCATTGAAGCAGACAAATAAATGGAGAATAATTAGTGTATCTTTGTTCCAGGCTCAGCTTTGCACACCAGGCACTCTCTTCCAGCGAGCGGAGTGGGGAAAAAGTGAGCTATTAGCATGCACACAGCTTTGCTCCTGCTCCCCACGTTCTTAAGGGATTAAGCGTAAAGCCAAATTAGAAGACATTTGATTAAAGTTTAAATGCCCTCTAGCATAGAAAGTTCTTTGTTTTGGGTATCACCTTATATGAAGATATGGTGTGCATCTGGATTGACAGGTAGTAAAATAGTGCCAGAAAAGAAAGCAGATGTATAATTGGAAAGGCAATGCTGTTATCTTTGTTATTTTGATTTGTGCAATGAATTTAAATAGGAGATACTGGACCAATTTGTTAATTTTATTGATGACAAAACAAGGAATTATAAACAGTTGCCACAAAAAGACACCATCATATAATTAAATTATGCAGCAAAACAAATATTAAACTTGAATGACTGTGTACCTTATTGATCAATAATTAAAATATGTGATAACACATTTTGCAATAGCGAAACGTATATTTTTTGTTTACTTTTGGTTTTACCTAAAATTTGATTTTTGATTTAAACTTGAGTTTAAAGTCTTACAAATCAGCTTGTGAAATGCTTGGTAATTGCATTAACACCAAACTAATAGAACCGAGGATTAGTTATCTAGGAAGTAATCTAAAAAGTAACAATATTTAACCCATAGCAATCAATCAGCATGTAGCATTCAGGGCAGTGGCGTATTTAGATATTACTGGACCCTACAGCAAATTATTTTTTTAGGCCCCCAAAATGTCTAGAGGTTGATTGGTTTTA
The DNA here is from genome assembly GCF_017654675.1 of Xenopus laevis. Lineage (NCBI taxonomy): Eukaryota > Metazoa > Chordata > Amphibia > Anura > Pipidae > Xenopus > Xenopus laevis. Next base: position 86,279,401 of record NC_054379.1, read on the forward strand.
CCAATATTTATTGAAAGTGTATATGAATTAAGGCCTTATGGGGCCCCTATACCTCTTGGGCCCCCCTGCAGTTGCAGGATCTGCTTCCTCTTTAGTTACACCCCTGATTCAGGGGTCACTTTAAAAGCAAATTTGTGATTGGTTGCTAGAGGTTTTTAGACATGGCTAAAACCTTGCAAGGACTTTGATTTTTACGTCATCCTGTTAAGCTGATACAATTTAGTCGGGTCTGGTTTTGATTCCTTGTTCACTTTTCTAGCAAGACTGACAAACTCCTTAACTGTGTTTTAAAACAATCCAGGATACTCACAAACAAACCAATGGTGAATTTATATTAGCTCAAATAAGGTGTCTTCCTCCAAGTAAAGAGCTCTTGAGCTGCCCAAGAAACATGTAGCAGAATATTATTGTTTCCTGTTACTTATATAGCGCTAACATATTTCCACAGAATAATACCACTGACTGCAAAGGAAAAAAGGAGGTTTGTGTTGCACCGTATTGAGCTAAAGATACCCTTAATGCCTGTGCCATTTATAAGTCTCCACACCAGCAACAATATCCAGTTTAAATCTAATACTTTAAAGGAGGCATATGCAGGGAAGGCAATTGTTACATAGATATAACCATTCCAGACTAAGCCAGTTCAGTGTATTACCACCCATAGTGGTGGTGAATAATGTTGAGAAAACAATGAGAATGTCAGGAGTGTGGAACATATACATTACATCCTAGGAAAATTTGTATAAATCCAAAAACAGATAACTGTGGCTGCTCACAGTAATTCCCTTCCGAACACGTCTATAAAGTAGTCATTTGAATAACTGTTTAAGAGAATTGCCTTGATGGCTCGAATAAATGTACGTCATCAAAGCAATGCATGAGAAAATATTATAGTTGTGGCAATAAATTCACAGAGCTGTAGACTCATACAAATCTGGGAGTGTTAGGAGGTGACAACACTCTTCCAAAATTCTTATAGTTATAAGGTTTGTAAAATGATATGTGCCATCTAGTGATTACACCATATATTGCAACATCATCAATTTCAATTAATTATTATTGTTTTTATAAAAGTGTGCATTTTCATACCATATTTTACACCATTATACCATAATTTAAATGTATTTATTTTTAACACTGAAATGTTTTAAATATGTAAATGTGTAAGATAAACTTGCATAAGCGTATCAGAAAAGAAAAACAAACAATTTTAATTTGTTTATGGTCAAAACTCTCAAATTCAAGTTGTAAATTATCCAAACTCACTTCAAATTTTAATTCAAATTCGAATTTCGAGATTTATCACACTCTGGCTCTTTAAAAACTCGAATTTCTACTATTCGCCACCTAAAACCTGCCGAGTTCATGTAAAAGTCAATTGGAGCAGTCCAGGGACCAATTTAGACATGTTAGTAGCCTTCCTGACATTCAAGTTTTTTTCTGAAAAAAACTCGAATCAAGTTTAGTTTAAATTCGACTCAAATTCGACTCGAGCTTTCAGGTCGGGGAATATTTGTCCGAGTTTTACATATTACATTTTTTTTATAAATACCCCCCAAGTTGAATTTTGAGTATGTTTGAATTTAATAGAGTTTTAAAAAACAAGAATTTGAAATTCAACTTTTAATAAATGTGCCTCTAGTCTGAGCATTTTTTTTGTTGAATTTTTCCACAGTGACTTTTTCAGTTCAAAATACTATGTCTATGGTCTTTCCATGGTGACTTTTTATTTTTGCAGTGACTCTTTCCACACAGACTTTGAAGTCTATGAGTGTTTTTTCTTGTGACTTTTTTCTTACGAAATACATTTTTAAAATGTTTAATTATTTGGTTTAAATAGGAGATGGCATTTCAGTAATTCAGAGATTTCTCTATACTGGGTTTCCGGATAACAGATCCCATAGTAGTAGTAGTAGTATAGAACCTAAGAAGTAACATTTAACTAAATTTCACTTGACTATAAAGAAAATCTGAATTGTACATTACATATATGCTGAGTTTCTGTTATCTGTTATCAATTAAACATAAATACACTAGACTTTAGTGAGTTGTCATTGACAGTTAACCAGTGTTCAAATAGGAAAATCTTTGATAATATTTCAAAAGCTTTGTATCTCATATATAAATAAACAATATGTTAGCATATGAAAAGGTATCAGCATTTATAACAGATTTGATTTTCTGGACCCAAGACAGCTGTCAGCTCTTGGTCCATCTGGATATTAATTTTTCCTTAAAGTTAAAAGATGAATGCTAATTATATGCTTTATATGCTTTTATTTCACTTTAGAGATTAATTAAGCAGGCAAAGAATAGATAGGAATAGTAAATCAAAGAAAATCAAGAAAGAACATGGCAGCAGTGAAGAATTTTCAGTCATACTAGATTCTCAGATTTATGGCTGTAGAAAATATATGCTTGTATATTTATTTGCTTCTAGAGATAAGAGGTACTTAACTTTAAGGACTTTTAAAGAGGGATACAAAAAAACTATTTATCATAGTAAATTGAGTGCACCGCTCTCTACTCTGAGCTTCATCCCCAATACTGTGCTCCGGATGAGACCTTAATTATTCAGGGGTAAGCCCTCGCAACAGTCTGGAGGCAGGGTGCAGTATAACTGTAACTTTGTGCAGGGTACAATAATTGGGAGCCAGTGGTTCTTATAACTTAACCAAAGAATATCTTTATTGAACAGGAGCATCCACAATGGAGTGTACATATAGAGAAAACAGGATCACACAGCAACAGTGGATAGGCATATATTCACAGCACCATTGGTCAGTATCAGTCCCTGCGGGGAAGAGAACATGTACAGCAGTGAGGAAGTATCCCAGCTTTCAGCCTTTTCCCTAAGTGGAATCTGAGGGGAATCTCTATATCCCTAGGTCTGTACACTTAGTCCCTACTTCTGAGCAATCAGTACCCGGGATCTTAATCCCACTCAACTCCTCGGGGGAGCCTCCAGCTGCTTAGCTAAATAGCCTAACTATCTGTCACTCCTAGTGACCACTTTACATGAGAAGCCAGTCCTTACCAGACCCAACTTGTCTAGGTTCCAGTTTACCCTGCATGCCTGCTCAGGCCAGAGCTAGCACAAAATGGACCCTAAGAACATGGCTGCCCAGGACTGGTTGAACACCAAGAGGCATAGCTTTAAGCAGGATAAGGAAACAAGTCCCCCTCCTAACTGTATTTTAGGACCCAGTGAAGCATCTGCCTGCTAAATAATACTGGGACTAATTTACCAGTATAATTCAAGTGGGGCTCAAAAATGTTACTATTTTTTTTAAAGCTAATGCACTTATTCCAATTAATTATAGTATAATATATTCATCCTGCATAGTCTCCAAACTACATCAGCTTCAACTTAAAAAAAACACACATACAGCCTTTAATGTTCTATTCCGAGGGCCAAATTCCTGTGATCAGAATACAGAGTACGTGTAAAAAAAAGGGTAAATGTGATTTCATGCTTCGAAGTATGAAATATAGAGTTTTATTAAACATTGCATTTAAATGGTACAAAATATATGCTTTATTAGTAATGTCATAGACTTAAGGCATAATCTACTTTCTAGTTGTTTTAATGAACTGTAGGTCTAGTTTTTTTTTCTCTTGCTGGTCATCATCCTCCCATACAACAGTTTTAGATTTAAATTAAATTCAGGGTATTTGCATGCATAAAAACTCATCTATGTATCTGTGTATGACTACTGAAAAACATGAATCAGTAACACAATTATTCTACTAGATGCTTGTATAAACTAAACCCAAAAGTAAACAGGTAAAACTGAAGATATACAGTCCTTTGCTGAGGGGTCTTAATATATCCTGCACAGACTTTTCATTCTGGGATTATTTTGTGCTGAATGTCTGCAATCTGACAATTGAAAAACACAATTGCATATTGTAATCTAGTATTATGCCAAAACAATCAGGTATATCAAAGTTAGATTTATTGGTTCTACAGTGCACTGAGCTTCTCATTAGGATGTAGGGATGATCCAAATGTTATGGTTCAGTTCATGGTGGAGGATAAATATTGTAAACAGAATGAGTATTACTACTAAGCCCCAAAGCAAAATCCATTATAAACATTAACCTTATTAATTAGAACTTGAAAATGGCTGAGCAATAGCTTTTAGACATGCTCATTCTCTTCATAATATTAACTTGCAACAATTTCTGCAGCCTCTGCCTGACTCACAGGCCTCCATCACATTCTCTCCTCAATGCTTAGCCAATGCAGGGATAAAGAATTCCAACACATTGTAATAAGTTGTTAAATCTTAAATGATTATTAACTCTTTAGTGAGTTTTACATATTGGTACTGCTTGCAGAGAATGAACTATATTCAATTGGCCCCTAAATGCTAAATAGACACCAAACTATGACATAACGATTCTCATTATTTTCTCATTATAATTCCATATGATTCTCATTGTGGGTTGGGGTCACTAAGAAGTCTCAAAAATTATCGTTTTGTATTTTAGCCAATACCAGGTATGAATTACTTATTTTATGGGGCTGATTTATGAAAGTTCATAGAGCGTTTGTTTCTCCAAATCATGTCATTCGTGATTTTAGAGAAATAAAGTTTAATCATAGTTTAAAAAATCTCTAATAACACTTTGACCTTTATCCCATTTCCCTGCTTTGATTAACACAGTATTTATTTGACTGTAAAATATACAATGTGTTTATTATGCTTTCCAAAACGAATAATAATTTAATTGAAAACATGTATTGAACACGTGAAGTTTTACTGATCAATGATATTCGGCAAACTGTTTCAGATGACAGACCTTGGCCCTAACCCATACAAAGTCTTTGTAATGGTATTCTCTGTGTAGACTGTGAGTATTACAGGTGGCTGTTGAATGTAGTCTATACATGCGTGTTGTACCTATGGAACTGAATATAATTGGTACAACACTTATTAATAAATATAATAACAGTGCTTAATACAAAGGATAGGACTCAACGTCAAAACCCATTGTGGAAAATAAAAAGCACTTGCTTTCTTGGTGAGTACTGGCCTGTCAGTCATGATGTGAAAGAACAACTACAGAATGTTTTTTTACTGTCTTTTTTTTATTCTTCATATGAGAGAGAAGTTTATATGCCGCTCAGTGAACCAAATCAAGAATGTGATTCAAGCTGTCTCTGCAGCTTAATGGCAAAAGGAAGAATACACTATAAAAACTAGCCTCCTACAGCTCTTAGTTTTTGCTTCCCACACTTTAACATCTTCTGTCACCCCTGGCTCTGTTACTGACCCATGCTAAGTTAAACTAAAGGATGATAAGTTTGCTGCCTTCGCCCTTGTCCTAGGGGGCTGCCCATTATCCTATCAAGCAGCAGTAGCCATTTCAGTAGGATATTTGTCAATCCGTGAAGGCCTTTAGAACAAATGAAATAGGCAGCGAATTACAAAAATGTCATTCCCCACAAGAAATGGATGAAGGCTTTTGTTCTTCAGTAATAAATAGATGCCAAGGGCTTATAACAATGATTTTTTTTATGTCATTTGACAAGGGTTAGTATTTCCAGTTCACTATATGAACAGTTTGAAAAATATTTTTTCTTGCCCTTTTAAAATAACAATATTGCTGTTTTATACATAGTCAATTCCACAAAGGCTGGGCTAAAGGAATGGCAAAGACAGAATGCAATTGACAGAATGTAAAAATGTGACATGATACAAGTTGACGCAAACTACATTCTTTCTTTCTTTCTTTCTTTCTTTCTTTCTTTCTTTCTTTCTTTCTTTCTTTCTTTCTTTCTTTCTTTCTTTCTTTCTTTCTTTCTTTCTTTCTTTCACATCACTGCCCTACTTTGTCCATGTATTCAGTTGATTATATAATATACAACTTGTTTAAGGAACAGATCATATTAAACTGATGATGACACATAAGGAAGTTTATTCAGCCCTTGAGCAGGCTGGGAGCAATAAAAAAAACCCTTGGAGGGTTTATCTGGCCCACAGGTCTCCAGATGGACAGCTCCAGGCAAGATCATGCTGGAATATACCTTTTTGAACATGATTATCTTTAAAACATAACACATATTTTGCATGTGAGAACAGCTGAATCAGAGCCTTTTCTGGAAGTCACTGGATTATATGGAGATATGTATATGAATGCAAATGACCTGGAATAAAAATATGATAGATAAAATAGCAATTTCTGTTAAAAGTTTCTGTCATTCCAAAAAATAACTGAAGTAAAAGATGACATGACCTCCACTAACAGTACAAGTGTATTTCTAAAAGTAAGAAGTCTATAAACCAGTAGTTAACTACAATACCATGAATAAACTACTTGGAGATGCTGTGTGATCTCTCAAAGAGTAAAGCTGGCCATACACGTAAAGATAAAGTCTTCCAAAATGAAAATGTGTACGATTTTCAGATTGTGTGCAAATCGCCCCAACATTTTTCGTACTATGACAATCGTTTGGTTACGGATGTAATGATATCTCTGCATGCACTGCCTTTCTGACTATATCAGTGGGTGACTGTCACTACTATTTGTCAGACATAATTTTAGTATGATTGCTGTCTGTCAATTAATGGCAGGTCTGTCCATTGGAACGAACGATCGGCCATCGTTCATGGGAATAAAATCAGCACATCTATGGCCAGCTTTTGTTTTTCATTGAAATGAGTCAAGATCAATCTAGTGAAAAATTTGCAGAGAGCATAAAATCCATAAAGATCATGCTTGTGAAATATGCACATTCAAATGTATGTGATGAGAAAACTATCTGTGTAGCTACATGGATCTCTCCCTAAAAGTTTACAAGTTTTTAGTTTACATTTGTTTTTACTGCTGTATAACTGGCTTATATAAAGTTCAAATACTGTTATTTTGTTCTTTAACATTTGGAGAACTGTAAAACACAGCTGTCAAGAAATAATTAAGACTCATATTATTGCTTGTAAAATGAAGGTCTATTAATATATTATATTAAGGCCTATTAACTACATTAATAACAAAAACTGGCAAAACCTGCCTCTGAGTTATTTTCACTAACAATAAAAAATTGTGCCATAGTTTGATTTTCAGGAACCCAACAATCTCAGCAAGGTATCTAAACTAAACAGTGCTAATGGTAGTGGCTGTCACCTTTAGGGGACAATTACTTTCATGTGCATTCTCAGCACTGCCACTGGTAATAATTAGGTTGACCATTAAACATGGGCAGTGAGTTGTAACTGTCACTTTAAGGCATAAAGAAAAACGAATATAATATTAATTTACTTTTTTGCTGAAATTTTTTGAGCATTTTTTTTAAATTTCCAAGTGGGGTGTATGTGAAGGATTATAAACCCACACATTAACCTCTTTCTATAAAATTCTACAAAATGTGTGTAAAACTGTAAAAAATGTAAATAAAATAGAATGGGATGATTTGCTAATCAATCAAACCCTCTATTTAACTGAAAATAGTACAACATATCAAATGTTGAAAGTAAGAAATGCTATTTTTCTGAAATACATATGTGATAATTTTGAAATTGATGCCAGCAATGTGTCAAAAGAATTTTGGGGATGTCATAATCTACAGTACATACTATCATTAAAAGATTTACAGAATTTGGAGAAATCTCTGTGCACAAAAGGGACTAGGCTGAAAGCCAATATTCGATGGCCTTGATTTTCAGCTGCTCAGACAGCTCTGCATTAAAAACAGACACAATTCTGTAGTGGAAATCAATGCATGGGCTCAGGAATACTTCAGAAAATTATTGTCTGAGGCCATCTCCCATAGACTCAGTTTTAATCAGATAATAAAAATGATTTCCTTTTTCTCTGTAAAAATAAAACAGTCCCACTTGGTACTTGGTCCCAACTAAGATTTAAAGGAGAAGGAAAGGCATATTATGCTTGGGGGTGCCAAAAGTTAGGTACCCTCACGTGATTGTATTTACTTACCTGAAACCCTAGGCCGGCGCTCTTATAAGTAGAAAACTGCACCAGCCCGTGGTTCTTCCAGCGAGTACCACGTCTTCCTGCTTCTTCTTGCACATGCACAGTAGAGTGAAAAGCTGAACTTAACGAAAAAGCCAAGCTATTTTGGTCTACATGGGTCTGCCCCGGGAAATTTGAAGAAAGAAGAAGCCGGAAGACTATCGCTCTGTGGTGTCAATCACTTGGGGGTGCCTAACTTTTGGCACCCGTACATAAAAATGCATTTCCTTCTCCTTTAATTAATCCTTATTGGATATAAAACATTCCTATTTGGATTAATTCAGTTTTAAATGATTTTTGTAGACTTGGAGGCCCGTTTACTAACAATCGGATTTTGGGTTTTTTCCATCAATCTCCAAAAATTTTTAGTTTTCTTATTTTTTTTAAAAAAAAAGGTCTAAAAATCCAAGATTTATTGTATGAAGTGTAAAAGCCAAGAAAACCTCTAATACAAAACTTTGCAAGGTAAAAGTTGTCTTTTAAAAGGTTTTCATGGTATATGTATTTTTTAGAGTTAGCGTACTTTTTTAATTCTGATTTTTTTATTAAATATCTTGACATTTGTAGCTTTAGAGTTTGTGAGTTTAGTTGTGGTTTCAAAAACAGCTGCAACCATGAAAATGACAATGTTGACCTTAAGGTATGGAAATCTAAATTACAGAAAGACCCTTTATCTGGAAAACCACAGGTCACAAGCATTCTGGATGTTACATACCCATATAAATGATTTAGCAACCCTATTGCCTTCTCTGGGCCTATGTACATTTCAGATGAACCAAGGCAAAGTGTACAACTGTTCTGTTATCTAACAAATCAAAATAGGAAGTTCTTTTTGGAAATCGTGTCTCCAGGCTAAACATGAAAAGCAGCAACATATGCTGCCAATAAAAATACATCTTTTTCAGGGAAGACTTTGCTTATTTCAGCAATAAAATGCCAAACCACAACCTGCATTTATTATAACATTTATTATAACAATGTGGTTCTATAGTAAAAGAGCTTGGTTCTAAACTGGCTTGTCTGCAGTCCAAATCTGTCATCCATTGAAAACATTTAGAGAATTATGAAATGAAAAATATGACAACAGAAGCTCCAAACTATTGAGCATCTGAATTCTTATATCAGTTAAGAATGGGACAACATTTCACTTTCAAAACTACAGTAATGTGTCTCCTTAGTTCCCTAATCTTTACAGAGTGTTAATAATAATAATAATAATAATAATAATACAGATATGGGACCTGTTATCCAAAAAGCTCAAGACCAGAGGTTTTCCAGATAACAGATCTTTCTGTAATCTGGAGCTTCATTAGGGATGTCGCGGACTGTTCGCCGGCGAACTTGTTCGCGCGAACATCGGCTGTTCGCGTCCGCCGCAAGTTCGCGAACGTCGCGCGACGTTCGCCAATAGGCGTTCGCGTCAAAATCGTTCGACCATTCGATCGCTAAAATCGAAGGATTTTCGTTCGAATCGAACGATCGAAGCCATTGGATTGAATGAAATCATTCGATCGAATGGCTTCGATCGTTCGATTCGAACGAAAATCGTTCGATCGAACGATTAAAATCCTTCGATCGTTCGAATCGAACGATTTTCGGATGTTCGAAGTTCGCAAACTGTTCGCGAACTGTTCGCATTTTTTGCCGGTGTTCGCGAACGGCGTTCGCGAACACATTATCGGCGGTTCGCTACATCCCTAAGCTTCATACCTTAAGTCTAATAGAAGGTCATTTAAATACTAAATAAACCCAGAAGGCTGGTGTTGCTTCCAATAAGGATTAATTCTATCTTAGTTTGGATTAAGTACAAGGTACTATTTTATTATAACAGAGAAAAAGGAAATCAGTTTTAAAAATGTGGATTATTTGGCTAAAATTGAGTCTATTGGAAATGGCCTTTCCATAATTCAGAGATTTCTGGATAACATGTTTCTGGTTAGATTTAAAAGCTTGGAAAATTTAAAATCAGGAAACACATTATGCATTATGAACCGATGGGACCACAAAGAGGTGATACAACAAAGTGGGAATCATGTCCCTGTCCCAACTTGTATGTTGCTGCCATCAAATTCGATATAAGCTTATCTTTTTTTTTTTTACTGGAAACAAGGTTGCACTGTACCTCTTTCTGCTTTTATACTGTTTTTAGTATATATTTGATGTATGAAATCAACCATATACACAATTGCAGTGTTCTGGTCAAAAATTATATAAAAGATTATACACAAATGATATCCACCAAAAGTCTGATTAAAATGCATGCATGCTTAACTGGGGCAATTGTTCTATTTATACTACTGTTTAGTGGGTCAGAAATAAATAATTCTGATTATTTTCTACTGTTATTACAGTCAGCTTTATAAAAACGTACATAAAACTCATAAATATGTATTTCCACTGAGAACCTACTGCATATATATATATAATAGTAGAAAATATATATATATATATATATATATATATATATATATATATATATATATATATATATATATATATATTGTATGTATATATTTTTTTACTTCTTTTTATTATCTGTACATTGTGCCTAAGTGTAAATTAAGGGAGCAAATATACAATGCTCTTAAATAGTAAATATTTCTAAGCAATAAGTGTTCTTAGCTGAGCCAGAGAAAATACATATCATTTTTGTCAATTTAAACATTAGTGAATCATATTTTAATCTCAGTAGTTTTATGGGTGTTTGGTATGAGCTGAGCTTAAAGGATCAAATGAGCAAGGGAAACTTTAATCTCAGTTAAAGGGAAAACTGCACTTGCAGTAATAATAAAACAGTACTCATAATATTAGTAGTATAATAGTACAGGTATGGGATACGTGTTTTCCATTATCCAAAACGTTCTGAATTATGGGAAAGTTATCCCCATAGACTCAATTTAATCAAATATTTAAAAAAAAATTAAAATGATTATAAAAATTATGTATTATTTCTGTAATAATAAATCAGTGCCTTGTACATGATCCCGACTAAGATATAATTAATGATTAGTGGTTAGCAAACAGCCCTATTGAGTTTCATTACTGTTTAAATCTATAAGATATGGAGATAAAAAAATAAAAATAAAGACCTTTTAACAGGAACACCCCAGGTCCCGAGCATTCTGGATAACAGGTCCGATACCTGCAATACTTGTCTAAATTGGTTCAATATTCAGCCTTCCAACAATGCAAGACATTTAAGTCGTTTCTGTAAGATAAAACAGTATCAGAGAGAGAAATGTCATTCACTACATACATTTTCATATGCATTACCTGTAAATAAAATGAAGAGTAATGTACCATTATCCACTTTAAGTTTCTGAAACTCTAGAAACAAACTGCTTGTAGACCTTTCCATTTTAGTTTTCCATGCTAAACCTTCAAAATGATTGTTTCATAAACAGCACATTATTTTTTAAACTTTTACATACTGAAAATAAAACTGTAAAACACGTAAAAAGTGAAGCACATAATTAGGCCTCTTCGATGTTGTATAAAGTTACTGCAGCACAAAGTAAAAAGAGAAATCTATTGTGTGAATCCTTGTGCCACCACATGCAATGGCCCCTGTCTGCAGTGTTATATCATTAATTTGGACAAGGAACCATTTAAAGTGATACTGACATGTTTCTATAAAATCCATAGCATTACTGGGGAAGTTTAGGCATCAATTTTCTTTTTAAAAATGTACCCATAGCCCTTTTCCCCCTGCCCAGCATTATTTAGCTCAGACAACACTCCAAAGTGTAGGGTCCTATTTAATTCTGTCAGTCATGCTGTGCTGGAGGTGGCATGATCCTTCCATAGGCTCCAGCAGTGTATTCAGCTGTAACTGGCCTATGGATGGGTTTCACCGCCTCTAGTTCAACTTGACTGAAAAAAACAAACAGTGTGGCACCTGCTTTTCTCTTTTGCACACCTGGACTGGGGGTAGCATGGAGGTATTATTAAACTCTAAAAAATGTTGATCCCTAAACTGCTCCAGGCATACTGACACATTCCTAATATTATTTTTAGGAACATGTCAGACTCACTTTAAGCTCAGCAGCAAACCATAGCAAACAAGAAGTTTTCAGTGAATTTATTGAAGTGGTTTTTAATACCAGTTGTGATTCAATAAGGAAATGGCAAAACACCCTTTCTATATAAAGAGCAATGCTATATGTAAATTGATTACTTGTTTTCAGTACCTGCTATATACAAAGCCAGTTTCTGTCCTGCCCTAGGATTTAAAAAAAATCTAGTTTTATGTTTTCTTTGCTTACAGGATTGGTGACAGCTGTATGTTTTGTTCTGGCATTTCTATACTTGCTTTCGGTCATAACCAGTCCTAGCCACATGGTAGGGACAACATACCTTGCCATTAGCTTCCAAGTCACTTCTGTAAATTTTCTTTTGACACAAATTAATAAAAGGGATAGATGCACTTTAAGTGGAGCTAAGGAGACTTAAGAAAGGGAAAAGGAACAAGGTCTCACTATAGCAAAGTACATTTCACATATTCTGACAGAGTGCACAGTTGTTTAAGTTGTCAGTGACCCCATTTGAAAGCTGAAAAAATCAGAAGAAAAAGGCAAATAATTAAAAAAACTATAAAAACATAATGAAGGCCAACTGAAAAGTTGCTTATAATTGGTCATTCTATAACATACTAAAAGTTAATCAAAAAGTGAACCACTCCTTTAATATCTGTAAACTAAAGGTAGAGAACAATCTGAAATGGATACATTATCATACGCTCCAGATGAGGGACCTTGACATAGCATGCAAGCTTACATAATTTGTCCAAAATATTTCTGTAAAATGCATTTTAAGGATTCACATAGCCTGGCAGTTGTTTTCTCTTTTTGTGTGGAAATAATGGCTATATACAACAATGATTCCATTGAACTTACTCAGGCGTTAGTTGATATTTACAAAGGTGTGAAAGTGTGATCCAGTCACAAGGGCATTAACTCAAGGGATGAAAACATAATTTTGCCTCTTTAAAGGTCCCTTCTAAGGCCTCACATGGCATATGCAGTGACACATCCTTTTATCCTCCAGTGCTCCAGTCCAAAATAAATTAGTTGGAGAGAATACAGAGACGTGCAACTAAACTGATAAAGGTAATGTAAGATTTAAACTATAAGGGGCAGATTTATCAAAGCTCGAGGTTAATTTTCAAATGAAAAAAATTCAAATTTCGAGCTATTTTTTGTGTACTTCGACTAGGGAATAATCCAATTTGGATTAGAATTTGAAAAAAATTCAAAAATTAGAATATCGAAATTTATCATGTACTCTCTCTTTAAAAATTCGACTTTGTAATATTGTTGAACTACCTTTCAATGTATATCACATATGAAACACGATATTGTGAAAAATGACGCAATGACAAACCTGTACTGTTGACATTTTATTCACGAAATAAAAAAAGATATGTTAAAAAAAAAAAAAAAATTCGACTTTGACCATTCGCCATCTAAAACCTGCCGAATTGCTCTTTTAGCCTCCGGGGGACCTCCTAGAACCAATTTGGAGTCAATTGGTGGACTTTGATTTTGATTTAATTCATCGAATGCGCTCTTACTTAGATTCATACGATTCGAATTCGGCAAAATACAGACCTATCAAAAACGGACCTATTCGACCAAAAAAAAACAACTTTGACTTAATTTCGGTTAGTCTTTTTGAATACGAATTTCACAGTTTTTTCAATTTGAAATTTGACCCTTGATAAATATGCCCCTAAGAGTAGACTGTCATGGTTGGTATTGTTTTCTCAGAAATACGTATTCAAGGGAACATGATTACTCTTTATAAGTACATTAGAGGGCATTATAGTCTTTTTCCCATTAAAATGATCAATGTACCAAAGCTCACTTCTTAATCGTCCTAGATTAGTGGAAAATAATTTTTATTTGAAGCAGAGTAGGTGGTTCTTTAGGGTGAGGGCAGTGAGATTGTGGAATACCCTGATGGGTAATGTTGAGATGGTAACTTTTATAGTAATTAAAGAAGGGCTTGGATGATTTCTATAACAAGCATAATATCAATGGCTATTGACAGAGCCAGATTTTGAGCGAAGGCCACGCAGTCCTAGCGTCCGTCCACGCAGCCCACAAACCCTACCTTGCAAGCGCACACGCCAGAGCACTGGGGAGCTGCACGTCCTAGTGATAAGCAAATCTGAGCCTATAATTAAGTGCTCCTTTAGGCACAAAATACATATGGCTTGATCTCTTTTTAAAAAAGTATTTTTAGAAAATAAAAGTGTTCTTTTTATCTGCATCATATTGTCTATGACGGCCCAGTTTGATAAACCACCAAAATGAGCAAATCTGTCCAATTTTGCTTTGCCAAAAACAAATTTTGGTAATTTATGTTATGAAAAGATGAGCAAATCAGTAGGCTTTTCTTTTACTGCTTCTTTCTCTCACAAAATACATTGAAGTCAATGGATTTTAATAATATAGTATATAAGGCGATAGTGGCATGATGCTTAAAAGAGAGGCGTATTATTATAGTTCTCTACAACAGATAGGAACTGCACATGTTTTGCTGATTCCTTCAATAGAGAATAATAAAATAAAAATGAAAGAGAGCATTCACTGGAAAGCCATCATGTAAGTGCAAGGACAGAGGTTGCATATTGTGCTTGTGCGTGCTCTTTTTTTTCCAGACTATGACCTAATGTTTGGCTGGGCACTTACGACATCATGCCTCATCAGCCACTGTCATACACCACCCCAGGGGATACCTCCAACCGTGACCTGGCTTCATATCCTGAATTCTCAACTACCAGCTATACACAACCTCCTACTAACACTCTGCTGAAACCCTGCAGAGAAATCAGCATGCAACCCAAGAAAGCTTCTTTTTCTCTGGAATAAAAATTAATATTACTTGTCATATTTCATGTCTGAGCTCTTTTCATGCTTTATCCTCTGGTAATGAGGGCTAAATTACCAATATTAGTAGATTTTCATGGCTAGCACAGAAAGAGCTGTTACCAGAATAAATGTTTGCCTTGCTTCTGTTGGACACAGACTTTGTTAACGCGGCTTTGCTAATTATTTCTAAATAGGCAATAATCTGCATCCCCCAGTGCTGAGTTGTGAATTGGCCGCGTACCTGCTATTTCCCTTATTTACATGTTTTACAACTTTATCAACTACACTAATTACACTCTGAGCACTGTTTAAAATTTTCTGTTAATAGAGATACAATGATGCACCAGAGGATGCGTATTTATGCCATAATTATGCCTCTGTTCCTATGATGCAGTCTCCAATTAGCTGTCTGCGATAGCACACGCAGCTGCCTGATATTCTAAAGCACGGAAACATCTGCATGGTAGATGATATGCTCACATGGATTTTTTTTAAGCCTAGAAATTTGCACCCAAGGGATTGCAGACAAATACTGTAGGAACCTGTCAAATGTAGGGATGATTAGAGGCATTCACCATGGCAACATTAGAGCAGCCATGTCACAGAAGAAGAGGACACATGTCTAGATAAAACCATTAGAAACATTTGCCTTTTTTTGTGCCATAGTGTTTCCAACTGTCTCTTTTTACTGTTTGCTTTAAATAATCTCAAAATTCCAGTTTAAGTCTGAGGGAGATCTGCTGCCACTCTACAATAGTGCTTTCTCAGCATGCATTAGGGTTTAAAACAAAAAGATTTTGTTCAAGGGTATAGGACATTGCAAATCATTTATCTGTATGTTCCCTTCCATACAGAATTTTTTTTCAAAATTTTTTTGCTGCATCTCATGTTCCTTTTAAGGCAAAGTATTAAATAATGAGCAGTGGGGAAAAGAATATGGCTGCCATTCAAGCTGTTTATTCTGTGCGCTCAGGTCTCTTTGTTATTTATTTTACATTCTATTCCTCTAAATTTGGTTTATTAACGCCCAAGTTTAACAAATATACACGGAGCTATACTTACTCATAATTTAGGTAGATTTGGTGTGTTGAAATGTTTAAAGTACATTCATTTTTTCATTATCTGGGGTGTATTATAGTTGGGCTAAGGTTATGGCCTAATGGAAGTCCGTGAAGCCTAAACCAACATTAGACTTTGCATATGGTTTGCTATAAATCATTGAAAAGTGCTATGTACCATGCTAGCACTATATATATATATATATATATATATATAATGATGATTGTATATTTATTTTACAAAAAGCCATAAGTCTTAAACAATCATTACACAATAAAATAAAATCAGTATCATTAAAATAAACTAACAAAAAAAATCAGTAAAATAGAAATATAACTTTTAAAGCTTTACTATATCTTCACTTGCAAAACCCGCACTTTATTCTAAGAATCCTCTATATATGTATGCAGGTAAAAGAATAACATTTGGATATTGTGGATCTTTTTTTTTTTTTCATTTGTGTTGCTTACTGAAAAGGCATCTTTTTCAAATACAAGTTGTTTTGGACAGTGTCGCATGAAACGTTTCCCCTCTTAGATACAGAGAATGGGGTTCTGCTTGAATGAACGTCGGTTGATAAGCTCTGCACATCTAGGATTTTGTTTGCCCACATAGTAATGTTAAACAAAAGCTCTACAAAATGCAGCGAAAGGATGCAGGGAAGAAAAAGACTAATACCAAAGTGGTTTTTTTTCCTTTCCTTTTTTTTTTTAATAAAGGGAAAAAGAATGCTAATCGGATGCATATGGATAGAACATCTTAATTGATTAGGTTGCAAAGAAGCTACTATAATTATATTTATAAGATTTCAGGACCTTTTGTTTTTCTTAATATACTGTGATTTAATGCATACTTATATTTACAGCAGTATTTATTTAATCTATGTATAGTGTATGTAATATGTATGTTGGTATTTGCCTAGATGATTGTCCATTTCTCAGTATTGAGAAAAGTCGTTAAACTTTCTCTGTCTGTCTCTCTTTTTAGAGTGAGCCCTATGCCACCACAATTTAAAATATTGCCATTCAATATTATATACCTCATTAGTTTAATATATACAAGAAGGATTTTTACAAAACCCAGTGGCATTCTATGTGCTGACATAGACACAGAGAATGAATTAAATATCACAAAGGCATGGCAGATCAGATTTAGTTGACAAAAAAAAAAATGTACTTAAAGCAACACCATTTTTTGGAGTGATGAATGGATATGTAGCATGCTGCTGTTGATACTGACTGTGTGTTGTAATAGGATTCCTGTTATGAAATGGTAGGCTAGATTTATATTTAGGACAACAATTTGTAAAAACAAAATATTGATGGCAATATGCATTGGAGATGATATGATAAAAAAGAAAATTAACACTTGCATTACTACAATATGCTTGAGGCTCTTTTTAACAGAAAAAAAAGGTTTTTGATCTGGATGAAAAAGAAGTTCCCAAGGGGAAAAATGCCATCCTTGTCTTTGATTACCTCACCAATTCTGTTCAGGAGGGGCTGTGAGTGTGGGTGAGGGTCAGCAGCAAGGGCTTGGGAGTGAACACAGAAAGATTGATAAAAATAAAAAAAAAACTTTCACACAATGCATGCCAGTGGATGAATGATCTAAACTAGGAGAAATTAGCTGAAATGAAATCAGTGGAGCATTCAGGCCACGAGGTCACTGTAGGCTATATGGATTCAGGTGGCTGTTGTGTACATGGGCATTGTGTATACAGAGAAAAGCAGGATAGTCAGCAGAGATGGGGCTAGTCACAAACTAAACCTGGGAAGGTGGATGTTTTACAAATAAGAAGACAAAATAATATGTACATTGTTTCCAATGATTCCTTGTAAAGAGGGTTTTCCCTTTTCTCTCTTTTCCGTCTAATTTTTTTTTATTCTATTTTTCTAGGCAGGCAGATGTTTTTCTCCAATGAAATATAATAAAAGTCAGTAAAAAAAAATATTCACAATGTGAAAAATTTGTTTTTTGGTGGACAGTATTTCCTTTGTGCAAATTCAAAGTAGCTTTTTGTGAACCCAGAAACCTTATACGCCAGTGGAAGAAATATTGTTAATTGTATCATTTGCAAGTGTTTGTAGTGTATGTAATACAAGTTCTTACTAAAAAGGTCATTATTTGTGCACCGAATGAGTACTCTGCCTTTAAGCGGGCCTTACAAGTGTGCACTATAAAAAAATGTAATAATGAATAATATGATATTATGACATTGTGAAATAATTTTTTTTAATCTATGCATTTTTTTCCACGTATGACTTATATCACATTTCTCTCAATAAGTCTGGAATGTGTTTTTCCAGCGATTGGCAACTGACACCTCTCAATAGCCTTTGGCTGTTAATGGGATGCTAGAAATTGCATTATAACAGCTGGGAAGTTGTTATAAGTTAAAAAAAATAATACCATTAGGAGTCTATAGAAAGCCTGCTGAGAATAGGCGTGAACTATATTGTTTGTCCTTAAAGGAACAGTAACATCAACATTTTTTTAAAAAAAATTCATTAGTATACAACGGAAAAAAAAACACCAAGACAAATTTAACTTTAAAATAGCAGAGCCTTTATTAAGAAATAACTTACAGAAACTCCACTTCCTGTTCTCTTCAGAAAAGGCTACATGGCGACCATCCATTCTGCGGTGCTCAATTTCTCCTCCCTGGCTTCCTTTTAAAAAAATGTTTTTGATGTTACTGTTCCTTTACAGGCTGATACCTTTTCCAAGTCTTAAATTTGGAATAGGTAATATTATAACGCACAAGTAACATGGTGTGAAAATTTCCTTTTCAATGTGACATTGTATGATCAAAGCCACAACTAAGTATGTGGAAGTACTCTTGGCACTTCACACTTGCAAAATTTACTTTGGTGGTCTGATTGACTACAGATAGTAAGGGACAGATTTATTAAAGGGCAAAGTGGCTTACACTAGCAACTTTTCACCAGTGTTGCCACCTGTAGGGACATCACGATTTACTAACAGGCACAGAGGCCATTCACTAGCAAAAGAGACTGGTGCTAGCGGTCCTTTGCACTCATATCGCCTGGCGACTTTTCGCTCCAGCGAACGGATGCTACTTCGCAAATTCACTAAAATGCGGATTTTACTGAACGCCACATCAGACCAGGCAAAGTGCATTAAAGTAGCTAGATCTTCCTCAATCTTCTGCCACTTACATTATATTCTGTGAGCCAAAAATGCATCAAAGTCCAAAAAACGCTGGTGTCTTTTTTCAGCCTGATTGCCTACATAAGTCATAACAAACGTTTTTTACAATTTTTACATTTGCTAACATATGGAACATAAATTTTACAGTGGGCACATGTGTATGGCATTAGCATAACTCTATTGTCTTTATTAAGGTTCTCTGGACATTTTAAAAGTGTGATTTGTAAATATATGCACCAACATTTAACATATAGATGTCCATTCAACTTGAAATTTCCTGCTATATGCAAATTGACCTGAGAGCAAGATCCCTAGTGAAGTTTTGCTAGGCAGAAATGAACGCTAGCCCATATTCACTATGAAATGCTCGCATTGCTGAAGAAACTCTAGCAAAAAATCGCCATTGTTCGATGCCTGGAACGTAACTCTGCGTTTTAGTGAATTAGTGTTGCCTGAGAAAATGTTCACATGGCCAAATGTTGTGCTGGGTGTGAAGTGGGTGCTGGCGACTTTTTGCCGGTTAGTAAATCTGCCCTAAGAGGGTTATATATAGTGATGGACGAATTTGCGCCGTTTCGCTTCGCCTAAAAATTCGCGAATTTCGCGTGAAATTCGCGAAACGGCAAAAAATTCGCGAAACGGCGCCGGCGTCTTGTTTTTGACGCCGGCGCCCGTTTTTTCGACGCCGGCGCCCGTTTTTGACGCCGGCGCCCGTTTTTTTGACGCCGGCGAATTTTCGCGGGCGTTTCGCGAATTTATTCGCTGGACGCGAATCGCGCAAATTCGCCGCGAATTCGCGCCTGGCGAATAAATTCGCCCATCACTAGTTATATACTAAATTCCAAATTTATCTAATTTTTTAAATAAAATATAACCATGACCAAACAGTAATACCCGATTTGACCTTATTTATTTGTAAAAAAAAAATGTGATCAGTTCGGTTAAAAACTCGACAAACTAAGTGAAAACCCGAATCTTACAATTTTTTCTGATTTTTTTCCCTAATAGCTCGATTTTTTATGGCTTTTAGTAACCTCTGCCACTGACTTGTACACAACCTCAGCAGGTCTGATATGGCGGATTTTCTGATTCAGGCTTTTTGCTGCATCGGGCTTTAATAAATAATAAAAAAAAATTGAGTTTTGCCCCACTGATAGTAGTAATGTAATTTTAGACCATAACTCACAAGGGGGACAACCTGAATAAATACACATTTTTTCAAATTGTCTTGGTTTCAGTGTGCCTAGCTATCCACTTACATTTTTCTGTTTTGGTTTGATTCTCATACTAATTGATAAATCACATTGAATCTGAAATTACATTTGGAAAGGCTTTCAATGGCAAACTAAGGAAAGGGGGCATCCCCCATAAGTACACTTTTTAATGATGTTGTTAAAATTTCACACCATAACTATCACAGTGGGGGTAGCTGCTAATTAACTTTATGCTGATAACTTGCTTCTAATTTTTTGGATTGTATTTTTCTTTTTTTAATTTGAAGCTTTAATTGGGATCAGTGTACCCACAAGTGCCAACTGCTATTTTAACAATATGAGTATGTGAATCATCCTTACCTGCTGTGAAGTTTTGGCTTGCTGCTATAAAACTTAAATCAAATGGCTGAATATAATAGGTGCTTGGTGCCTCCAATAACAATACTCATAAACACAAAATAAGGGATACTTACACACAGAGAGGCATTTTATTAGACATTCCAGCATGGAGCTGTGTAGGTAGGTGGTGTGGTGTGTTTATCTTGCTCCAAGACTAGGGATGTAGCGAACCGCCGATAATGTGTTCGCGAACGCCGTTCGCGAACACCGGCAAAAAATGCGAACAGTTCGCGAACAGTTCGCGAACTTCGAACATCCGAAAATCGTTCGATTCGAACGATCGCAGGATTTTAATCGTTCGATCGAACGATTTTCGTTCGAATCGAACGAAAATCGTTCGATTTTAGCGACCGAATGGTCGAATGGTCGAACGATTTTGACACGAACGCCTATTGGCGAACGTCGCGCGACGTTCGCGAACTTGCGGCGGACGCGAACAGCCGATGTTCGCGCGAACAAGTTCGCTGCAGAACAGTCCGCGACATCCCTATCCAAGACTGCCCGGAGCAATATGGATTACAGAAATACATCCATTTAAACTCTGTATTGAGGTTTTCACAATCATAAACCAAATATCAATTATAAGGTGGTCACATACTTTCTAATCATACCAAACAGGGCCGTCCAAACCCACCAGTCCAGAGGGATGGTTTCTGGAGGACTGACTTATCAGACTCTGGAAGCTCTTGTGAGCAGGGCCCTCTGATCCTTTTTTTATTGTGTGACCCCCGTTTGTTAAAAATTAATGTAAAACATTTGGTGCTGGATAAAACCAATATCCTATCCCGAAAACTGGCCTGAAAACCCTACTTATTTATGAGGAATTGTAAATAATATGGTCTTGGGCACTCCTATCCATAGGCATCTTTCCCTCAAATGAAGCACATACTTATGGATCCAATTCCATTGGGACTGTGTGTCCAGTTTTTATCTTGCTCAGGGGACACGAATGGAATTCTCCCCCAGTTAAGTGTATAGGGTTTCTGCATATTTTTATTTTGTTATATTATTTACTATTTTAATAGTAACTTATAATTCTATTTGCATGTCATTTACTAATATCTCATTTTTGTAAGTGTTAACTTTTATGTATAATAAAGATGAAGTAAGTCTGTTGTGATGAACCCATAGCCTGAAAGTGTGTAACCGACTGTGCCTTAAGTCTCTGCATGCTGAAAGTATATGTTAAGAATAATCAACTATGCTGTTGGTAGAAAGACACTGGGGCAGATTTACTAAAGGGCGAAGTGTCTTTCAGAAATACCATCTGCAGGGACATCACCAATTCACTAACAGGCGTAGAGGACAATTCGCTAGCAAAAGAGACCATTGCTCGCGTAATTTCATGCCCTATCACCAGGCGGAATTTTGTTCAAACAAACGATCATTACTTCGCAAATTCACGAAAGGGTGAATTTTACATACTGTTACCTCTTTCACCAGAGTTTTCTTCGCCACCTTAGACCTGGCGAACTGATAAGATAAATCTACATCCTCCGCAATTTTATGTCAGTGACATCATATCCTGCATGCTGAAAAGTCATAAAAATTAGAAAAAAGTGGGATTGTCTTTAAAAGTTCTAACTATTAAAAAAAATAGTTTTAACATTTTTTTTAAACATTTGAGGGGCATGCCACATTTTTTTAGGGTGGGCTCATGTCTAGGGCATTAGAGGATCTCTTTTGTCTTTATTAGTTGCCACTTCAAGCATTTACAACAACATTGTTGTGTTTTGGTTGCCGAGGATGAACAGAGTATAACAGTGCTTTATAATCAGGCTCATGCAGCCATTGCACAACAGCAAACAACTCTAACATCACAAGCTGTATAGCAAGTATGCACAGTATAAGTCTTGAGCACAGTGACATCTACAGGCCATTTGCATAAACACCACAAACATCTCTAATAAAGACATCTATATGACATATATGAACCCCCCCTATTCAAGTTGACCTAAGCATAAGTGTCCTAACTAAGTTTCACTAGGCAGAAACGAACGCTAGTATAAGTTCGCTATGAAATGCTCGAGCAGAAGAATTTACACTAGCGAAACTTCTCCAGGGTTTGGCTGCAGAGACGCAACTTTGCTTTTTAGTGAATTAGCATCTGCTCTACGAATGAATGTCTGACTAAGTGGCACGTAGTGTGGCAGAGCATTCACAGGCATAAATGTGACTTTTCTGTGTTTAAATGTAAACTAGCTCTTGTGTGTGGTTGATGTGTTTCTGGCTTCACACCACCTCAAAAGTGTGTGTATTTGCAGTGTCTGGGTGTCAGAGCTGGTTTGCAATGTGTAGGTAGCTCTAATAGAATTAAGGGTACAAGGGTATTCTCTTTTGAGAATCCTGCTTACCATTATAAAATCAGGCATCCTGCATTTGCCAGACAAAAAGTATTTTTGAATTGCAAACACTGTGCTCTGTACTGAAACCTTCAGAAATGGGTGTTGGAGAAATATATCCAATTCCAGTTTTAAGCTCAAGTCAGTGTACAGAAAGCTTGATGTAGAGAGATCAGGTTGGTTTCTTTCTGAATGACCAGCTTGTATTTATTGAGTTGCTGGCCCTAGAGCCCTGGAGGGAAAGTCTAATCCAACATATTGCTTTAAAGGTGACCTAAACCTTCTGTGGCAGTACTCCTTTACCCAAATGCATCTCGGCTACAGCCAGCATTCTCTATCTAGGGTGAAAGCAGGGTGGGAGCTGTAATACAAAAACCATAGAGATGAATTCTTAAAGAAACGCAGCTCAATAGATTTCCCCCAAAGCCCTATAGGGCCAGCAGCCCAAGTGATGCAAGTGAGAAGTGTGTTTATATTTACCTCTCTATTCTTGGTTTCAAATGTTTATTTGTACCCAGAAGGCTTTGTGTACTGTGGTTATGAAAGGTACATTAGCAGACACAAAGAATGGAACAATTAAACTATAAGGAAAGCCTATCAAAGTTGGGGTTATCTTATCTGGAGAAAACAACATTAAATGACTTTTAAATAGAGAAAGACAAGAAGCCACCCTTTTAGTTGGGTAGAATGTAATTTTTACCTGAATAGTGCAACTAGTTCATAACAGTAATTATCCAGGGCTACAGTAATCTTAACAGGTACAGATATGGGAGTGGGATTTATGTTTTATTAACTATGTAACAAGAAATAAACACAGAATATTTTTTAGGATTCTGTTGCCATTGAGGTGAAGCTTGTTATACTGTTACTTTGTCTAGTTCTCCACAAAAGTATCCAGTACAGGCATGGGAGCTATTGTTCAGAATGCCTTGGACCTGGATTTCTGTAATTTGGATCAACAATAAGTCAACTAAAAATCATTTAAACATTAAATAATAAATAAACTCAATAGCACAATTATATCTTAGTTGGGATCAAGTACAATATACTGTTTTATTATTACAGAGAAAAAGGAAATACTTTTTTAAAAAAGTCAGTTATTTGTTTAATCTTTATGGGAGATGGCTGTCCCATAATTCAGAGCTTTCGGGATAATGGGTTTCCGGATAATGGATCCCATACCTGTACTGTAAATACAGCAAAATAATTTGTGGAGAATTTTGTAGGACACAACTTCTTGCCTTGTGTGATGTACACGCCATAATATGAAGTTAAACCTATTTAGGGACATAATGGTGCAAACTTAAAATAATTACCAAACAAGCTATCGTAATGAATTAAGCTATCCAGTGAGTTCGCTGATCCCTATGCCTAGGTTTCCATAAGTAATTGTCCTCACTCACGAGCAACATATTTGAAAACAGTCTTATACATCAGTAATAGTTCTTAAAAACTTTAGAGCAGTAATTTTCAGATTGTGGTGCCAGTCCCCTTAGAACTGAGATTAGGGTATCCTGTCTGAAGGTCAGTTAGGGTAATATTTGGGTGGGATGCACATTGACACCCCTACATATTCCTGGAAGTCCAACTTGTGTAGCAACAATGGTAAGATTTTAGGTGGACACTTAGGGGTATATTCATCAGAGTGAAGTTAAAGATTGCCACAGTCTGCTACAGGGAAATTCCACCACTCACCATCAATTTCTATGGGATTTTTTATGGCGTATTTATCAAAGGATGAACTTTCACTTTCACCCATTGATAAATAGTAAGACAAAACAGAGGTGCCAAAAGGATAAAAATAGCTAAAAACACTTAAAAACCCAATGGGTAATTCAGAGGAGGTAGTAATTAACTTACCTCCTCCAAGCAGACACCAATGGAAGTGGTAATTTTCAATCATAGTTTATTCACAAAAAAAATGTTTTGTGAATAAACTATTATTGAAAATTACCACTTTCGTTGGTGTCTGCTTGGAGGAGGTAAGTTCATTACTACCTCCTCTGAATTACCCATTGGGTTTTTAAATGCTTTTAGCTATTTTTATCCTTTTTGGCGCCTCTGTTTTGTCTTACTACCATATAGAGTCCACCCCGAGTGGAGGGGTATCATCCCCATTTTCTTCTTCTACAGAGAGCGACGTTTTATTCCTGAGTGGGGTCAGGATAATCTCCCCACCTGCCTATACAGTGGTTGCCTATCGGTAACCCTGGTTTGTGAGTATTAACTTGTTTACTCTACCATTACTCCCTGTAAAAACATTTTACACTATTGGGGCTCTTGGTGTTCCTTTTTGTCTCCATTTTATACAAACCCATTGATAAATACTCTTTTAAAATCCCATAGAAATTAATGGAGGGTGGCAGAATTTCACTCTAGAGGACTGTGGTGATCTTTAACTTCACTCTTAAAATAAATACGCCTTATTTGTCAAACGTCTTAGTGGCCAAATGCCTGATACCTTTGATGTAGGAAAAAGGATGACTTAAAGGAATATATATGGTCCTTACTACTCTAGATATTCAAAATATGACTAGTATCTAAAAGCCTAAAAGGTCTATTTTGTAGATACTGTATGAGGATGTAAAACGTAAACAGTTTAGGGTTCTGAACTTTATCTTATACTGAGATTTTTCTTCATGCTCTCCTTTGTGTTTGATAAGTTTGCTTGTTAGGCATAGGAAGGCCCAGAAATGAGTAACACCAATAAACACTGATCATCTTGTGGCAAATATGCCTAAGGAATACTTGGGTTTATACAAACCAGAATCATTTAGATAGCAAATAATTTGCCTTGTCGAGAGTAATTTGTGAGTCTTGAAAAGAGATTTACCTTTATTTTATATTCTTCAAGGGAAGGTAAAAAAGCTGCAAAACCAGAGAAACCATACATTTCTAGAAAATAAAATCATGGTTTAACTGTGGCGGAACAGAAAAAAAGCAAAAATGTGAATACTGGAATATAAAATCAGGGTTCCAGTGTTTTAAATAAAGAGATGGAAACGCATAACCCACTGGAAAAACACTTCTCTGTGTGAGCAGGAAAAAAATCACTGCTAGGTAGGGATGTAGCGAACCGCCGAGTATGTGTTCGCGAACGCCGTTCGCGAACACCGGCAAAAAATGCGAACAGTTCGCGAACTGTTCGCAAACTTCGAACATCCGAAAATCGTTCGATTCGAACGATCGAAGGATTTTAATCGTTCGATCGAACGATTTTCGTTCGAATCGAACGAAAATCGTTCGATTTTAGCGATCGAATGGTCGAATGGTCGAACGATTTTGACGCGAACGCCTATTGGCGAACGTCGCGCGACGTTCGCGAACTTGCGGCGGACGCGAACAGTCGAAGTTCGCGCAAACTAGTTCGCCGGCGAACAGTTCGCTACATCCATACTGCTAGGTAATGGTAATAAAAACTGATAATGGGAAGAATATTCGCAACATTAAAATGTATGTCTCTGCGGGAACAAATTTTCTTTCTCACAATTCAGGAGGCCCATTTATCAACATTCTCATTTTAGTGGTTTTATAGGTTTTTTTTAACCATGAATAAACTAATTTTCTTTAAAACCACTAATGGCATGTCATTTATTAAAAGATGCAGATAGTATAAGCACGAATGAGAAAAAAAACTGATCAATGCTCTAAATTATACAAAAACAAATATCATTTGTATTGTATTTTTTGTAGTTTTTACACTTAATAAATGCCGACTTTTTGGAGTTTTAGAGGAATTTTAAAAACACACATTTTTAAAGAAAAAATGGGATTCCTGGAAACAATAGAAATGTGAATGTTAGTAAATCAGCACAATAATATGGCTTTTGTGAACCTGGAAAGTGACCAAAGATTGCAAATTTTATAGTTTGTGATAGTGTGAAGAGTATTTATTAAAACGTCTTACTGAAAAAAGTTATGTTTGCTCCAAATATTTACACTACTTTCAAGCACTTCTTATAATTGCTCAATGAACAATTAAAATTTGCAATGCAGTAACAGTCAATGAAGACTATTACATCTTAAAATGTGAACCTTTAATCTTATTTGCGCAATTTTTTTTTCTCATTGAGACTTTTATTAAATTTCCCCCAAATGATAAATTCATGTTTGTTTCAACAGCTTTATATCCAGTTTAATTATACTGATTGGAAGAATCCTGCAATGGAAACTATTAAGCATAGTTTGAAAGAAGGAAAATTAAAAACAATACAATGGCATTGCTGTATAATATCTAAGAATATAAGGCTTTTAAAAGGCTCAAATCTGCTACATTTCCTGACCACCTGACAAGAGCTTTTGCAAGTACTAAGCATAAGCATATTACAATAAAGGTGAATGGGGATCTATTTCAGGGGTTTTGGCCTGCCTCCCAAACTAATAAAAGCTAATAAAAATTAAACCTCTATATGCGTGTCACTACTCTAAAGGTAAAACATGTATGACAAGCTAATTTTTAGATATAATTTAATTATACAGTAAGTACAAGTAAGATTTTGCCTTCCAGTCCTTTAAGTACCACTTTGAAGACACGTCTAATGAGGAAAATATAACGAAAAGTGAGAAGGAAAAGCTATGGTGTATTACAAGAAAACATTAGATATGTACTAGATTTACTCCTACATTTTTGCAATAAAGAAAGGATAGATAATAGCCATGATATATAAATTTGCTTATATCAGCGTAGTGCACAGCTTTACAAATCAACAGATTAAGAATCTTGCACAGTATCAGTCACACTTTCTGCAGAATTTGCTGAAATAAATACAGAAGCTCCATTTTAAAGAATAAATAAGTAGTGTTATTATTGGAATGGAGTACAATTTAACATCCTTGTGGTTTGTGGAAAAAATTTTATGTGCCTGCTGGCTTTTCAATAAAAATCAATTATGCCTTAAATGTGAGCAGTAGTCAACATCCTATAGACTATAAATTCAATTTCATACTCAGAAATATGGATTAGCTGAACTTGATGCCCTTCCATTGATTTCAGAAAGCAAAACCTGATAAAGTAAATAATAATAAAAAGCTCTGTGACACTCCACATCAAGTTACAGATTTCCATATTTTTGTGGGGACTTTACAACCAGAGAAATACTCTTGCTTCTGAAATATGTATTATCTGAAATATTGCTGTGTATTCTGCAGAATAAACCATAGAAGTTTATTCTTATCATAGCCTAGCTAAATTGTGATATTTTTCCCATAGATAACTGGAGCCCTATGGCCATTTTACAACTTGAAATTGATTCAGGGTGTTTTAGATGGTAGTTAAGTAAGTACCTTACTGTAGAAATGCTTCCTAGGTTTTTCTGTTCAAATTATTTACATCACACAATTAATTACGAGATATTCAAGTCATAAAGTAATCTTAAACAACATATACACGTCAAAGCTCAATGTTTTTACAGTATATTGCTACAGTGTCCTGTACATATTGTACTTACATTCATAACATAAGTAACATTTAGATCAGTGCCTCCCAATCTGACTAAAGACATTGCTTTTACACACATTTATATATAATCTCTAAATTTTTAATTTTATTTTTTAAAAAATCATTAATATGCAAGGTGTTGGCAATTTAAGTGAGCTATGTAAAGAAGTACGGTAGTAGATAAGGGTCACTATAGTGTGCAGAGTGCATTATTACACAAAATGTTCCATGTTTTTAAACAAAGTTCAGTATTTATTTCCTCAATTCCAGCCTAATTGTGGCCATAAGGGAGATTTTACCCTTGGACCAACTGTGCCCCCATCAAAACATGTCTCATTTTGTCACAAATCAGACACAACTATGCTCCAAATTGAGACCAAAGTCCCCTGCAAGAATTGATAGGAACCCAGGAATTATGCCAGCTTGAATATGGCAGTGGCACCATAGTTCTCCTGCATCAATAGGAGCATTTCAGATCAGAAGGCAGAGCAGATGCACGACTATATGAAAGTGCAAGTAGCATCCATAGACACAAGTACTTTTAATGAATGGTGTAAGTGGTGTAACTAGATGTTACTGGGCCCCACAACAAATAAATTTTAGGGCCCCTAACATATCCAAAGGTTATCCTGTTTTACCAACATATATATATATATATTTATAGACATTTGACTGCCTTCACCCCTAAATCTTTAGAATGTAAGTTATGGTCATCAATATATTTATATGGCTATTGCTGATTTTTCGAGACAAGCAGTTGCATATATACATTGCAAATGTTATATTAGAAAAGATAATTATTATTGATCAAAGATAAGGTATTCTTTTGACACTGAGAAGCTGTTTATTTTCTAAAAATTATTAAGGGTTTTGGACTTTTTTTATATTTTAGTATGAAAATCATAATCGTATTACTCTAATGCCATAGGAAATTACATAGGAAAGTATTTGTGTTGGTATTTTAAGCATTGCTGCCTTGATTAAATAGCTTGTTGTATACTGTATATACATAGACAGACCTTTTTGTAATATTGTATATATGGCAAAGCCACGCTGGTGGCGAAACGGCTGTCGAGGTGCAGCGCCTGCTGTGGATGCGGGGATCCCTGCCTGGAGGTCTGCTATGAGAGTTAGCCATTTACGCTGACACAACACGGAGCCGCATTGGAAACGCCTAACACAGAGCTACAGGGGAGACGCCATTGGATTCCACTGGTCGGTAATCTTTTCGCCACGCTGAGGCGGTTTATCGTGGGGGACATGAGTAATTGTGCTATTGAGCCTTTCCGCCCCTCCCGCTGATTTGGATTTAATTATGACCAATCCCACTCCACATTAGTGGGCTCCCCGTGCATACTGGACTCCGCTGCGGGCACACCCCCCCTACAAGTAGCCTTGACACAGCATTATATTTCAAAGCACACAGTGATTACAGGGGTGTTTCTCCTAAACGGAAAGCCGTGTAACTTTTCAAACCCTGGGACACTTTATAATTGTGCACTTGCAGCAATTTATTCTGGACACCAATACCGGACATTTGGAGGCCACATACCCAATCAGAAATTAGGACCTTTATTCTATCATTGGATAGCATCGTCCAGCACATAGAGACACATTCCATTCTGGATAGTAGTCCATTTACTAGTGTATTCTTGCACTAGTGCATAAATTTGATTTGCATTAAGGGATCCCTTTACCACATGCAGCGCTGCTTATATTTTAATTGGTTTTAGCTTAGGTGTTTTGGCATAGTGTTGAATAAATATTGCCTTTTATCTTACCACACGACTTATTCTAATTGAGTGTATTTGAACTATATGGGCAGGGGATTAAGTCCCATTGGGTTGCGCATACAGATTGTAGATATGGCATTGGTCAAAAGGTGTGACAATGCTGTTTTGTTTTATGCATTCTTCAAACTATTGATGCTCAGCAGGGAAGGTGAGTGTGGATTTATCTTGAATACTAAGGGGTGGGATGACATGTCATTTGCTCTCCTGTTGATAAGTTAAGACAGAGTTCTTCATGATATTACTGTTCCAAAGGCAGCAGCCTCGAAAAGGCCATAACCTAATCTCTGCAAACTAGAGGTATAACTTGATACTGTATTTGTACAGCAATGAATATACAAGAAGCACTGTATGAAAAAAAATGTATACATATATACTGGTATACGTGACAAGTTTAAATAATATATGTTAAAATCAGTCCCACAAAAAAAAATCTCTAATTGATGAACGTCACATTGGTGCATGTAAGGACTTTGTCCTGTTTCAGTACATGGTGTAAGTGGTTGCAGTATTAATGATATTTGCATACATTTCAGAAGGGGAAGGTAGTTGGTGCTATAGATCCTTGAGGGGGAGCAGCTGCCAGATGTCAGTCTATGAGAGACATGTCTGGCACTGATAGATATAATTACTGATTTGGTTACACAGGGAAGCCTTCAGAGCTTTAGCTGTTAATGAACTTATATTATCACCTAAATAGCTGAAGCCAAAGTTTTTATATACTGTCCCTTATATCATAAATTAGAATATACTTTCATCTGAAATGTGTAAACATATAAAATTAATTCAGTTGAAGCATAAACTTTAACTTTGTCTTTCCAGCTGTCAATGAACTAGGACTAGGAGCATCCTATGACAGACAAAGCTATCGACAAAATACTAAAAATCCCTGATAAAAGATGTCAGCTTGGAAGCCTGTGATCTAGCAATGGGAAAGGGAAATGACACACAATAAGATTTGTTACCAATGGGACTGCAGGGAAATGTGGAAGAACGCATTTTCCTGCAATTAAGCCTGACCATCACAAGTAATGTGTTTTACATACGGTAATCCAACGTTTAGTGAATGGCAAGGCATTCTCAAGAGATTTGTTGTCCACGGTTGTGCAAATTTCACATGGACGACTAATATCATTGTGTACCATTGCCCTAAAAACATAAAGTTTCTTTCTGATGCGTTACCTTCATGTTTCATTTCTTCAAAACTACCAAATTTTCACCATATCATATGAGGCCGAATTAATGATTAGTAGGCAGTAGTGCTAAATGTTTAATTTTATATCTGAAAATACTCCAGCTAAAACCTGTCGAAAACATGTAGAAGTCAATGGCAGATGTACTCTTTACAACTGGAAGATCATTCTTTGCTTCGTGGTTTTTGAGATTTTTGGGTGTTTTTGAATAGTGAAATAAAATATAATAAGATTATAAGTCAACAAGGAGTTCTGTATGACTATAATGGAACAGGTAATGGAGCTCCAATGGGACTTATAATATCGTCATATTTTGCGACAGAAGGGACATTATTTATTATAATGTACAAGTTCACTGAAGACATTTGATCACATAGTGATGGAGGGGAGTGCAAAGCAGAGTTCTTTAAGGGTCAGTAACACCAAAGAAATGAAAGGGCTCCATATACTTACCATGCTTGGACAGGTTTACAGACAGTGACTGAAATTGTAGCTCTTTCAAGATACTTCCTCTCAGGTAGTTGTAACTGTTTTTAGTGTAACCTAATGTAACACAGTTTTAGTTCAGACTAACATTTACTGGTACAGCATAATGTTACTTTGGATTTCAAGCATTCAGATATGCCTCCACAATTTGACTGGTGGGTCACTATCTCAGCTAAACCTTTGGCTTTAGGGATTTGTAAGGAAATCTACCTTTTTTAGCAAACAGCAAAAAGCAAAGCATAAAAAAGCAAAAAAAGAGAAAACCCTTAAGCTTCTCCAAACTGACAGATCAGACAAAGTCAATTCATGTCAATGGAAAGTTGCTGCTTTCTAAGAAGCTGCTGGAGAAATTTTCATCCTGCATTCACAAAGTATGCTCAACATGCTCATCCCCCTCATGGAAGAAACAACATTAGCCATATTTGCTAGCTCTTTGCGCAAGCACAGGACTGCTCGTTCTAACTCACCCATTGAATTTCTAAAACTCCTATAGGGAATTAAAAAAAAGTTGTCATAAAAAAGGCACTATGCAAACAAATATCTTCTTTGCACTTAGTTAAAAAATTTTGAACAAGTTGAAACAGCCTGAAATTTGCACCTAAAATGGTCTACCTTCAAGCAGGCCTTTAAAAATACACAGTTAAAACTAGCACTATAATAACTGAATAATATTACATTACATTTTGAGTTTTTTTCTTTTTTTCCATCTACAACTTAAATCCCATTTTACCACTGGAGTCCACACTAAACAGTAGTTCCTGTGACCTCTTCTGCCTACTTGGTTGTTAGTATCTACCTGTCCTAAATAGATTTACATACATTCCTAAAAGAAAATATATCACATGTTACACTTCTCTTACCATATAATACATAAACTGTCAATAATAATAAGCTTTCCCATTATGTAATAAATGTATTATCGGTATGGCACCATCCAATATGCTCAGGACCTGGGTTTTTCCAGATAAGGGCCAAGATACCTAAAGTCCATAAAAAATTATTTAAACATTAAATTAACCAAAAAGGATTGTTTTTACTTGTTATATGCTAGTTAGGATCAAGTACAAGGAACAGTTTTAATTCTACAGAGAAAAAGATAATCATTTTTTTAAATAATAATTTTTTTATTGAAATGAAGTCTATGGCAGAGGCCTTTATTTTTATTCAGAGTTTTCTGTATAACGGATCCCATACCTGTAGCAGGAAAAATGCAAAACACACAGCATTATTTCTCTTTAATATCTCTTTATTAAATCTCTTTAATATTTCTTTTAATATCTGATATGATTTGAGAGCACACTGTGACTCAACCACATGACAAAACAAGATTATGCATGTGCACCAGTGTGCAGCCCATGTAATACACTTGTTACTAAAAAAACACAATTATTTTGCAGAAACCAATAATAATGCTACTTTAAGCAGCTCTTAACGATTCACACAACTAAAAGTTGTACTGCACAAAATTCACAATGTAATAAAACAGTCTAATGAACCTTACAACATTGTCAAACAAGATTTTTTTACTCTTTTGCAAATGTTTATTGCAGTAACATGTTTATTATATATAGCCATTTATCTGTATAGGGACAATAATAACAAGCCCCCATGCTAAAATGACTTCTCCAAGTTATATTGCTTTAATGGAAAGCTCCTAAATATAATCTAATGTGTAATGTTGTTATTCCTTATTGCATACAGAATTTAAGATGTGTGTTGAAAACACCAAAAAGCTCGATGGTGTTTATAGCATATAAAAGACAGATTCATTACGCTTAGAGCCCATTAAGAACTATAGCTTTTAGTGTGCAAAACCTCTAAGAGGATTATTTTTCTGCAGCTCCTGGTGCAGCATTATTTTGAAGAGACCTTGATGACATCCCAACACTCTTCTAGACTCCCACAGAGTCTTTAACATCTGTTACATCTGCTGTTATCTCACTCACTAGAAAGACACTTCCTTCTGAGAAAGTGAAGCACGGTTTTGTTTTTCACAGACACAGGCAGCTGCAAAATGTCTTTGCTGATACCAATTTTTGCCTTTGGCCTTTCACAGGATTTGTCTCTTCTTTGCATTTTACGAGAAGCAAAGAGCAAAATAATATGAAACTAGGTCCTGGTTAATATTAGCAAAGTTGCTCACTTTGTTATCTATACAGAAAAAAGTACACATTGAACAAGCATCAAAATCGTTTGTATGTGTTATTTCCTGAGTAACTAACAAAAAAAAAGTGTTACAACACCAATATTATTGTATGCACTGGCACAAATTTAGCATTTTCTATTTTGTGAATGAAGAAAGTGAACTTTAGGGGAGTTATTTACTAAAACTCGAATGTATCTAATTTTTTTATTAACCCAAGCTCGACCAAACTGCCATCCACAATTTCATCTTTTTAATTAATAAAATAACTTGAAAAAGTTGGGTCGAAAAAAGACAATAAAATTGAGTGAAAACTCGGATTTGAGGTTAACGACTGATCATTTTTTCAGATTTTCGGAAGAAAACCAGCGCAAATCACAATATCTTCAAATCGTAAAAGGGACATCTGCTATTGAATTCTACGTGACTTAGACAAGTTTGACATGGCAGATTTTCAGATTCTGACTTTTTGCAGCTTTGGGGTATCATAAATCTCAAAAAACCTCGGCCACAAAAAAATGAGGTTTAGTAAATAATCCCTTAAATGTAACCTAAAAGTCTTTTGTGGTTTATAGTGGAAGTTTTGGGGTATTAGACCTCGTCGACTGCTGTCCTCATGAATCCATATACAAGCAGGAATAGCAGCTTTGCCAGAAATGGAAATTGTCCTAACAAGAAGACTCCAAACATCTTCCCAGCTTCCAAGGGGACAGATACAACAGAGATATTTTTGACATAGAACAGTGGGATACATGAGTATGAAAATTTTCTTTTTTTGTGGAAAGCAATGTTTTTGGGTGTCTGAAATGGACCAGGATGCCAGAACCAACTAAGTAGCCAGGTGTCAAAGTGGATGCTGCAGAGGATTTGTAAATAAGCTCAGGGATCAGCATCAAATTCAGGTGACCCATGTGTACTAAAGTTAATGTAGCTTAAGTAAAGCATAATGGGGAAATGTAATAAAAGTCATGTGAAAATGTAATAAATGTCATGTGAAAATGTAATGCGCAACCATTCCTTTGCAGAAATTTAATACAGCTTTTGCAAACCCAGAAACTGTTTATCAACCACATCATCCAGATTTTGTAGTTTGCACCAGTGCACAGTGTATGTAATAAACATTACATTGCAATTAAAATTTGCAATGCATTATCTGTCTAACAAAAGAATATTAGATAGCGAAAAATGAATTTTTATTTTTGCAATTTTTTTCCATTTCAAATGTTATTACATCCCCCTAAGAGTTAGTACACAATTCCGTTTTCAGAAGAGAAAACACATCAAGAAGACACTGTAACATTCAGTTTGCAAAGTGGATCTGAGTATACATGCTGAAAAGAGATAGTTGAGCTTTTGCTTATTAATAAACCTACTTATCAAGACAACCATAGAACGAGACATGGTAAATTATGGCTATCCAAACTTTTTTCAGGCAAGCACATGTTTTACCTGCGTATTTATGAATTAGGTTCCCTTAGACAGCCAGAGGCCCTGGAGAGCTGGGGAAACATTTTATTGAGTACTATTGAGTATAACCCAGATGTTGCTGAAATACATATTACTGCCTTAATGTTGATATTTTACAGTATGCTGTTATTTTTAGTGTCCCTTTAAACTTCCATTACATTTCTTTGAGGTTGCAATGTCAAGCAACTTAGTTTCTGTTGAAAATGAACTATGAAAAAACTATATAATATTTTAGTCAATCTCACAGAAACACTGTGGTCTTTAAGAAGTAATGCATCAACTATGGACATGATTTATGAATTTTGTGTTTTGGTTTCCAGGTTTCCATGTTTTGAAATGTATCACTTGAAGCGTAGGCTATTTCTGTTCTCCTGCAATCACAATACTGAAAGCAAACATCAAAATAATTGGTATGGGTTACCAGAGAGAATTCAGATTTGCCTTGACAAAGCCAAAGGTGAACCCTCTAGCACTTTAATTTTTGGATTGGATTCCTAATACTGCTTTTATAACTTTTTTAACTTAATTTTACCGCATTTGTACCTCTTCAATCTGTTTTATTATAAGTTTGTGGTTTTATTGGGAAGTTCAGCTCTCCTTCTAAGATAGCAAGGTAGACTTGAGACCACAGTCCCCAGTGTTCTACTTTCTCCCCGTGTGGGGTCCCAGGGCCTAGAAAAACAAACAGGCAGCAGTTTCTTGGGACTTCTCCACCTCTTCACTATTTTCAATTTTCCTACTTTTATTTCTCAAATGCTGGTTTTGGTTTATTAATTCACTTCCTATACTAGACAGCATTGATTGTCCTTGATAAAACCGATTTTATTTTTCACGGCACAATGGCAATCTGAGATTGAAATTTGATTTGGGAACTAGCACTTTAAAAGTATTAACTTAATGGTGGTCAATCTGTGTTTTACCTATTGTAATTTAAGAAGTGCTTTATGGAATAAATTAGCACATAGCACTTTAAATGTTCTTATAAGCATTAAGTTAAGGAACTAAGCACATAGATAACACTGTTTACAAGAAAGCAATTGCTAGTATTATATTATTCAACTTATTTATTTATTGCACTAAGCACTTGTTTAATTCTGAATTGGTTTGGGGTGTGGAAGGTAGGGGGGTTTTACTTCTTTTCTCTATGCACTAGATTGATTTTCCTAAGTAAAACATACCTCCCTCCATCCAGGAAGTGAATTGTTTTAATTAGTAAGGTTCCTACAAACCAACCTTTTCTAACTACCAGACCAACTTGTGAGAGGAACATTTTACACAAAATCCTGAAAACAGCATTCACCTTCAGTTATTGTTTAGTGCCAATCATATATGTAGCATATAAAACTATATATTCAGTGCAAAGTTCAGTGCTGCTGTGGCCATATTATCTAAATGAAATGTTCTGCAACAAATCTGTCTACAGACCATAACCATATGGGACCTTAAGCCAATGTCTGTTTCTATTAAATGACACGATTACCGTTAATTTTATTAACCATTGCTTTTCTGCAATTTCTTTCTGCACCTAACAATATCGACCTCATCAATAACAGAAGAACTATGCTTCTGGAACACCAGATAACAATGTATTTTTTGATTTAATTATATATCATATATTGTATCATATACTAGAATAATACATTTGTACATTCTGCTAATTTTGGAACACTCAACATTTTTAACCATATCCATATTCTAAATTAAAAAAAAAAAGACAAACATTTTAAGAGAACAAAAATGTGCTAAATATGCTCTAACATTTGCTGGATAAAATGTTTTCTCATGTTCATCTTACACGTCTGCTTTATGCAAATGTGTTACAGATGTTTAACAGCCAGTCTTCAAGACCTATTCGACTCTTACCCAGAAAGAATCCTGCATGACTTTAATTAAACAAAATCGCTTATCATGCAATCTTAAGTTCCAGTATTTAGACAAGCTCTTAGATTTTTTTTTCCCCCCTGAAATATCATCTGTTTTTCCAAGCATTGAAATCAGAAGAAATGTATTCAATGTGCTGCTGGAAAAGGCAAACTGTTTTATATAGACAACCATCTGTGAGTCTGTTGTATAGGCCATCAAACTCTTCCATCCATTACAGTATGCCTTTCTAACCATCGCAGCATGATAGCACAATAAAGATGACATACTAATTCAATGACTTGTAATTTCAGCTAAACAAAGAAAAGAGCTGCAGCTTCTTTTGTATTTTAGTGACTTATCACTGATGCCAGCTATGCAAACATAGCACTAGGAGGATTTTATGACAGAGGTTGAATGGGGAGTGTAGCTCCTTGTTTCTTTTTATGGTTCTTGGCTCCATAATTTTGTCCCTCTATACTGGGCTTTCCTTTGTGTTTAGATCTTATGTCAGCGACAGCTAATTGTTCTAATAATGTTTATCAATAGTATCCACCAAAGCTGTGTATGGGAAGATAAGCTACACAGCTACTGCACAGTATTTTAATAACATCTTTTTTACAAAGAGCACTGGCCCCCCAAGAAACCATATAAGAGCATATTTACTGCTGCTACAGGTTTTGGAGCACCAGCTGAATCCCGTAGAGCCTACACCTACTGTATCTGTAGCATTGGCAGTTGCAAGCTGCACTTTGCATTGTGAACCATTCAAATTAGGACTTATTTGCAAAAAGTGTGACAGGATATAAAATATATAATAATATAAATATAATATATTATGAGGATTACAGTATCTTTCTTTGCTGGTTGTCAATGTACCGTCAACTTCCGGAGGCCACTGTACCATTAAACACTAGGGCCCTTGAATCCCATTAGATGCTGAGGGTCACTGTACCCTTATAACTTGCATCACTGTACCATTAAATGCCAGGGGCCACTGTTTTTTTAAAGCGGTCAAAATTAGTAATATATGGTGGGGGGGGATATAATTGTCATATGATGATAGGTAACTCTACTAATGACCCTAATTTATCTTGTGTTGAAATAATTAGTGAGTGTCAGTTTAACTTTCAACTAGGATGCTGAATTTATTAGCTGAAAGTAAGCTAATAAGTTGAACAACTCTTTAGCCAAACAAATGTGGAGTATAACTTTAAAATTAACTATTCATCCTAACTATCCATCCTTTCACACTTCTAAGTAATATTTAATAAAATAGAAAACAAAATACTGCTATAACTAAAATTCTCAGGAAAAAGAGTCAAATGCATTATTTTAGTTACACGTGACCTAAGGAGGCTTTTTTAGTCTGAAACATATAATTGACTTAAATCTTTTCAGAGCAACAATCAGATAACAAGCGCTTCACTTTTACAAAGATAATATTCTAAATCCTAGATGCTTTCAGAGGCTGCGGGTACAGTAATTCTCTTGAGGCTATTGATTTTGGATTAGGCCAAAAGATAGATTTCTATTGATTGAGGTGAAACTGACCTTAGATATAAATTTCTCAGCAGTTCAACATGCAATAGTCTTGGATAGAAATTGCAAATTAGATAGGTCACTAAAAAAGACAATTATTTTTGGACTATCAGTAAAAAAAAAAAAATACTAAATTTCAGTGCAGTGAAAAGCAAATAAAAAAACATTGAGACTGACCATCAAAACAAATAATCTATTGCCGTTGTATTACAAAACATTTTGATTAAACAGTTATATGAGGTTGTTGCCATGATTGCTTTCTAGAAAATTGTAAACAGTATTTTGTGGTTTTCAGTATAGAACATATTTTTTCAGAATGCACATACAAAATTAACACTGTAAGCTAAGTAAATGTAGACGTGGAAAACCTTATTTAAAAAATAGCTTCATCACACAAGTTTAAAAAAATTACCATCATGTTTCCCCATCCTTCCAAAGTGAAGTGTTCTGCTACTGATAATTCTATATTAATATGGCTGCTACAAACATCCAGTTCCATTGGCAAATGTTGCTAATGGAATACCTAATGAATGGGCTTAATGTTGGCATTTAATAAGTTGGTAGGGGAATGTTTAGGATTTTCTCAACCATTGAAGGGGATTGGTTAACTTTTTAGTATGTTTTAGAAATAATTCTAAGCAACTTTTTAACTGACCATCATTGTTCCTTTATTATAGTTTTTTCATAATTTGCCTACTTTTGACTCCAACTTTCATTGATCCCATCTCAAAAACAAATGTTTTGTAAGACTACGATTCTATTGTCATATCAACTTATTATTACTCATCCTTCTATTCAGACCCTCTCCTATTCATATTCCAGTCTTTCCTTAAACCTATGGCCTGGTTAATAGGGTAGTTTTAACCCTAGCAACCCGGATAGCTGCTAATATTGCAAACTAGAACTAGATCATATTCTTTATGTACTATGTAAGGTCTGAATAATGTATGTGTAAGGTATGGGTGTTTTTTTCACTGATACAAAAATGAGCCTATAAAGAATATTTAATGCTGCATTTGCCAACCTCCATCAACCTCCATGCTCCATTGTCTATAATGGAATCTCTTTAATGAAGACCTCTCCCATGTGCATCAATTTACAGGAAAACTATAATCAAACACAAGTCTGTCTTTTCAATCCAGTGTTTAAGTATGAACTCAATTTACTTTGCTTTTATTTCTTTAAGGCAGCAAAAGACAACATAGTCCTTATGATTACCATGCATGTAATATATATATATATATATATATATATATATATATATATATATATATATATATAAGTCTCATGGGTGTCCGCACTCTTTTCTCTTGGTTTGCTGAGGTGCACGATCAAATTGTATTATATATGATGAAGGGATCAGCACACTCATTTGTAGATGAATCAAAACGTGCTTTTATTTAACACAGCATTGGGACACAATGCTGTGTTAAATAAAAGCACGTTTTGATTCATCTACAAATGAGTGTGCTGATCCCTTCATCATATATATATATGATACGTGTCTGTGAGTGTGTATCATACTAAACACTCAGCTAGAGACCATGCATATTCAATATATATATACAGTATATACATAAGATAGGTCCCTCTGTTACCCGGACTGAGTCGCATCTAACAGAAACTCTGGTCCCATTACAGTATTGCAAATTTATTGACACATTGTATTATGACTACTAGTGATGGGCGAATTTACTCGTCAGGAGTGAATTTGCTGCGAATTTGCACCGAAGTCAAAAAACGGACGCCGGCATTAAAAAAACGGATGCTGCCGTCAAAAAAACGGACGCCAGCACCGTTTCGTGAATTTTTCGGCGAAGTGAAACGCCCCAAATTTGCCCATCACTAATGACTACTTATTTAGTCACAAATGGTTACATTGACACAATGTTCCTATACCGACTCTGTACTAACATGTATTATTACTATTACCTTTTTTTTTTTTGTGTATGTGGGGTTTACCCGTATTCTATATGTTCTTGTTTTTGTCAGTAATTCACAGTGAAGTCACTTAATTCCCTTTCACGCCACTGGGGTTTTAAATGGTTGCAGTTAGCTAGTGCTAGCCGAAACGTTAGTAGTTTTTTTTGCCAAATAAACACTTTTTTTCTTTATAAGACCTGTGAGTGCTAACCTCTGTTGTGCCTGCATATACTCTTTTTTGCTATTTGCACCCTGGCATTGTTCACCGACTATACGAGTTGTGCCGGTTGTTTATGTATGCTTAGTTCTAGGTGATAGAAAAACATAAGGATTTTTTTTCACATATTTTGGGTTTTAATGGGTTTGGAAAATGACAAAGTTGATATTGCATAATTTTTTTTTGCATCTGAATCTATTTATTTTAATTTTAGTCCCACAAAGAATAGCACACAACTGTTTTTTTTCAACACACCAAAAGTGCATTTTCTTTTGGTTCAAAAACCCAACGTTTTGGTCACTGTGTCAAACTGTGACCTAATACTATTACAGGTTCCTTACATTTTTTACATGAAAAAATAAAAAAATTGTCATCTGATCTCCAGAATTAACTTCAGGTGGGTAGTTCTTGATTCATAAATGTCCAAGCATTATCTGGTTGACTAGAAATAGATTATATTCTTTATGTAGATTATAGAATAGATTATATTCTTTATGTACTATGTAAAGTCTGAATAATGTATGTGTAAGGTATGGGTGTTTTTTTCACTGATACAAAAATTAGCCTATGAAGAATTTTTAATGCTACCGTTGCCAACCTCTGTGCTCCAATGTCTACAAAGGAATCTCTTTAATGAAAACCTTTCCCATGTGAATCTATTTACAGGAAAACTAGTATCAAACACAAGTCTGCCCTGCACTGGTAAAACTGGTGTATTTGCTTCAAAAACTGTTATAGTTTATAAAAAACAAGATGCTGTGTATCCATGGGGGCAGCCATTCAAACACAGGATACACAGTTGATAACAGATAAGTTCTGAAGAATTCCATTGTATATGAAAGAGCTTATCTGTTATCTGCTGTGTATCCTGTGCCTTTTCTCCTTTTTCCGCTTTGAATGGCTGCCCCATAAGAAAAAATATATTTCTCAGATTTTTATAAATCAGCCACTTAATAGACACATATTAAAACCCTTTACTATTTTACTCACAGCATAATTACACATTCCACACACTGGTTTATGGACAAGAACATTCTACCTTAGCGTTCCTTTTTTTATTAATTGTAACTTTTTATCACATATTTCCACAGCTGAATGTATTTTATTTCGGTGTGTCATATATTAATGAGATCTTGTATTTGTTTTATGTGATTACTATTCTAGAGAAAATGTTACATCAGTGCAACCATACTGTATTAACTTATTCAAGCAAGGCTTGCTTTCTTTTGCTAATTAAGAATTCCAAAGCAATCCACACTTTTCATTCTACTTGTCCACTTTGATCTTATTTATTGTGTTGCTGACATCCTTTATTATACTGATTCTCCACTCATTTTGAGCGTAAGCTTGAATGGACTTCATACAATATGCTCAGATTCACAGTTATTTTATGGTATTGCCTTTAACATTGCGCTGTCTTTTATAGCTTCATTAAAAAAGTATTTCATAAATAATTTAATAGGAATCATCTTAGGAAAGCACAGAAGTGACAAAACATTTGCTTTTGTCCCAGGTAAATTAAGAGAACGTCACTGGAGAAGAATGTGATATATTATAGTTTTTATTTAATGAGCAGATCATGGTCAAAATCATGGTATCAATTTAATTCTAATTTTGTCATTACCTTAAAAATTTTCTATTAATGAGAGTGTTTATAAAATACATGTACTGTAGCTGTACTACACATTTTTCACACTTAGCAGCAAATATTGCCAGTTTATATTCAAGAGGAAGTTGTGCTAAGAATAGATTATATAGAATCATTTACAGTAACATTTCAGGTAACTGATACAGTACATACACTTTCCCAAACTCACACAGAAAACAAAGAATGAGCTTCAAGGCATTATCTAGCATCCTCTAGGTAAAATGTACTGGAAAATTAGCATTTTTAAAGATTTTAAAAAGATTCAGTTTTTAACTATACAGTACCATGTCTCGTGCATGGCAACCAGAATGTAACTTATTCTGTATTCCTCAAATTAGGAACACTTGAGGTGCCCATTTACTAACAATCAAATTTAGATTTTTTTTTGTCCCACAAATCTCTAAAAATTCAACGTTTTCCTATTTTTATAAATGCTTTAGAAATGTGAGATTTATTAAGTGTAACAAAAACACGAAAAACCACTAATACAAAACTTCACCAGGTAAAAGGTGTTAAGTCTCATAGAAGTCAATGGGAGCTGATCCTATTGAATTATATTAGATAGTCATAAAAAATAGC
Source organism: Xenopus laevis (assembly GCF_017654675.1). Classification (NCBI taxonomy): domain Eukaryota; kingdom Metazoa; phylum Chordata; class Amphibia; order Anura; family Pipidae; genus Xenopus; species Xenopus laevis. The sequence goes on from NC_054379.1 coordinate 86,322,729, forward strand.
GTTAAAATGTCGAGACAAAATAGAGCATCAATTTGTATCTAGAGTGACTCTCTGACAATGTGTGATTTTATCGAATTGTTTATGCGAAAACTTGACTCTTTCAGATTTACAGATGAAAACCACAACTTTATTGGATTGTCCAGTGCAGATCACGATGTCAAGAAAAAACAGTAATATCTGCCACTGACTTCTACATGACCTTGACAGTTTTGAGATGGAGTATTTTCAGATTCGGATGTTTAGCAGCTTTAGGGTATGATCAATCTCAAAAAATTCTAGTTTTTATTTTTACATGAAAAATTTGAGTTTTCCCCCCAAAATCCTTGACCAAACAAAATTGAGATTTAATAAATGGGTCCCTTAGTGCTCATACTGTAGGTATAGAATTCTCTATTAAAACACATTTCTAGGAAAACTTACCCTTACCTACAGTAAGTGCACCGTTTATTTTTTGCTAATTCAATGTTTCTTTCAAGGCACTACCAGAGTCTACATATTTGTCTGACATGATGTGCATCATAATTCTCAAGTTATACTTTATACTTGATTTACTTTTAAAGATTATAGTTTATTTATAAAATACTTATTGCAAACTCTTCTCTTGCAAACCCTATTCTGTGCATGTGCTGAACAATCTGGTAATAAATTATTTAAATTACACTAAGAACTAATTTCTTTCTAGACCGTCATTTAGTTTAAGAAGGCAAAGCTTCTTTACAGGATTGCCCTAAATTCCCAGAGTGCGGGTACTAAACTGTTTTTTTTTTTTGCCTGTCATAGAAAGTATCTTCTGAAATATATTACTGAAGTCTCTCTACTAGAACTATCCATTGAAGCTTTACAGAGAGCTCATACATGATTTAAGAAGCTAACAACACTGAAAGAAATAGGTCAGGTAAAAGGGAAAAAACAAAACAAATGTAAGCTACCTTAACTTATTACTTATGCAAGATTATGCATAATTTATCACGCTGCTGAATATGCAATTGGAAAATAATTGTTTACCAAAATATTTATTCTATGTTTGTACCTGTGTTTTACAGAGATAAGATAATTTTTTTCACTCCTTGATAATCATTTTGAATTAGAAAAGGAGAATCTAGTTTTTGATCTAGTTGATCCATTTGCTTCATGTTTTAATTAAATTCTCTTATATGAATTTGCACAAAAAATACACCTGGGGGCTCATTTGTTATGTGGTGTAAAAAACACCAGGATACTACACCATACATCACCAGCCTTTGCCGTGTAGACGTAAGTGACATTATTTACTTGTCTTTTATTAAAGTTGCTTCCCTTAGAAGTAATGTAAAATAACAGAGGCAAATCTAGCATTTGCATGGCATAAAATAAAACATCTTGATAAATTTGCTGTTTATTTAACAAAGAGTTTTACAACATATTTCAATAATAATTCATTTTACACAGCATAATAAATATGCCCATTGGTGTCTTAAAAGAAGATTTTTTTTTTGCTGCTTCTCTTGGTTGGAATTTTCCACATTTGATATGATTTAAATGAACAGTAACACCAAAATATGAAAGTATTTTAAATGAATTACAATGTAATTCATTGTTGCCTTCCACTGGTAAAACTGTGGGGTTTGCTATAGAAATACTACTATAAAGTTTAAATAAACAACCTGCTATGTAGCTATGGAGGCAGCCATTCAAGCACACACAGTAGATTGCAGATACGTTCTGAAGAATCCTATTGTATACTACATAGCTTGTTATCTACTGTGTATCATGTGCCTTTTCTCCTATTTCAGTTTTGAATGACTGCCCACTTCACAGCCTGTCTCCTCAAAGACTGTCCTTTAATTACAGTGTTCTTTTTATGCCAGTCTTCAGTAACTGCTCCCAGAGCTCACCTCCCAACTTCCCAATTGTTTACATCCAGTTCAGTGAGTTTTTTGTATACAGAAATTAGTTTTATGGCTCCAGGGGCAAACACACAGCCTAGCTACCATTCACTAGAAACTGGGTCTTGGCGTGACTTGGAATGAATGCTACCTGTAAAGCTGACTCTGTAGTGAATACAAAGGTCAAAGTGAAAATTTTAATTTAAAAATTTTGAATTTAAAGCTAATTTTTGTGTACTTCGACCAGGTAATAGTTTAAATTTCATTTGAGTAAATTGGTGGACTTTGAAAAATCTACGGGTTTTTTTGGAAAAACTTCAAATCAAATTTGATCGAATTTGCTATTACTTTGGTTCGCATGATTCGAATTTGAACAAAAATTTACCTATTCGATCGAAAATTTACCTATTTGGCAAAATAAATACATTTTAATAAATTTCGTTTGGTCTTTTTGAATTCGAATTTCAAAGATTTTTTAAATTAGATTTTTCAAACCTTGATTAATCTGCTCCATAATGTATTTATAGTATCTGTGCTATGTAAAGGAAATATTAACCCTGTACTCCTGTAAATCTATCCAGTTTTTAATCCAGTATAATACCTTTTATGCCCTTCCTGTTGCTGATTGACATTGTTTGCTGTAACCCCCAGGTCCTTCCCATCAAGGAATTGCCTTGCCCATTATTATTATTAGTAGATTTAGCAGATTTACTTTGAGAAAGGCTGGTGTACCAGCCAAACATCAGTTGTGCCAAATAAACCTGATTTCTTCTTCATAAGACCTGCAAGTCCGGCTTCATCTTTGTAACTGTATATATCTATACTGAGGACAGCACCCAGGCAATCGTGACTATAGTGGTTTGTGTATATAAAACCATTTGTGACTACTTTATCGAGAGTGCCAATACCTACCTTCATTATATTATATATATATATATATATATATATATATATATATATATATATATCCTATCATGCTTGAGAAAGGGCATGCTGCAGGCCCGAAACGTCACAGGCGGAGAGATGTTCTGCCACTAACAGGTCATGTAATGAACTTTTAACTTAAATACACTTTTTCCACTTTTTGATACAACGAGTGCTGCCTTTTTTCTTGTCTACTATATATATAGATGGTTTTCAAGTTATTATTAATTACAATTTTCCTGAAAGGCAGAGAAGTGTTAAATTAATCAAAACATTAGTATATGATACAAGTATATGATAAATATGTAAATTCGCTGCCATTTCCTATATATTTTGGTCTTACCCTATATTACATCCATCATGGGGACAAGATGGCAGCTCTTTTGAGCAGAATGCGTTGTAAGCTAAGGTAAAAGAGATCTACACCATCCTGCTGGGTAAATCCCTAAGCAATCATGAATTATCGGCGAAAAAAAAAACTTATTTATAGTAGCAAAATGGAAGAACCTCATTAGAGAAAATTTAGAATTTTACAGGATAAACTGTAATAAAAGTTTTGAGGCTGACATTGCCACATTGGAAAATAAAGCAACTGATTTCTTAAAGATATGGCCGGTTTGGTAGCTTCTGTCCTGCTCTTGCAAAGGTGTGGTCTGATCTTGCCTAGGTAGGTCATATGCATCTGCTTGTTAAAAAAAAATTCTGAAAAATCACTCAATGAAACTTGTTACAAAACTTTTTAAATTAGTCAGAATGTATCGGACTACTTTGAGCATTCAAACCCCATTCCTATGTAGTGTTAGAGCTCAGAAGCCTTACAAAAAAAAACACTAACAAGTGTCAAATTAGCCCCTATGTTGTTGAGTAATAAATTAGAATTAAATTGGAATGTTGAATATGATTGCATGACAGTAGAACAGACAATAGGCAAAGCCCAGATACTATTCTCCTAAGTAAATAATAGTAAATAAAGAAAGGAACTTGAGTGATGACTGAGAATAAAAGAAATTTGGATTTTTCAGAGAAGTGAATGTGCATGTTTATGTTCTTTGCTGATCCAGAGAAGATAATGGGGCAATAATAATTGAAATATGCAGAGATAAAGATATTTTTGTTAAAGGAAAACACAGCAAAGAATGACATTATATCTAAAGAGAAAGTAGTGACATGAATGACCATTATTACAAAAGTAAAACGTATTTACGAAATATGCATTAATAGTTACATGTTTAGATTGAAATATAGTTTGCCACAAGGAATTTACATATTCTCCTTTGGCTAGTTTCAGCTGCCTCATTGTTGCTTTGTGATCCTTTATTCCAGGGTACTCCTTTCTTCTTTAAAAAGAACTACAGTATATGTTCTGAATGAAAACGTATATGGGTAGCTCACTTTAAATTACATTTTAGTATGATGTAGAGATTGATATTCAAGACAATTTGCAATTGGCCTTAACTTTTTGTGGGTTTTCAGTTACTTCAGCATTCAGTATTTCAGCAGTTATCTGGCAGTTACATCCTTATTTACCCTAGCAACCAGGGAGTGGCTTGAATAAGAGATAATAAAAGTAATAAAATATAATAAAATTGTAACTTCACAGAACTGCAAGAGTCAATGGGGGACCCATTTGAAAGTTGGAAAGAATCAGAAGAGTACAGCAAATATTCAAAAATCAATAATGAAAATCAATTGCAAAGTTGCTAGGAATAGGACATTTTATAACTAGCAAATAATTTATATTGCTATATGTAACCTATATATTTTATCAAATCTGGATATACAGTACATGTCAGTAATTAATCCCCTTGTACATATTTTCATATATATTTTGCACTGCAGGTTCAACATACAAGCCAGAAGGCTTCATATGTTGATTTTCGTTTGATTTTTTGCTTTCAGGACAAAGTATTTTTAATATGTTATTGTTGTATTTGTTATGAACTAAAGCAAGAGAGAGATTTTTTTAAAAAAATAGCCACTTTCAGATATGATTCAGAGAATACATGTGTTTGATTGGTCCTTTTTCATTTAAATATGATGACTAAGTGCCCCTAAGACACGAAACGCTTAAGGCTTTTGCTGTGATGTTTTTGCTACAATAGAAAGATTTTTTACTACATCAATTTATGGAGTGTGGTCTGGTATGTGCAAGCCCTTTATTATTATCCATTTGCATGATTCAGAGAACCTTTTACAAAATTTATGAAATAGAAGCTCTGCTATAAAATGTAACAATATTAATATAATATTGTTTTCAATATTTATTGATTATATGGTTATGTATAGAGATAAATCAGCAGCTCAATATTTACAATGGGTCTTGGTTCCATAGCATAGTTACTTTGAGCAGATGAAACTGAAAATGAAGAAGGTAGAAAATGACGAGTGTTAGATTTTTTTATTTATTTCTTTTTTGGCTAGGTAGAATGATTGATGAAAAGCTAAATTCATTATTTGCATGTAATTGATTTTGTGACTAGCCTTAATCATTTTGTGAACAAAATTGATTATGGCTGCCTTTAATCATTCTTTGGACAAAATTGACTTCATGACTTCTCTTAATAATTTTATGGGCACAATTGATTTTGTGACCACTGTTAAGGCATTTTGTGGACAAAATTGATTTTATTTTATATTTTTTTATTATAAGAAATTATTTCAGACATTCATATTTTATCCAAAGCAGAGAATTTTAACTAAGTTACACTACAAACAATAGATAAATATATCATTAATATACATTTTATGTGCTACTTATTTTAAAAAAAACATAGCTTGTGACTTAAATCAACACATTTAGGAAGCTATCAAAATGAGATTCAATAGAACATTGCAAGCTTATTCATTCATTTATTATTTAGTGATTACCTGTGTAACTTCACACAAGGTTTTGTTTGTCTTATTTACATTATTTATATGACCAACACATGGCTAAATTGCCCAAAGTTTCCTCAAGAGGCAATTTTGGACGACAACGATATGTTGGTCATACTGCCAGAGGTTGCAATTATTTCCAATGGAGAGGCATTTTCGAGAGAGTTGTCACCCGCTTTCAAATCTCCCTGTCGACCACTGCCCTAATGTAGTAGTGTGTGTTTATTTTTCGAGCAGTGAAACAAACCACACGATAAAACAGGACTCACCATATTTATGGGAGAACTCTTCCAATCAAAATCCTTATAGGGCAAAACAATAAACCATACTATAGTGTATTATATCATAATATTAACATAAAAAAATATATCTTATATACAGAGATTTATAATGAACTGCATGAGTTCCTTCAATCAATCCATAATAATAGTGAAAATGACCCTTCAATGTGTCTTTGCTTTCTTTTTAAATTTTGATTGCTCATCTCGATTAATAAATAATTAATGAATTCATCACTAACTGAATGTAACTAGTGCCTCATCTAAGTAAACATCATCATAGTATATGAAGGTGATTCGATTTAGCAAAGGAAAAAAAACTTGTAAAAACTTCAGTTTCCTTTAAGGCAAGGAATACAATTATTTAATTCCTAGAATAAGGTTTAAAGGGTTAAGGGTTGGACATGGCCCAACATATAGTGGCTTATTTATTATGATACGGGCACAGTGTTTGGGGGAAACAAAGAGCAGAAATGGAAGTGAGACGGAGGCCGGTGGCTCCTGGGAGCCCTCTGAGAGACCAACACTAGCGAGTCATTTCGGAAAGTAAAAACGCTGGATCTTTGCAGACATTATAATTTTATTGACATCTACTTCATTGTTGGCAACCTCTTGCTTATAAGGCTCACTTACTTTAATTCTACACTGGATTACAATACTTTGGGTCAGTTCATCTTCATGGGCTTGGGACTTAGCCAAATTCCACTCCCTTATATAACCCAGATAGTTAGCTGACCACTTGAACATGTCACTTTTTGGTTGGATAGCTCTGCATAGAGAGGGCGGGAAAGTCCTGCTCTTGGAGGATCCTTGGATGCTACTTTTTGTTCCATATTATGATACATTTTTTTTTTTTTTTTTTTTTTTTTTCCCCTCCAGTTCATTTTGCGGATCCGGAGTTGGTGCAATAGACATTGTACAGCACCCCTATATAACAGTTCTTCTTTGCTTGTTTCCCTTGCTATTCCCCTGTTGGGATCAACTTGTTTTGGGAAAATGTGTCTCCAGATTATGTGGAGGATGCCGGGTGGGAAGGGTATTGTTGGGGTTCAACTGTCATGTTCTTTTGTCTCTTCTCTTCTTCTTTCCTTCTCTGTCTCTTTCTTTGTGAGGCAAGGCCCTATGGCGCTCAGATGTTGGGGTGTTGAGATAACCCCCATGCCATTTGGTACCTTGATGGATCTGTTAATTAGTTATGGCTCAACTTGGCTTTAAATTGTTATCTTGGAATGTACGGGGTATGAACGACAAGGTCAAGAGATCCTTGGTCCTGGATACTGCTAGGAAATCAGGGGCAGACCTCATTCTACTTCAGGAGACCCACTTAGTTGGACAGAGAGTCCGGGCCCTCAAGCGTAACTGGGTAGCTTTATCCTATCATGCTGAATTTTCCACTTACTCCAGGGGAGTCGCTATATTAATTAGGAAATCCTTGAACTTTCACTTTGAGACACTGATTACTGATAGAGGAGGGAGATATATAATTCTAAAAGGACAAATTGCAGGTTTTACCTATATCATTGTTAATGTTTACTTGCCTCCCCCTGCAGAAATATCAATACTAAATGAGATATTACAGAAAGTAGCGGACTTGGGCGATTCTCCAATGTTATGGGTGGGTGATTTTAATCTGGTAATAGACCCAGCAATGGATAGGTTGCACCCTTCTGCACATGACACTAAAATCTTCTCGAATTGGGTGGAGGCCACTGGGCTGATAGATATTTGGAGGTGGAGGCACCCTCTGACTAAACAATATTCTTGCTACTCTGTGGCTTCAGCTGCAATGTCTCGTATTGATCTGTGCCTGGGTTCAAGAGATATATTGACTCATGTGGATAACATAGAGTACTTCACCAGGATGTGCTCGGACCATGCCCCCCTAGTACTGTCAATAGGCAGGCCCCCCTACACGCCTGTAGGTCAATGGAGGCTTCCTCCTAAATGGGTAAATAACCCCAAAGTGGATGAGCAATTTACTCCTCAGTTAACATTATACTGGGAAGTTAACCAGGGCACCTCAGCTCACTATATAGTATGGGATGCAGGGAAGGCCTTTGTCAGAGGTACTTATATCTCCTTGATCAAAGCAACCCGGAGGGAGAATGGGCAGGCTCTCTCTCTCGCGCGAAGTGTGCTTGCTAAAGCAGAGGCGGACCTCGTGCAAGCACAATCTGATGAAACTAGGCAGGCCATGCAGATAGCGCAAAGAGACATTGATTTGTTCCTAACGGAGAAATATACACAGCGTGAACTCTATAGGGCGGCTGCCTGGTATGACAAAGGGGACAAAAATGGTAAACTTTTGGCGTTGCTAGCTCGGGGTGATGTGCCCAGAACTATAATACATAGTATCACGGATGGTGATAATGCTGTTACCGACCCAACCCAGATGGTGGAACATTTTAGGCAGTACTTCCAGTTGACATACCGGATACCTGAAGATGCTGCAACGGAAGGTCTCACTGAATATTTAAATAACATTGACTTTCCAGCAGTGTCTCAAGACTCAGTAACAATGCTTGAAAATGATATTACAATCGACGAAGTTAAAGATGCAATTAATGCTTGTCCCCCGGGAAAAACACCCGGACCTGATGGGATTCCCATAGAATGGTATAAGAAGTACTTCGAATTTTTAGCTCCTAGACTAGTAGAGTTGTTTAATGGGTCTATTGCAATTGATACGTTACCTGATTCTTGTTATGATGCATATGTCACGTTGCTTCTAAAACCAGGCAAGCCGCCTGATCGATGGGAGTCCTATCGTCCAATTTCCCTACTAAACTCAGATGTTAAAATCTTTGCTAAAATCCTTGCTAATAGACTTAAATTGGTGATATCGGAGCTAATTCATCCGGACCAAACAGGCTTCATGCCCTCTAAGGCCACAGACATTAATATTAGGCGTTTATATACCAACATATCCACTCAACATGATAACTCAGGTTCTAGAATAGTGGTATCGTTAGATACGGCAAAAGCCTTTGACACAGTTCAATGGCAGTTCCTTTGGGAAGTTTTAGCCCGGTATAAATTCGGCCCTAAATTTAGGAAGTGGGTACAGCTGCTTTACGCTCGTCCTCGAGCGCAGATTATAGTGAATGGGAGGTTAACTGAGAGTGTGTCTCTAGAAAGAGGCACGCGCCAAGGCTGTCCACTTTCCCCAATGCTTTTCGCTTTGGCTATTGAACCATTGGCTATTCAGGTGCGGGTGAATGAGGAGATACAGGGGTTAAGTCTAGGGAATGTTACTGAAAAAATATCGCTATATGCAGATGATATGTTGTTGTACTTGGCAAATCCACACCAGGCTCTGGATAGTCTCCTTGTATTAATGTCTGACTTTGGTCGATACTCTGGTCTTAAAATCAACCATTCTAAATCGGTCATCTTCCCAATAGACCCTCTGCCCTCAGGCACCGCAGACCATATATCACGTCTCCAGGTGGTGTCCTCATTTAAATACTTAGGTGTAATAATACACAAAGAGCTTGGTAGATATGAACAATTAAATTTATATCCGATAGTACAGACATTAACTAACAGAGTTGGTGTTTGGCGGGACCTACCCCTTTCCCTCCCAGGCAGAATTAATATATTTAAAATGATTTTTCTCCCTAAATTTCTGTATGCATTACACAATTCCCCTATCACTCCGAGGGCATCTTGGTTTACAGGGGTGGATAAAATAATTAGGGGCTTTCTATGGGCTGGAAGTCATCCACGCTTAAACATGAAAATATTGCAAGCTCCTTTATCTAGTGGAGGGTTAGCTTTACCTAACCTCAAAGATTATTTTCTTGCAGCACAGCTAGTCTATGCCCATTGGTGGATGGTCCCTGATATGAATAATCCGGCCGTTATACTAGAAGCTGCCATAGTTGGCTCCTTGGAAGCCCTATCCAAACTTCCATACCGAGGTGCCTCTTCTTACTATACCACCACACCCTCTATGGTCACTGTAATACATGCTTTCCAGAAAGCCCTGAAGGTGGTACAGGGCCCATCTGAAGTTTGGTCTCCTAGGACTCCACTATGGGGCAATAACCATCTCTCCCACTTTCATGAGATACAGGACATAGCTAGATGGGCCCAGTTGGGAGTGAAAACCTTAAGAGATATTGTCAATGGTGGTGAATGTAAAACCTATGATTTACTGAGACAGGAGATGCATCCTCCCTACAATATGTTTTTCAGGTATCTGCAGTTGCGGCATGCCTTTAACATGCAATTTCCTGCTAGACCCATAAGGGTAGTTGAATCCACCCTGGAGACCTACCTCCATAGACAAGACCTGACTAAACCACTCTCTTGGTTCTATACTATTTTGTTGTCTGCAGGCCCTTCACCCCTGGAAAAATCTAAGACTAAATGGCAAAGAGACATTCCTGAGTTGGATAATGAGAAGTGGTCTGAGGCTCTCAAAATGGTTCCCAATATTTCCATCTCGCTGAGGGATAGATATATCCAAGTAAAGTTTTTAAACAGAGTGTACCTGACTCCGTATAGGTTAGCAAAAATATACAACACTGTATCAGATATGTGCCCTAAGTGCAGGGATGAGATAGGTACTCTGTTCCATGTATTTTGGTCATGCCCGGTGATACAGGGATTCTGGGGTAAGGTGCTTCAGTTCTTAGATGAAAAGCTAGCACTCCCAAATATCCGTTCCCCGGAACTCTGTCTACTAGGACTGTCTGGTGATATTCCACTTCGCTCCTACTCCAGACTCTGCTACCTACAACTCCTCTATTACGCCAAGAAAGCCATTCTTATGCACTGGAAGTCTTTAGACCCCCCCTCGTTGCATTATTGGCAAAAGCTGGTAAATGACAATCTTCCAAATGAGAAATTGACATACTTAGCCAGAGGGTGCCCAGAAAAATTTGATGCCATATGGGGTACCTGGTTGAATTTACAGTAGTCTGAAAAAGATTTGAATCCTGTATAGCCGTATTGATTGCCTTTGCCTCACGGGTTTTTTTTTTTTTTTTTTCTTTCTTCTATTTCCTTCTCTGTCTATTGTTGTTAAAACTGTTAAAAATAAAAACTTTAAAAAAAAAAAAAGAAATGGAAGTGAGATCTTTAACTCACATAATTTTTTTAGGAATCAATTACTTTTATTCATAAGTGACTTAAAAAAATTAAAAAGTCATGAACTAAAACCTAGAGAAAAAAATCCACAAAAAAGTAATCAAACTCACTAATTGAACTCACTTATGTTTTGTTTCCCTTGTTTCATACTGAACCAACATAAAGCAACTTAATGTAAAGAGAACTATTTTTTATACACACACTATTGAATTAATTACCACCAATGTTGCTCATAAAATGTATCCTAGAACATAAAAAAGATTTTTCTTAAGTATAATCCTCAATAAATTTGTAAATCGTTTTATGGACCATCCCAGTAAGATCTGCATTGAGACTCTGTTCAACTGCTTGTATAAATGCTTTCTATTTTCTATGAAACAAGAAGCCAATTCTCATTAACATGGTTGATCTTTTTTCTAAATAAAAAATGCATTGTACCATTACATATGATGATATATTGTAGGGAAAACTGAATATACTGTACTGTATGTGCTACCATTCTCAAGTAGCTGTGAGATTTTATCAATATACAGTAAAACACCTTGTAGATAACACCACTCGCCCTTTTGTGCAGACTTTAAAAAAATTTATGATATTCCAAAGCATTCCATTTTGGCATTGACGGATTCAACAGACGCATTCACTTTTTCTACATCTTGCTTTCAGTAACCGGACTTTATCCTTTACCACATCAATAAAACTGTCAATACTAGTTTGTGGCTTAATAGGAGTATAACTTCTTTTACAATGAAATGCAAATATATGTAAAGTAAATGTGTCATATACCATTCTGCCCATTCTGTTAAAATCCAAAATGTGCCTTAAGCATAGACATTTTAAAAAGTCCTGCCAGTTGTAAGCCCATTTCAAGAACTGCCACAGACTGACAGTCCATTCTGTAAAATGTTTAACTGTCTCTGTATCTAAATTTTCTATGGCCTGCATTTTGCACACCCTCCCTTGCCATATCTGTAACCCTTTAAAAAAAATCAGATTAAACCAATAAGGTATTCATTTCATATTCTGTACTGTGGGGGTGCATAATTGTGATCATAGCCATGCAAAGGGATATAACATGAACTCACAACATACTGTAGGGAATTAGTGCAAAACCCTTGCACTTATCCCTGTAAGGGATCAGGCACATAGCCCGTGTCTGTGTGTTGTAAGCTGTTACCTAGCAACCAGCTGTAAAGTGATCTCAGTGCAGCAGGAAGTTACACAGTGAAGTTTAGTGGAGCTGGGAGGCTCCACCAAAAGCAGACATTTGATTTAAAATGATTTAAATATAGGGCCTGGTAAATAACTGGTAATAACTAATAATACAGTTCTCATTTCTAGCATTTGCGTGGGTGAGTATTTTGGAAATAGTGACATGGTCTTTTTTGAGATAATGTTGCAGGAACTACTCTATAAAAAACAAAAAATTTTAGATGTAAGTTTCCTTCTTAATAGTCCCAATTCTAGTAATACAACTAATGATGCATGGTTTATGCAAGAGGCTATAACATGTAACGATAAACAAAAGCCCGGGTATTCATCCCAAGATATTAAACGAGCTTAGCTCTGTGATTACCAACCCTCTTTACTTAATCTTTCAGGATTCATTGAGGTCTGGCAAAGTGCAACGAGACTGACAAATTGCCAATGTGGCGCTGCTATACAAAAAGGGTACCATTGTCAGCCATCAAAACTATAGACTGGTTAGTTTGAAGATACTTGACTTCATTGCAAATTATAGTACTATGAGTTTGTGGCAGCATGGTTTTATACATAACAGATCTTGCCAGATGGATTAAGTGTCTTTTATGAGGAGAGCAGGAACTTCAACTCCGGAATGGCAGTGGATGTAATCTACTTGGATGTAGAGAATATCGGCACTCACCATTCACAAAGTCATTTGCTGGGTGCTAACCAATAAATTATTATAGCAGTCCACGAAAGCACTCACAGCAGTCGCCATCCAGCGTATATCAACATATCATTTATTGGTGCATGGTGTATCAACGCGTTATATATATATATATATATAGACATATATATATATATATATATATATATATCCTGCCTAGCTGATAACTGATCCAGAGGAAGGCAAAATAATCCCATGAAGCCTCTCCAATTTGCCTCAGAGGGGAAAAAAATCCTTCCTGACTCCAAGATGGCAATCAGACCATTCCCAGGATCAATTTGTACTATGAGCTATCTTTCATATCCCTGTTTTCCCTCATTTTGCTAAAGCCATCCAACCCCTTCTTAAAGCTATCTATTACATCAGAGAGTATGACTGATTCAGGGAAAGAATTCCACATTTTAAGCTCATCTTCTCCAGAGTGAACAACCCCAACTTGGCCAGTCTTTCCTCATAGCTGAGATTTTCCAAAGTTTCTACCAGTTTAGTTGTCCTTATCTGGACACTCTCTATTTCAATAATGTCCCATTTCAGTGAAGGAGACCAACAATGTACGGCATATTCTAGATAGGGCCTTCTTAGAGCACTGTTCAGTGGAAGAATGACCCCCTCCTCCTGTGAATCTATGCCCCTTTTATAACCAAGTTTATTATCAATTATGGATTTGCCTCATGCAATCCCATTAGTGTCTAAGTTGCTTGCATTTTGTTACATCCCAGGTGCATGACTTTATCAACAATCTCATCTGCCACCTAGCTGCCCAGATTTCCAGTTTGTCAAGATCCTGCTGAAAGGATGCCGCATCCTGGATAGAATTAATTGGGCTGCATAGTTTAGAGTCAAACACTGATACAATACTTACAATACCCTCCCCTAAGTCATTAATGAACCACAGATGATAAACTTACTGGCCTATATTTGCCCTTTTTAAATATAGCAATGACATCAGCTTTCCTCCAATCCATATGTGCCATACCAGATGAAAGCGAGTCTGAGATAATCAAAAATAGAGGCTGGTCTAAAACTGAACATGAGTAGAGAACTGGCTGAAGGATAGATTAGAAAGAGTGGTGGTTAATAAAACATTTTCTAATTGGACCACTGTTGTGAGTGGAGTACCACATAGCTTTGCCCTTGGTCCCTGCTTTTTAACTTGTTTTTTAATGGCCTGGAGGTGGGCTTGAAAGTACTGTTTCTAATTTTGCTGATGATACTTAATTGTGCATAACTATAAGTTCTGTGCAACATGTTGTCACTTTGCAGAGGGATTTGACTAAATTGGAAAATTGGGCCACAAACTGCAAAATGAGGTTCAATTTTGTTAAATGCAAGGTTATGCACACAACAGAAATAATGAAAATGTGAGTTGTACACTAAATGGCAGTGTTGATAAGGATCTAGGGGTTTTTGAAGATAATAAGTTGTCTAATTCCTGGCAGTGCCATTTTGTGGTTAGTAAAGCATTTAAAGTACTGTCTTTCATAAAAAAGGTTATTACCATAATTTTCTGCCTTTAATTTAATGTATCTGGTAATGCTCATTTTGAATATGCAGTGCAGTTTTGGGCCCAGTCTTTAAGAAGGATATTAATGAGCTGGAGAGAGTACAGAACCAGTACAGAAACATAGATGGAAGATTTAATTTATGAGGGCTGACTGTCAAGGTTGGGGTTGTTGTCTCTGGAAAAAAAGATGCTTGTGAGGGGAACATGATTACTCTTTATAAGTATATTAGAGGGCATTATAGACAGATAGCTGGAGTTCTTTTTTTCTTTAAAATGGATTACCAAACCAGAGGCCATCCCTTTAGACTAGTGGAAGAAAACTTTCATTTAAAGCAACACAATTGGATCTTCACAGTGAGGACAGTGAAGTTGTGGAATGCCTTAGATACTGTTGTGATGGCTGATTCCACGTAGTTCCCTGGATGCTCCATCACTAACATCCTTTGTAGTATCACTATATTGTAGATTTGGGAAGCACTCTCAACAGCAGGATAACTGCAATTACACTTTTATTGTGCATCCACAAAACATGTTTCAGGCTCACATGCCCTTTTTCAATTGTCTAAAATCTACAATATAGTGAACCTTGATGGAAAAAAAAGTATGGGATCTGTTATCTGGACACCTTTTATCCAGAAAGCTCCAAATTACAGAAAGATTGTCTCCTATTGTCTACTATAATCCAAATAATCCAAATGTTTGTACTTTGTACTTGATTCACACTGTATGATAGCATTAATCCTTATTGGAAACAAACCCAACCTATTGGGTTTATTTAACATTTACATGATTTTCTAGTAGACTTAGGTGCAAATTCATCCAGGGTCGAATATCGAGGGTTAATTAACCCTCGATATTCGACTGGGAATGAAAATCCTTTGACTTCGAATATCGAAGTCGAAGGATTTTGCGCAATTAGTTTGATCGTACGATCGAAGGAATAATCGTTCAAAAGATTTTAATCCAACGATCGAAGGATTGTCCTTCGACCAAAAAAACGTAGCCAAGCCTATGGGGACCTTCCCCTTAGGCTAACATTGGGTTCGGTAGCTTTTAGGTGGTGAACTAGGGGGTCGAAGTTTTTTCTTAAAGAGACATCTTGACTATCGAATGGTCGAATAGTCAAACGATTTTTAGTACGAATCCTTCGATTCAAAGTCGTAGTCGAAGGTCGAAGTAGCCCATTTGATGGTAGAAGTAGCCAAAAAAACACTTCGAAATTCGAAGTATTTTTTCTTCTATTCCTTCACTTGAAGTTAATGAATTGGCCCCTTAAGGTATGAAGACTCAAATTCCAGAAAGATCCATTATCTGGAAAACCCCATGTCCCAAGCATTCTGGATAACATGCCCCATACCTGTAGTCCACCTGAAAACAGATATTTATTGTCTTGCCATTGCAAAGTCTATTTAAGTGGTAGTGGGGAGTTAATATGTACACACTGCTGTCTTCATGTCATTTTCAGTTCATCTTTACCCAACCAACATGCTGGTGACTAATGGTGTCTTCTCCAGGAGAGTGCTATCAATAAACAGACTTTTTTAGGGGTTATAATATCTGAAATAATGTCCTAGGTTTTCTGCCATGTGCCTTTTAAATTATGGGTTGCAGGTAACCCTGCTTAAATGGATGGGGAGACCTGCAATCCACTAATTTATTATAATACCTCTCTTATAGTAGATCATGGTCTCCCTTTTAGAGTCCCCTTGCTTAAAAGAAAATAATTACAATTTATGCATGCAGGTGTATCTTTTTTGGTACTAAGATACAGTCATGCCTTGTCTCATATCATAACTATATATTTATGTGAGATAACCATTAGAGTTCATTACATTAAATGCATAAAACCTCTTCAATGCTAATGTAACAACATGCATGAAAAGCAAAATCTTATTTTATGAAATTGAATAGGAGTCTTGGAAGAAAAAAATGAATGTACATTTCTGCACTGTTTAAAAAAATATTATCCCGGTAGTGTTATTCAAGTCACAAATTTATCACCTAAATTAGAACTTATCCAAGTCAATATTTACTTTCAAATGATGTGAAATTAAAGTTGTAAAATTCATGAATAATCTATTTGTTTTTATTTTGCAGAAATAATGCATGACTGTTTAGTCCAATCAGAAAAGCAAACATAATGCCACACAGTACTCAGGCAGCTTGTGAATTAAAACCCATATAAGCAAAATTCTTACAAAATAATTTATATTGTGCCATAAACTTGTACCTAACTGAAACAGCAAATTAAAGCATTAATCACCTCTGTAAAAAGTAGAGCCTCATACGTGCAGGAAAAATGTTGGTGAAATACATTTTCTTGTATTACTGAAATAAATATTACTCCTAGAGGAGCAAGTCTAAACCCTCTCATTATATTGAGGATGAAGATGAACATTAAGACCATATAACATTTCTTACTGATTTAGTCAATAGCTCATTTTGGTAGCTAGCACATATTTCCAAAAATGAAATACCTATGTTCCATCAGATTTGTAATCCTTTCTCCTACTGTAGCTACATTTCATCGGCATAATGTAAGCACCCCTTGTACTGCATTATTCCTGATGCTTATAAGATGTAAAAATAGTAAACCGCCAATGGTATGTTAATACTGAAAAAAGTTTAAATAAATAAGCACCATATGTTTGTGTATTATTATATTTTACTTAGCAAGAAAAAAAAATGACAGAAAATATATATTACATACATCAGCAGATATAGATTGAGCTTTCCATTTTCATGCAGGGGAATATATTATATATATCCACTGAGTTAATGTTATTTAGTATAGCATAAAGATAAGTAGCTCTATAAACATATTTAGTTTCTGTGGAGGGCAATTAATCTAACAAAAAACTGATGTATTTTTTGTATTTGAAAAATTATACACAAAGTGCAAAATACAGGGCCAATGGATGAAAGGGGCTCTGGAATCAACACCTGCCTTTTGGATGCTACTTCCAGGGTTCAAATCGAATGTTAAACTGACTTGCAAATCATTTTAATGACATTTATGGTTTTATAATGGAAATAACAAAATTTGTATAGAATCTCACCAGCATGCACTCTTCCAAAAATATCCATGGTGTTTCCTGCATGCTTAACTAGGAATCATTATCCATCAAGATGTACAGCAAAGACAGGATTCAATGTTTTGGGAAAAATCCTCCATTCATTGGGAAATTTCCAGATGAAAGAAAGACTTGTCATGACATATCATAAATATTACATAATCACGTAAAACATATCTCTGCAACTTGTACATGATTTAACAAAGCAGACACAAATGTGTGCCTGTTTGGTAAACAACTGTGCCACATGATAGTTTGGTTGCACTTGTAATTATGGTGGAATTCAAGGGTAATTCTGCATTGTGGGTAAAAAACATGGCATTTTGTGCCAGTATACAGCACTTAGCACTGCTTTACTTAAAGGGGAACTCCGGCTTCCAAACCAAAATTTGATAAAGAGGCCCACATAACACAGAAACCCCAAATATATACATCACAGTTGCCTGTTACTTCAAAAAGTATGAATAAATGCCATTTTCTATGCTGAAATCCGGCTGTTTAACAGTTCTTCTCTTTCTGCATCATTTAAAATGCTGGCAGAGAAGGAGGGACTAAACACTGATGTTACAAATCGCAAAAACTTCTCAACAGCTTACAGACAGCATGCAGGAACTACTAGGATGCAGGCTAAGGACAGCTGGCTGTTTATACAAAGTAACAGTAGTCAGCAAGCTCAGCAAAGTAGTCAGAGAGATCAGCAAGAGAGTAGGGGGCTAGGCTTAAGGAACTGTTCCAAACCATTAAAAATCATGAAAAGTCTGCATATTTTTTAATTTATTTATATTGCAAAGTTGTAAAGTTGCTTGAAATTATGTTTACTTTTTCAAAAAGCTTGTTATGTTTTTGTGGAGTTCCCTTTTAAGACCTTGTGTGTGCTTCAATAACTTTTTTCCCCATATAGAGTGGAATGTAGAACATGTCAGAAACATGTGGCTTATAGTGTCTACGTGTTTTTATGGCTTGATAACACCTTTTTTTTTGTTGATTCCTAGTTAATCATTTGCTTTGCCTAGTGTATGGACCTTCTTTTCTTCTGCACTGATTTTTGGTCTGGGCTTCAGCAACTGACTGACTGACTGTATATTTATTATATATACACAAACCAACATTCAACAAAATAAGCAATCAATATGAAGTAATAAGTTAAATGTTATAAACACATTGAAGTCAATGGGCAGTTTTTACAATGTTCTTCTGGCAACTTTTCCTGTGCAAAATACATTGGAGTCTATGGACATTTTTCTCAACGTTTTCAGGAAAATATTCGGTGATGGTGAAACATGGAATTTCATTGCCAAGTCATGCATACTGAAAAATGTTGCTCATCACTAATGTCACTATTAATTTATAATTACTATTAATTTTACTATTAATGATAGGAAGTGTTAAAAAAAGAAGTAACTTACGGAAGAGAAGAGTCCTTAAAATAAGAATCTTAATTTCCGGCACCTGGAACAGTTTCTTCCTTAACTATTCTATAAGCTATTAGACAATATTTTAACAACTGAATGAAAACTTACAGATTCAGGAATCACATTTGTGAATTTAATTATGATCCATTGCTATGAATCAATGTCCTGTGACATTTCTAGAAATTATATGGAAATAGATATACCTCTAAGTATGATTACAATTATAGCGACACAAAGGGTTACATACATTTCCCTACTGGCTTAGGAAGCTCTTATTACTGTCGCCTTTGCCCTTTAGCAAGTAAGTTTCCCTTTATGGTCCAACGGTGTTCCTGTCCATTGATAATATAATGGGAGGAAGCACGTGATTTTTCCACTTTCGATTCCACCTGTTTACTAGGGGTGGAGCTGTTGGAGAGCTAGTAGCAAAGAGACCCAAAGGTAAATAACCCCTTAGTAAAGTTGGTAAGCAGCCACGGGTTCCATAAACAAGATATCAGTGACAGTATCGTTCTTGTGATAGTATACCTCCTTGTCAGGACAGCTTAGAAAAAGAAGTACTTGGCACCAAAAGTGAAGAGACACACAGCAAAAAAGATAATCTGGCTAGTTTTACATACATTGAGTTGCTTCCACTGCTATGGATCAGGACAACTAGCATGTAATCCATAGGACACCTTAAGCTTAAAACCTTCTAAGTAGTGACGGGTGAATAAATTCGCCAGACGTGAAAATTTGCCAGTGAAAGATCCTCAAAGTCAAAATATTTTGCTACACGTCAGAATAGCCCCGGGCATAAAAAATTGATGTAGGCATCAAAATTGAAACGCATCGAAATAATTTTGACGCCCATTGACTTCAATGCTTTTTGCACATTTTTCTTTGTTTCACAAATTTTGCCCATCACTATCTCTAAATTCTTAAATACCCTTATATGGATCATTGTACTGAGTGAATAGTTGAACTGTGTTAAAAAATATCTATTTCATGGTTAAGTACCACTGGTGTCCTTATTTCTTATATCACAGTACATGTACTTTCCCTTCCACCATCACAAGGACCCAGCTGAGAAAGTATTCAGAAATATAACAAAGGGTCACACAATTTTATTAATTGAGACACATCAAGAATCAGATGTGATTCGTTGTGAGTTATTTTATTCTGAATTAATCTCTTCCTATTTTTAAATTTAAATGTAAATGGTTTGTTTGCCTATTACATTATTATTTTCTTCTCTGCTTTTAACTTGTGTGTATTTACCCTTTTAGAATCTAACATACTGACACTGGGAAGCAGTCACATGGTGAATGGGAAAACAGATGCTTTATTGTCAGTGAGCAGAAGACACAACCCAGCAGAAAATTGATTTTTGACAAGAAATGTCTTCTAGAATAAAGAATCAGCTGGATTTGATAGTAGATGATAAAGTTGCAGAGATAAAATAAATATAATATAAAATAATGTTTAATATAGAGATGCAGATATTCAATGCAAATGTTTGCATACATGTAGCTAAAGTTAAAGGAAGAAGATAAAAGAGTATAATTAAGTAACTACAAGAAGTAAGTGAAATTATGCAAATAATATCCTATGTACACGTAAAACAAAAATAATTTCACTTAGGAGAGTATAACAGGGAAACCTCCTATCCAGAATGCTCCGAATTCCAAGAAATGTAACACTTAAATATACACAGAAACATAATTATAGTTGATATAAACAAGCTACTGTGTAGCTATGGCAGCAGCCATTCAAAGTTAAAGAAGGAGAAAAGTCACAGGATACACAGCAGATAACAGATAAGCTCTTTAGTATACAATGGGATTCTTCAAAATGTATCTGTTATCTACTGTGTATCCTGTGCTTGAATGGCTGCCCCCATGGCTACACAGCAGCTTGTTTATATAAACTATAGTTGTGTTTCTGAAGTAAACACACCAGATCAGGGCAACAGTACATTATATTGTCATTCCTTTAAATTTCATTTTTTTGTGTTACCTTTCCTTTAATAGGTATTTACCATGTGTTTAATTGTGCCATACCAAACAACAACATTCCAGGGGCGGCCCCTTCATCAGGTGGTCAGTACCAACCCATCAAACGTCATAAATGTTTTAAAAAGTCCCCCCCCCCGCAATCTTTCACCTGAACACTGTACATCCTCATCAAGAAAATTTTTGCGGGATGGAATTTAAATGGGGATTTTATAGTGCTGTGCACACAATTCAGATATTTAAGAAATTCCATAAATTTTTCTGTACCCCCATTCCATTGAAAAAAAGGTGTCATCAACATAACGCATATATGCCGCAATATGAGTAGAATAAAATTAGACAATAAAATTATTTTTAAAAAATCCATAAAAATGTTGGCATACGCAGGTGACATGGTGCAGCCCTGCACTTCTAGATAATAAGCATTATTAAATTAACATTCACAAAAAATTATTGTGATATGTGGGCAACAGTGTGATTGAGAGAAGAGCGGACACATTCTGTCACCTGCTCATGAGGGATGGAAGTAAAAAGGTTATACAGAGCCAATGGAAATCTTCACTAGGGACTGGAGTGCCCTCAAGAGTCAAGATGCAACAAAAAATTTGAAGTGTCCCAAAATTGCAATGTAGCTAATAACTCTTGTAATTCTATATCAATATGCATTTAGCCAACGATCACAATATGGAGCCCACTTTATATACTATGGGCCATCCTGGTGGATTTATTTTTTTCTTGGGCAAAAAGTAAATATATGGTGTTTTAGCCTCATCACGCAATAGCATGGTCTTCATATCCTCATTAATGATACCCTCTATTACTGCAGAATACAAGAAAATATTAATTTCATCTCTCAAAAATTAAATTAAGTTTTTAATAGTGGGTATCATTACTAAGTTGCCAAAGGGCCTCTCTTTCATAATTTCATTTACTAAGCACCCCCACTCCACCTCCCTTGTCAGCCTTACATATCATAATAGATTCATTATCTTGTATACTTTTTAAAGTTTGCGTTTCATTAACTGAAATGTTAAAATTAAATTTACCACATGTTTCTTCACATCCATTTTTACCATCATTTCAAAGGCATCCAAAAAAATCATAATTTCCTGGTGGTATAAATTAACTTTTTTGTTGGAGTTTACTCGCTAATTTAGCATTTACACTGTCCCTTTCTGTGGATTTACATTTATCAGAAAAGTAAACCTTACGTTTACTGAAGGGCATAGAGTCTCCCAGTTAAGATGGCAGATTCTAGTGACTAGTACTAGTGACATCAGGCCAGAATTTGAGATAAAAATTGGTACAAAGTGAGAGTTATTGGATTTGGTCACTGCAGACACAAACGCCACATGGATTAAATGAAGAGTTTAGCCTTGCTTGTTTTTTGAAATTCATTTATTTCAATATCAATAATTTTCCCTCTCTGTTTTTTACAGATTCTCATAACTCTTGACTTCTCCAGGGAAAGGTAAAAATACTATAAGTAAGGGAAAGTTAATCATATAAGGCTTATATGGTAATCTTTATGTTGCTTGTCTACTAACCCTCTCTTTAGGAAATTTGAAATTCCAGATTCAGTGACAATGATCTTGTTCAACTATAAACCTCCTTTGGAGAGACTAACTCTATACCAACCATATACTGTACTGTTGCCCTATGATGTGGGGGAGCAGCTTTGTAACACATTTAAGATGTTTGGTTGGTTGTTACTGACTACCTGATGAAGGGGCTAACCCCCGAAATGTGGTTGTTTGGCTTGGCACAATACATTTATTCTGTCTAACTCTGATTATTCTACTCATAATACGGCATAAATGCATTATGTTGACACTTTTTTTTCTATGGAATATTGGTACAGAAAAGTTAATGGAATTTCTTAAATATCTGAATTGTGTGCACAGCACTATAAAATTCACATTATAGTTCCATTCCACAAATACACATTTTCTTGATGTGGATGTACAGTGTCCAGTAGAAAGATAGTGGGGGAAGAGCTTTGTAACACATTTAAGATGTTTGGTGGGTGGGTATTGACTGCCTGACGAACGGGCTCATCCCAGAAACTTTGTTGTTTGGTTGGCCCAATTAAACCCATGGTTTGTGTGCTGGATTTTTTTCATTATATCCGAATTCCAAGAAGGCCATTCAATTTTTTTTTACAGTAATATACAATAAATCAGTACCTTGTACATGATTCTAACTAAGATATAATCAATGCTTATTTGAGACAAAACAATCCTGTTGGGTTTATTTAGTGTTTAAATGATATTTTAACTTACGATGTGAAGCTTCAAATTATGGAAAGACCCCTTATCCAGAAAACCCCATGTCCCTAGCATTCATGGTAACAGGTCCCATATCTATATAATATAATGTAAAATGAAAATGAGAAAGTACTGAGCTAATAAGGCATGCATTGGGTATAATTAAGGCGATAATTGGTAAAAGAACTTAATCATATACATATTCAACATGAAAATCTTCATGCATTTGTGTAATAATTGTATGCTTAAGTGCAAAGTATTGTGATGTATGGGGGATCACAGCGGGGTTTTTTCCCCAAACATGCAGGCCACTCCACGTTAAAGGAAACATTTAGTTTATTTTCTTCAGTTCACATAAATCTCTCACAGACAAGCAGTGGCATAAAAATCAAAACAGCTTCAGTTCAGCAACAAATAAGTCCCAACAAAAGTGTACTTGCCAAGAAAACTTGCAGTGTCCAGTCTGCCGGGAGTGAACTCCCTAGTCTTTTAGAAAAGAACTTTCTCCAACTCCACAGTGAGTAGCCACACAAGAAAACCAAACTTTTCTGTTTAACACAGCAGTGAGTTTCCACACACTCTCACCTGCTGCTCACCTCCATTAAACACCCCTTGGATGTCCAGCCCACCTCTGGCTGGTTAACCGCATGGTGTTTATACCGGTCATCTACAATATATCCCCCCCAGCTTCTACATATCCCCCCCCTCTGCCTCAACCCAGGGGAGGTGGAGGCACCAGAAGAGCCCAAACAATGGACTCGGGAAAGAGCATCAGCATTCAGGTGCTGTTTTCTGGGTCTGTGCTCTACCCTAAACTTGAACTCCTGGAGTGCCAGGAACCACCGTGTTACTCTGGCATTTGCCCCTTTTTTCTGCTTCATCCATGTGAGTGGGGCATGATCAGAAACCAGCCTGAACTTTCTACCTAAAAGGTAATAACGGAGCGAGTCCAAGGCCCACTTGATGGCCAGGCATTCTCGCTCAACTATTGCATAGTTTTTCTCTGCTGTAGTCAACTTTCTACTGAGGAACACCACGAGATGCTCTTCCCCATTAATGACCTGTGATAATACAGCTCCCAAACCTACATCTGAAGCATCGGTCTGTACAATAAATTCCTTGGAGAAATCTGGAGCCACCAAGATGGGGTGATTACGTGCGGACTTGAGCTCCAGAAAGGCCTTTTCAGCATCAGTGTTCCACTCAATCATAATTGACTTACGACCTTTGGTCAGGTCTGTTAATGGAGCAGCTATAGTGGCAAAATCGGGGACAAACCTACGGTAGTACCCAACTATTCCCAGGAAGGCTCGTACCTGTTTTTTTGTTTTAGTGTGGGGCCAGTTCTGGACTGCATCTATCTTATTTAACTGGGGTTTTACTAGCCCTCTTCCAACGATATACCCAAGGTACCTTGCCTCTTCCATACCTAGGGCACACTTTTCTGGGTTCACTGTGAATCCTCCCTCTCTCAAGGAGTCAAGAACTGCCTGGACTTTAGGCAAATGGGACTCCCAGTCCCTTCTAAAGATAACAATGTCATCCAGGTAAACGGAGGTGTACCTGTGATGGGACCTCAAAAGCTTGTCCATTGCCCTTTGGAACGTAGCGGGGGCTGTTTGTAAACCAAAGGGCATTCTCCTATATTGAAAATGGCCATCTGGAGTGGAAAATGCAGTTTTCTCCCTTGCTGCCTGAGTTAGGGGTATTTGCCAATACCCTTTCGTGAGGTCCAAAGTGGTGATATACTAGGCAGGACCCAACCTCTCTATAAGTTCGTCTACCTGGGGCATGGGATAGGCATCAAATTTGGAAATTTCGTTGTGTTTTCGGAAATCATTGCAGAATCGCAGAGTACCGTTGGGCTTGGGTACCAACACAATAGGACTCAACCATTCACTCTGTGACTCTTCAACAACTCCTAATTCCAACATTTTTTTTACCTCCTCTGAGACAGCCTTCCGGCGAGCCTCTGGAATACGGTAAGGCTTGAGACACACCTTTACTCCCGGCTCTATAATTACGTCATGCTCTATGACATTAGTGATCCCAGGCAAATCAGAAAAAATATCTTTGTTTCTCTGCAGAAACTCCCTGACTTGCTGGCTCTGAGCTTTTGACAATGCTGTTGCCACACGGACACTGTCAGCACCAACCTGAGACTCAAGTTTCCCACTAGCCAGTGCCGAAACTGGTTCTTTATCCCTCCAACAAATAACAAATTTATGTGATAGATTTGGTAGGGCTTTCTCTTACCAGGTTGGTGAACCTTATAGTTCACCTCACCCACTTTTTCTACAATTTCAAATGGGCCCTGCCACCTGGCCAAGAATTTGCTCTCTACAGTGGGAATCAACACTGCTACTCTATCTCCCACCTGGAATTGCCTCACTTTAGCGGACCGGTTGTATACCCGGCGCTGACCCTCTTGGGCACTTTGCATGTGTTCCTTAACCAGTGGCATCACTCCTGCAATTCTTTCCCTCATTTGAGAGACATATTCCAAAACACTTTTGTGGGGAGTAGCTTCACTCTCCCAAGCCTCCTTTACAATATCAAGCAGTCCCCGGGGCCTGCGCCCGTACACCAACTCAAAGGGGGAGAAACCTGTGGACGCCTGAGGCACCTCTCGAATTGCGAATAAAAGAGCAGGTAATAAACAATCCCAATCCTTACCATCTTTTTGCACCACCCGCCTAAGCATTGTTTTTAAGGTCTTATTAAAACGTTCAACCAAGCTATCTGTCTGAGGATGGTAGACAGATGTATGTAAGTGCTTTATCTGGAACAAGTTACACACACCGGCCATAACCTTTGACATGAATGGGGTACCCTGGTCAGTGAGTATCTCCTTTGGGAAGCCTGTCCTTGAAAACATTAGGAACAGCTCACGGGCAATGGCTTTAGATGTGGCATTCCTTAAGGGAATAGCTTCCGGGTATCGGGTGGCGTAATCAAGGATTACCAAGATATACTGATGCCCTCGGGCAGATTTTACCAGGGGACCCACTAAGTCCATGGCTATACGTTCAAATGGTACTTCGATAATGGGTAAGGGCACCAAGGGGCTACGAAAATGAGAAGCCGGGGCTGTTAACTGGCAGGTGGGACAGGACGCACAGTAGGTTTTTACTTCAGACTTTAAACCTGGCCAGAAAAACCGGTCTGTGATTCTTGCTTCGGTCTTCTCTGCCCCCAAGTGTCCACCCAGGGCATCATTATGCGCTAGGTCAAGTACCATTCGTCTGTATGGCCGGGGAACTAACAATTGTTCAACAACCTCCTCACGGACCTTGGTGACGCTATAAAGCAGATCACTATTTACAGCAAAGTGTGGCCATCGGTTATCTGCACCTGGTTCTTGGGGAACACCATTTATCACCACCACCTGTTCTCTAGCATTAACTAAGGTGGGATCCTGCATCTGGGCCATGCTAAAGGCTCCCCTTGACACATCCAGATCAGGAGATATCATCCTCCCCTAGCATTACCTGTAATGGAGAGAAATCCCCCCCCCCCTCAGAGGACAGTTCGGTCTTCTAACTGGGATCCTTTATTGCCTTATTACTTTTCTCCTGAGTTTGGGGCAGTGACACATTATCATTTTGAAAATCATACATCACATAATTTTCAATATCACTGGGTATATCAATTATCACATCCCTTGGGTTTTGGGGACCCAATCCCACCCTCAAGTCAGTGGTTTCCTTCCCCACACTTTCCCACAAATCCCAGAACTTTGGAAAGTCACGTCCCAAAATAGCGGGGTGCAACAGTTTACTCACCACCCCAACTTCATGCACAATGGATTCACCGGCAATAGTGATGGTCACTAGGACTAGCGGATAGGACCGGATATCCCAATGGATACAAATTACCCGGAGTGATTTGGCTACTGGTTTGAATTCTCCAATAACACTGTCTAGTACCAGGGTTACCATACTCCCCGAATCTAGGAGAGCCTTGACAGGAATCTGATTGATGTAAACATCACACTCAAATTGCCCCTCATACAAGTCAGGGCATGCAGTGTAAACTTTCTGTGCATAACAGGAAAGCTGGGTGATAGCCCCACACTCCATGGTCTCGTCTTTCCATGGGCACTGTGCTCTAGTGTGCCCCCAGGCTTGGCACTTCCAACACTGCACGTTCCCCCCTTTCCAGGGTGAAGAGGTATCGGTGGGTGCCGGTGCCGGTGATGGCACTTCTCCACTTTCTTTCACACTAAGCCTAGGACTCTGCGGGGAACTTTTCCTGGCCGGTGTAGATTTCTCCGGACGTGAAATGGCGAATGGTCGCTGACGGTTGGGAGCAAGTAGTTCCTCGGTAGCCGTGTACCTCTCAACCATCTCGACCAGCTGATCCGCTGTTTTGGGGTCCCCATGACTCACCCAATGCTGTAGGTCAACGGGGAGGGACCGAAGGTACCGGTCTGTCACAACTCGCTCCACAATCTGGGGTCCATTCAGATCCTCGGGTTGCAGCCACTTGGTGGCCAAATGGATAAGGTTGTGCATCTGTGACCTAGGTGGTAGGTTGGTTTGATATTTCCACCTGTGTACCCTTTGGGCTCTGACTGCAGTGGTTACCCCTACGCGGGCCAGGATCTCTGCCTTAAGCCGATCATAATTCATGGCGTCATCTGGGTTAAGATCATAATACGCCTTCTGTGGATCGCCAGACAGAAATGGAGCTATTAGGCCGGCCCATTTATCTCGGGGCCACCTTTCTCGCTCTGCAGTCCTCTGAAACGTGGCAAGAAAGGCCTCCACATCATCCGTAGGACTCAACTTTTGGAGAAAATAACTTGCCCGGGTGGTTACCTGGTTCCCCTGAGCCACGGCAACGGACTCCCGTCCTGGAGCACATTGCTATACAGCCTCAGCCAATGCCTTGGCTTGGACAATTGTAGCCTCGTGTAAGGCGGTGGCTTGTAAAGTTACAGACTCTCGCAAAACAAGCAACTGAGCATCTGTGGAGTGCTGTTGAGATACCATGGCCGATAGCTGGGCCTCCAGGCTCTTTTGCTGAGCATCTGTAGCCTGCTGCTGCACGACCATGCTCTGCTGTAGCTGAACTGTAGCTCGAGCCAGTTGCTGCAACAGTTCCTCCATCTTAGCAAAAATGGGTTACTGGCTCTTTAAATGTCAGTTTTCAGAGAGAGAAGAAAAAAAAATGTCTTTACCCTTCGGTAGTGCCTGCCCGCATCCGAGCACCAGTTGTGATGTTTGGGGGATCACAGCGGGGTTTTTTCACCAAACATGCAGGCCACTCCACGTTAAAGGAAACATTTAGTTTATTTTCTTCAGTTCACATAAATCTCTCACAGACAAGCAGTGGCATAAAAATCAAAACAGCTTCAGTTCAGCAACAAATAAGTCCCAACAAAAGAGCCGTTTACTTGCCAAGAAAACTTGCAGTGTCCAGTCTGCCGGGAGTGAACTCCCTAGTCTTTTAGAAAAGAACTTTCTCCAACTCCACAGTGAGTAGCCACACAAGAAAACCAAACTTTTCTGTTTAACACAGCAGTGAGTTTCCACACACTCTCACCTACTGCTCACCTCCATTAAACACCCCTTGGATGTCCAGCCCACCTCTGGCTGGTTAACCCCATGGTGTCTTTTAAAGAGGTAATTTTAAAACCTAAAGAATGGGGATATATACCGGTCATCTACAATATATCCCCCCCAGCTTCTACCGTTTAATATGTGTCAAGTAAATACAGTGAAAATACAATCGTGAGTTTTCTGCAGTCCGGTGAATTTTAATTTGTTAAATAACACAAAGGTCCTTGCCAAAATAATTTAGAGATAAGATCAGAAAGGCTCTCCCTCTGCTTTTTTGTGGTGACATAATTGACAGAGATGCTGCTCTTATAAGTACTAGACATTATTGTGCTACTGTTTTTGTTTAAAAAAATAAGATAGGTTAAGGGGCAAATTTACTTATGGTCGAATATCGAGGGTTAATTAACCCTCGATATTCGACTGCCGAATCGAAATCCTTCGACTTCGAATATCGAAGTTGAAGGATTTAGCGCTATTCCTACGATCGAACGATCGAAGGAATAATCGTTCGATCGAACGATTAAATCTTTTGAATCGAACGATTCAAAGGATTTTAATCCATCGATCGAAAGATTTTCCTTTGATCAGAAAATTGCTAGGAAGCCTATGGGGACCTTGCCCATAGGCTAACATTGGCCTCGGTAGGTTTAAGGTGGCGAACTAGGGGGTCGAAGTTTTTTTTAAAGAGACAGTACTTCGACTATCGAATGATTTGTAGTTCGAACCGTTCGAATCGAAGTCGAAGGTCGAAGTAGCCCATTCGATGGTCGAAGTAGCCAAAAAAAACATTCGAAAATCGAAGTTTTTTTCCTCTATTCCTTCACTCAAGCTAAGTAAATGGGACCCTAAGTGTTGACTGAAGGGCTGTTAGACTACTTCCATGTCTTCCCTTGCTGCCTGTAGAGACAGTACAGGATTAAAGAGCTCATTTATGAGTCATGCTGCCTACATTCAATTCTGTAGGTGGAAGTTCATAGGTTGTTGTGGAGGGTAGTTGTAAAGCCTAGTCAGTCTGTTTCAACAAAAGTTCTTGTACTCAATTTAGCAGTACAGCAGTGCTGAGTGCAACTTTGCCAAAGTGCAAAAAGGCAAGTGTAGACTTTTGTTTTTAATTCATGAAATAAAGATCAAATTTTTATCTGTGCTGGTTGTGCCGCAGGAGCGCATGCTCATTTCAGGATTTCCTTTGTTGTTTGTTGAACTTGATGTTATAGTCCACTGAGTTAATATGTTCTGTAAAGGCCACCACTTCATTGGATCTGATTTTACCCAAGTGTCCTCTACATACCTGAACCAGTGACTCGTGTAGTTCCCTGGAATGTAAGTAAGGCCCTCCTTACCATTTCCTCCATGTACAAGTTAGCTCCAATGGGAGATACTGGAGAACCCATTGCAAAGCCGTGTTTCTCTCTAAACACTTCACACATCCATTCATGCAAATCACACAACTCACAAGTAACACCTGTTTCTAGGAGTTGCATGATACCTTGGTAATCGCCAAATTGTTTGTACAAAGTATTTTGGACCTTAAATAAGCTGTTTCTAAGGGGCTCGTTTACTTAAATTCGAATTTATCTCTCATTTATCAATAATTTTTCTTGAAAAATCGGAGCAACAAATGTGACAACAAAATTGAGCGTCAATTCATATAATACAATTGACTCTGTGAAAACTCTACTTTTTTGTATTATTGGATGAAAACCCAGACTTAATCGATTTATCCAGTGCAGATCACAATGTCAAAAAACAACTTCAGGGACATCTGCCATTGACTTCTACCTGGCCTCGTCAGGTTTGAGATGGTGTATTTTCTGATTTTTAGCAGCTTTGGGGTAAGATAAATCTCTAAAAACTCAAGTTTTTTCCCCAAAAAATTTGAGTTTCCCCCATAAAAAACCTTGTCTAGAAAAAATAGAGGTTTAATAAATGTGCCCCTAAAAGTCTAATGGGGTTAATCATTATTTGAAATTAAAGGATAGAACTAAATTTTATGTTGACATTACAGATTTAACTCTGTGTGAGCAATAGAATACAAATGTAATTTGTTCAACATTCATATGATATACATATTCTACTGACAGTGCAACATTTCTAAATGTAAGTATGTTAGAAAATCAGTTATTTTTTTTTCTTAAAATGTGCTTAAATCACAGTTTCTTAAACCATGCTATTTTTTAATATTATTTTCTTTTGCACCTGCTTATAATACTGCCTAAATATGCTGCCATTTATAGAAAATAGATGTCTGATTATATTTCTCACAGTGCTGAACCTGCATACAAAATGCAGAAGTATATTCTCAGTAAACACTATGTATATGTATAAAGCATTGAAATATTTATAATGTGATTTAAAAGAAAGAAAAGGCTTAACTTCTATCTCAGAACAGAAATACATGGGAAGAAGAGCCGGCCACATTGTTGACCATTTAGGAATCTTCTAAAATAGAGGGCAGATAATGCAGTTGGAAGTACTCTCTTATTTAAATGTCTCAGTTAAGCACAACCTGTATCTGCTAAAAAAAGGAAAAACAAACAACTCATATTCATCAAAGTAATTGTGTAGGTACTTTCAGTACTAAAATGCCTGAAATGAAGGATTGAACTGCTAACTGCGGCAGTGACAGCCATGAATCATGGTAGGCTACTTCGGGGCCTTTACTACCATAAAACAAAAGATGTAGATGAAAAATGCTGCAATTAAGTGATTTGATTTCTGCCCCCCCTTTTTTCTACTGCATCCGTGCATGACTGCACAGCAAAGATTGATGGGAAAAATTACGCTACGTGATCTCTGACAGAGCCTTGGAACAATTCTATAAAGAAGGATACATACAAATCAAACTAGCTCACTCACATTAAAAAAAGAACATATAAAACAAATACGTTGGCCTACATGAACGAGCCACAATATGCAGGCCTCTGTAAATTACTGAAAAGTAAGCTTTAAAATTCAAGTTTTTTTGCATGGAAATTAATAATCAGTATATAGCACCCTGTTCATATTACAACAAAATAGCATTCTGTGCTGTATCATCAGGTTTTGCATTCGGTTATGTAAAAATATAATTGTGTTTTCAGATGGTTTCCTTTGAAAATGTTCTAAATGTTAACAAAACTATATAGAAATCTGTGTGAAGAAGAAATGTTCTTCTTTCTCTCCAAGATGCCCCGTATTTACAAATGACCAACATATCTATTTATAATATATTTCCATCTATTGTATTTGATCTCTGTATGATAGAATGATGAACAATGTATTAGTAATAAGTTATTGGTTAACATGAACAAACACAGTTCTCCAAAGGCCAACAGAGTTAGTATGTTTTAAAACATATATGCTTGCATACACATAATACATTCCTTTAGGCTTGATTACTTGAATTCCTTTGAATTCTTATTACAGGTAGGACTTATATAGATTCTGTAAAAGATAAAAAAGACATAATAATAATTGATAAATATGAGCGTAGTGATGAGCGAAAGATTTTCCGCACATAGACTGCAATGCATTTTGACAAATTTTCGCTGTTTCATGAATTTTAGCGAAACGGCAAAAAATTCGACCAAAATGCATTGAAGTCTATGGGCGACAAATCGTTTTGAGGAGCAACAATTTTATTTTGATGCGTGACAATTTTTTTTACCCATTGGAGTCTATGGGCATCAGTTTCGCGGTAAAACTTGGTGACAGATTTCACTCATCACCAATGAGCAGTACAGTACAGTTTAAGCATTTTGCAAACTATCTTATAATACACTAATTTTGCCTGACCAAATCTAATGCACTCCATAATTATTGCTGCATTGTTCATTCTAATACTGTGCAGGGAAATGTCTGCAACATCAGTTAAATCGATGGTAAATATAATACAGATTCAGCAAAGCTTTTCAAAATTGCATCAAAACCTGACTGGAAAGGGGTAAAGTAAAGGGGTAAAGTAAAACTCCCAAACTCCCACCCCCGCCTAATGGTTTTAAAAAATAGTGGTGAGCACAACTTTCCCTTGTTTGTTATAGTTATACAGGAGCAGTGACCAGCTCCATGTTGTAGCTCCCACCCCTCCCAGCTATAGTCAGGTGATCCCACTGGTGTCTAATAAAAGGGCAGCCAAGTTTGGGAGTTTTACTTTGAAAGCAGCTAGTAAGTTGCAGGTAAAACTTAGTCCCTTTGTAAAATGTATAATTAAGCAATTGAATTCTTAATGAATCAGATGAAAATTAAGCGTAGGACTGGCCAGATATGGGATGACTTTGACGTAGTTGGTCAGCTTGAATATATTGCAATATATGGACAAACAATCCCTGTGTTGTTTAAAGGGTAAGGCATTTTTTAGTAGCAGTATGCACAAAATGTCTCTGTCTTAAATATATTGATAATGGGTTGAGTGCAGAGGACTCTTGTAGTTGACTATATGTATTTTGTGGTCACACCCTCATTGCACCCCCGCCTAATGGTTTTAAAAAATAGTGGTGAGCACAACTTTCCCTTGTTTGTTATAGTTATACAGGAGCAGTGACCAGCTCCATGTTGTAGCTCCCACCCCTCCCAGCTATAGGCAGGTGATCCCACTGGTGTCTAATAAAAGGGCAGCCAAGTTTGGGAGTTTTACTTTGAAAGCAGCTAGTAAGTTGCAGGTAAAACTTAGTCCCTTTGTAAAATGTATAATTAAGCAATTGAATTCTTAATGAATCAGATGAAAATTAAGCGTAGGACTGGCCAGATATGGGATGACTTTGACGTAGTTGGTCAGCTTAAATATATTGCAATATATGGACAAACAATCCCTGTGTTGTTTAAAGGGTAAGGCATTTTTTAGTAGCAGAATGCACAAAATGTCTCTGTCTTAAATATATTGATAATGGGTTGAGTGCAGAGGACCTCTTGTAGTTGACTATATGTATTTTGTGGTCACACCCTCATTGCACCCCCGCCTAATGGTTTTAAAAAATAGTGGTGAGCACAACTTTCCCTTGTTTGTTATAGTTATACAGGAGCAGTGACCAGCTCCATGTTGTAGCTCCCACCCCTCCCAGCTATAGTCAGGTGATCCCACTGGTGTCTAATAAAAGGGCAGCCAAGTTTGGGAGTTTTACTTTGAAAGCAGCTAGTAAGTTGCAGGTAAAACTTAGTCCCTTTGTAAAATGTATAATTAAGCAATTGAATTCTTAATGAATCAGATGAAAATTAAGCGTAGGACTGGCCAGATATGGGATGACTTTGACGTAGTTGGTCAGCTTAAATATATTGCAATATATGGACAAACAATCCCTGTGTTGTTTAAAGGGTAAGGCATTTTTAGTAGCAGAATGCACAAAATGTCTCTGTCTTAAATATATTGATAATGGGTTGAGTGCAGAGGACCTCTTGTAGTTGACTATATGTATTTTGTGGTCACACCCTCATTGCACCCCCGCCTAATGGTTTTAAAAAATAGTGGTGAGCACAACTTTCCCTTGTTTGTTATAGTTATACAGGAGCAGTGACCAGCTCCATGTTGTAGCTCCCACCCCTCCCAGCTATAGGCAGGTGATCCCACTGGTGTCTAATAAAAGGGCAGCCAAGTTTGGGAGTTTTACTTTGAAAGCAGCTAGTAAGTTGCAGGTAAAACTTAGTCCCTTTGTAAAATGTATAATTAAGCAATTGAATTCTTAATGAATCAGATGAAAATTAAGCGTAGGACTGGCCAGATATGGGATGACTTTGACGTAGTTGGTCAGCTTAAATATATTGCAATATATGGACAAACAATCCCTGTTTTGTTTAAAGGGTAAGGCATTTTTTAGTAACAGTATGCACAAAATGTCTCTGTCTTAAATATATTGATAATGGGTTGAGTGCAGAGGACCTCTTGTAGTTGACTATATATATATATAGATATATATATATATATATATATATATATATATAGTGAATAAAGTACCCCCTCTTATGAAATATAAGGATATTAGAAGTTAACGAGGAGTTTCATGACCATATAAAAACACGAGGCCGAATTAGAAGTTAATGAGGAGTTTCATGACCATATAAAAACACGAGGCCGAAGGCCGAGTGTTTTTATACAGGTCATGGAACTCCGAGGTAACTTCTAATATCCTCATATTTTACAACTGGGGGTACTTTATTTATTATAATACACAAATTTCAGTGAGTTATGTGACAGAAATTACATCAGAACTCACCGTTTATAACTGATGACATCAGAACTCACCGTTTATAAGAATATAATTTACATGATATTCATGGCTTTTGTGTATTATATATATATATATATATATATATATTTTTTTTTTAGAAATGTGGTCCCAACTAAACTCCCATACATTTAAGTGTGCAGTATCTGTTGCACTGGAGTACAATAATGTGCATTGCCCTATTCTGCTAGTGTTTTGGTGACCTATACAAAATGCACTAGGGCCAGACTGGCTTGCTTCTATGGCCATATGGCAGGTAAGGGCTGATGGAGTGTCCACCTGCATAATGAGCGATCCATAGGTACACATTGCCTAGCAACGACATGTGGCATGAGCACATTACAGATGCTGGTTGTGTGAGCACACCCACCAATACAGGATTAACCTTATGGTGTTGGGGCTGTTGGTGCCTGAAGGGGCACTATTGATACAAATACGGTGGTTCCCTTTTAACTCTATGCCTTTGTCAGTCTACTGTTCTTATTTCTTTTTTTCCTTGCTTTTATGTTGCTGCTGAATGGACTTTATGTTCCGAGTTGTTCTTTCTCAGCATTACCTGACTCTAACCTGGATTCTTTCAGGTGATATCAGATGCGATCATCACTGTGCCATGCCCATATTTGGGTAAAAGGTTTGGCCAATTTCAGCCATACTCCATGACCATCTAAGCATGTATGTCGAGTTGGGCCTATTAAGACAGATAAGTGATCCTGGAGGATGTGAAATGAAGAGGAGCAGCACCTCTTCATTCCCTGCTGACACAACCGGAGCGACAGAAAGATGGTTTTACACAAGTAAGTTATCCATGTGGGTCAGCCCGGTTGGTCCATGTATGGCCACCTTTAGGTTTCTGTACTTTTTCTGCATCGTTCAGAAGTAAAGAGGGTGTTATCAAACATATAAGTCCTCAAGCCTATCCATATATAAATCCAATAGTATTGAATTATTTATCTATTTCATTTTTAAAAAAAGGTTTCTATGGAGATTGAAACATTGGTTTCATAAAATTAAATTTCCTAGAAGTAAAGTCATCCAAGATTGTGCTGTGAATAACAGCATTATTATGAACTAGCCAGACAATATGTTGTGTTATTGGTGTGTTCTCAGAAGAGATGTTAGTAGTGCTGAGATTCATTTTGTGATTTAAGAGACTTTCTTTGTTCCTCTATTACATCTTTTTTAAGAGAGGTATTGTACAATGTGTGATAGCACAACTCATCAGCCCAAGAAATAGCATCTGTCAATGGCAACTTACAGTATCCCCTCTGGCATTTTCTAGAACCCACCGATTGTCAGTCTGGCCTTATTTGTAGCAGGTTGGAATATGAAGTATCAAGGCTTTTTGGTGTCTGCATGTGACAGATTGACAAATTTGTTGTTCATTAAGTACTTCTTGTTGCAGAGTCCCTGCATCTTACATTGTCTATATAGGGGGTGGATTATACCAGTTTAGAAGTTTCTCTTGCCTGTTAGAGGGGAGTGATATGTGTGGGGAGAGATTGAGTTTATGGTGTGCTGATTCCCATGCTTTATATATGTCAATGAAGGCATTTGTAATGGTGGAATATGTACAGGTAGTATCCCATGGAGTATTTCCCTACAGAATGTTGATCTAACTCTATTTGTGTAAATATGTCTCTGAAATAGAGCCAGTGTCCAGAAAAACACAAAAGACTTTCCTTATATTCTTTAATGTTTGAAAAGTTGATTCCTCTTTTTAGTTCATCTGTTGTAGTGAAATAAAAGATCTAAGTATCTTATTTAGGAATGAGCTTTTTTCCACCTAAAACAGATTTGAGTCAAAATTTGTGTCTTTGTGAGTGACTAAAATGTTTGCTTAATTTCACCATGGATTTTGTGGTGCCATGGGAAAAAATCTTGGTTTTTTTTGCACTAAAAAGAAAAACACAAGAAGAAAAATGACCATCGACTCCAATGCATTTGGTGTAAGAAAATAATAATATTATAAAATATATATATATATATATATATATTTTTTTTTTAATTTAAATAATATTATTAAATGGACTTATCCTAAGAGAGATAATTTCACTGTGCTCCAGTTTTGTAGTTCTCAGTGGAGAGTAAGTGCGGTATCTGATGTGATTAATTTGTATAATTTTTGTATATATTTGAAGAGTAATATTTAATTTCTAAATAAGTATTGTTATATCTGCTTTCCTAAAGTTGTAACCATAGTCTGACCTAGCAGTGTTATGTAATTTTAGTACTTCTGATTTGGTTAATACTATAACTGAAGCTTTGTATGATATGTAGAATAATCAGGATTTCATGTTGTGGGTGGTATATAAAAAGAAATATATAATCTGCAAAATCTAGTAATTTTTGTTGAGTTATCCTTATGGTGATCATTTGTAGGTTTGATTTTGCATCAAATTTCATAGTAAATGGTCTATAGCTAGAATGTACAGTGGAGGGGGACAGTGGACACCCTTGCCATGTGCTACATTTTATGTAAAATAATGTATCAATCTAGAGTGGAAAAGAGATTTTTTTAAAAGGTTTAATATTTGGATCCTAAAGTGTTGAAATTTTAAGATTTGTCTTTAGTGGGTGTGGAAAATTCTGTATAATGCTTTGTCTGTATCTAGATTTAACAACATTTCATGTTTTTTTCTTTTCAGGTTACAAAGGTATACATTATGCAGTGCTTTACAAAGATTACACATTATTCACATCAGTTTCTGACACAGTGAAGCTCGCGGTCTATGGTCTCTAATATTCACATACACTGTAGTTAATTTTATCATTGGCAAATTTATTATCCTGTGGGTTTTTTTGGAGAGTAAGAGGAAAGCAGAATACAGGGATGAAACCCATGAAAAGCATGAAGATAACATGCAATGCTACTTGCCCTAGCTGAAACTGAACCTAGGACACCAGTTCTGAATTTCTATAACATCCATAATCTATTTTGCTGGTTTTAGCTTTGACAAAATATTTTTTATTCCTTGATTTTACCTACACACTATAAAAGGTTTATAAAAACAAGTATACTAAAATAGCGCTGTCAAGTGTATTTACTTTACTTTACTTCTGTACATTTCTAGAAATTATTTCTAAATTATATACATTTCCTACAGTGTATTAATATATTTCTGCATTTTTCCCCAAAACTGTACAGTTTTATGCACAAAGATAGTTAGTGATAATGTACATTTGTGATCTGGAATCTTTTATTTGTTGTCCACTGCTAAATATGGATAGAAAGTGTAGTATTGAAGCTGGTAAATTATTTTTTTTTTTTATTTAAGGCATCCAAGTTAGCTGGTTCAGCAGAAACCTTTATTAGCTACAGGAAGGCCAAAGAAACTTGCAAAAAAAAAGCAATCACATATGCAGCCATTCTTTTGCACAAGTATGTGTATTATTTGAACAATACCTTACTTAAGAAAAAAACAGACAGAATATTCGCGCCTGTTTAAAAAAAACTTGCACACAAGTGTGAATCACATTGTTCCATTCATTTACAAATGGAATGAAAATACTTTTTTTCTTAAATCAAGAAACAAAGTGAGCATGATTTTTGATCAATGACCCCCTTAATATCAGAAGGTGATGAAATGGTTTATAAAAGCAGGGAATGATATACATTTTAAATTCTTCTGCTTTTTTCTGCTAAGACGTGAACCCATTTATTGAAGGCTCCCTTTCCAGTTAGTACTGATGACTGGTTGAAGTTGAAAAGAGACAAAAACAGAAACAAATATCCCGGACCTGATTGTAAAAGAGCACATCTCTGTGATTGCCTCTTTACTTAATATTCCGGTATTATTTTATGTCTGGCATGATGCCAAGATATAGGTGAATTGATAAAGTGTTGTCATTATTCAAAAACGGATCCCATTCTCAACCTAAATCAGATTCAGGCTTGTTAGTTTTGCATCTGTGGAAGGAAAAACCTTCGGAGGGGTTAATGAAGTATTAGATACAGGAATTGATTTCAAATCACAATACTGTAAGTTTTTGCCAGCATGGTTTTGTGCACAATTGCTCAAGCTAGGCAAATTTAATTGCTTTCTATGAAGGGAGCAGAATCCTAGATATTGGAGTTGAAATGGATGTGATTGTGATCTGCTTAGATTTTGCTAAAGCATTTGAACAATGCCACTAAAAGGTACCACACAGTGGCAGTGAATTTAGCCCCTTTATTAGGAGCACAAGTGCATAAACAATTCAGATGTGAATAAACATTCTCTCATAATTCCTCATAATAATTGCACAATACTTTGGGGCACATTTATAAGTTCGAGTGAAGGAATAGAATAAAAAAAAGTTCGAATTTCGAATGATTTTTTTGGCTACTTTGACCATCAGATTGGCTACTTCGACCTTCGACTACGACTTCAGCTTTGAATCGAACAATTCGAACTAAAAATCGTTCGACTATTCGATAATCGAAGTACTGTCTCTTTAAAAAAAACTTCGACCCCCTACTTTGCCATCTAAAACCTACCGAACCTCAATGTTAGCCTATGGGGAAGGTCCCCATAGGCTTTGTAAGCTTTTTTTGGTCGAAGAAAAATCGTTCGATCGATGGATTAAAATCCTTCGAATCGAACGATTCAAAGGATTTAATCGTTCGATTGAACGATTTTTCGTTCGATCGAACAAATTGCGGTAAATCCTTCGACTACGATATTCTAAATCGAAGGATTTAACTTCGGCAGTCGAATATCAAGGGTTAATTAACCCTCGATATTCGACCCTATATAAATCTGCCCCTACGTGTATGCTGCTTCTTTGAATCCTTTGTTTTGTTTTGTTCTATTCTTCCCATAACCAGCAATAGAAGAGATTATAGGATTATGCCTGAAACCTTTTAAAATGAAAACAAAAAAATTATTTTCATTTTTGTTTTCTACTGCAAATAACACACACAACAATAACAAACTTGCGTACAGTATCTTATGATTCAAAATACTGATCATAAAAGCTATTCTAATTAAAGGAACATGAACACCAATTCATTAAAATAATGAAAATATAATGTTTTGTTGCCCTGCACTGGTAAAACTGGTGTATTTGCTTTAGAAACACAACTATAGTTCATATAAACAAGCTGCTGTCTTGCAGTCATTCAAGCACAGAATACACAGTAGATAGCAGAGAAATTCTGAAGAATCCCATTGTATACTACAGAGCTTATCTGTTATCTGCTGTGTAACCTGTGCCTGTTCTCCCTTTTCATCTTTGAATGGCTGCTCCCATGGTTACACATCAGCTTGTTTATATAAACTATAACATAATTTCTGAAGCAAACACAGTTGTACCAGTGCAGCACAACCATACATTATGTTTTTGTTACTTTAAAATACTTTAATTATTTTTTAGTGTTAATGTTCCTTTAATGGCTATATTTACAGTATATTTCAACATAGGACTAGCTGTAAGTAGCTAGATGGATA
Organism: Xenopus laevis; assembly: GCF_017654675.1. Lineage (NCBI taxonomy): Eukaryota > Metazoa > Chordata > Amphibia > Anura > Pipidae > Xenopus > Xenopus laevis. The sequence continues at coordinate 86,363,120 of NC_054379.1, forward strand.
CAAGCATAGTTCTATTGGTTTAGGGACATGTGTGTAGTTCATCCTAATATAGAGATGCTAAATGCCTTGTGATTTTTGTAGATTATGTATAATACACAATGTTTGTGTACTTACCAAATCATTGCAAAATTGTGTCTAAAACATAATTTTCTACTAAATGTCGGCAGAAATAGCAACTATAAGTACTGCAAAGCTGACTCCTATTAGATATATTTTAATGTTAGATATACCCTCAGTTTCTTCTGGTCTTGGTACTATACCACACTTCCTATGTTTAAAGGAAACTAAATAGGCAACCAATATGAAAAAAAATGGAACAGTGTTTTTGTTGGCTTTTTGTTTTCTCTTTAATAAGTTTTTCAAAATCTGATTTCTCCAATTATTTAAGAAAAAAAGTAAAACTACTGTTTATATCAGTAAAACATGTAACAGTTTTGCAAACATGAATGGCTTTAAGATACTGTTTCAACCTGAGCAAAATAAACTATAGCAATACTGATATGGTAAATGTTCTATTATAAGTAAAAATAAAAATTGTTTACAAGAGGAATAGACATGATTTCAGCGTGTTATTTATCCAACACTTTAAATCAAAAATGTGGATGACATGTAATATAATATATTCCTTAAGGTTCATATGACTGAAAGCAGAATTTGAGGGCATCTTGTGTATTCCCACAAGAGTATGCAACCCCGTCTGAACTACAGCACCTTTCAGGAATGGACAGACCAGAAAGGATTGATGTTGACAAGATAGATCAAAGATAGATCACTCTGACCTTCTGGTGGCAGGCTGATGAGTGCCTGCTGGGGCACATATCAGAGAGGATGGTTGGCACTTGGCAGGTTATACAAATGAAAACTAGAAATGCAGGTACAATCTGTAAACTAGCCTTATACCACATTTGCAATCTGGTAATAACATATATTGTGATTGCGCAAACCTAGATATTTTTCAGTATTTTTATGCATTGAAATGGAAAGTGAAATATATCTTATTTTATATCCTATTTTAAAATGGTTCTGTTTGAATACTAAGCTATATTAGTATTTTTCTTAGTATTTTTAACACATTGCATAATTAATTAGCAATTTTTTGCAGAATTAGATTGGAATTTCTGGTGCATGCCAAAGTTAGGCATCCTCCAGTGATGGTATTCACTTTTAACCCTGGCCACACCATATCAGCTATTTACGGGTTAAAGTCCTCCACCATGCTCCATACAGAAGGACCCTCCTTCAAACTTTTAAATACCTGACTCATCCAGCCAAGTCTTTTTTCCTTCTGTCTGTGCGCCAGTTTACAGGAGACGTTTTTCCTTTCATCTGGTTGTAGCAGGGCTTAGCTCAGAAGGCAGCACAAAGGAATCAGGGTTTTTTTTTCAGAAGGTTTTTCCCCTAAGATGTCACCTATCAGTTTTCCCTTGCTGTGAAGGCAGGACTGAATCAAGTTTTCTTTCATTCTTTGGTTCCTCTTTTAAGAGAAAATGCAGTGGCCTTGCAGGAATGTCTTCAACTCTTGCTAGAACAGAAAGGCATCACTCTGATTCCTGTAAAGGAGTTGCAGAAAGGGCTGTATTGAATCTTCTTTTTGGTAAGGAAACCTTCAGGGAAGTGTGGACCTATTCAGGATTTACAGGAGCTGATTCATAATCATAAAAGGCCATGGTTTGTGGGGGATTTATGGTCAGTAAAGACATCCAGGATGCGTACCATCATTATACGATCCATCCCCAGTTCTCCAAGTACCTCAGGTTTGTTATACGGGGCCATAATCTCCAGTTCTCAGCACTTCCCTTGGCTTTTCCATAACTCCCTGGGTGTTTACAAAGATTATGATTTCCTTGGTGGCAGCCTTGTGCGTGAAAGGGCTGAAATTATTTCAGGAACTGGATGATCTACTACTCTTGGCTTCTACCAGGGAGGAGTTAAAGCTCCATCTGCAGGTTTTGATTAATTAACTGAATTTCATGGTTGGTGTCTTAACCTCGCAAAGAGTCAGTTGGAACCAAAACAGTAATTTTAATACCTGGGAGCAGTGATAGATTTCAAGGGGGGGGACAGTGAGCCTTTCCCAGAGTGGCAAAGGAAGATGGTGTCCCAGGACCAGCAATGTCTCAGGTCAGAATGAATTCCAGCACTTTTGTGGTCAATGTCAGCCTCCATAGGCCTGGTGAAGTGTGCACAATGGCAAATGAGACCACTGCAGTTTTCCTTCCTCCACCAATGTAGAAGGATCAGTTTGGATCAGCTAAATTGGTTGCAAGACGAGATCAAGGTCTGAAGTGGTGGCTTGACCGAGGAAGGCACAGAATTATTTCCAGTGGCCGGAGTTACAGTACACTCACTACAAATGCCTCATGACAAGGCTGGGAGGCCATTTTGGGGGAACAAGCAGTGCAGCACAAGCCTTGTGGCCCGATCCATCCAGCATGCTACAATTTAATTTACTAGAAATAACTACAGAGCCTACTGCACCTCCAGGGCCTGTTGGAAGGGAAAAGAGTGACCATTCAATCAGACAGTGTCACCACAGTACAGTATGTTATCTAAAAAAGTAGGGTGGTACAAAGAGCCTAAATCCTCTTGAGGAGTTGTCTCCCATCTTCCAATGGGCAGAGCAGCATCTGCTAGATCTCAGGGCTGTACACATACCAGGATGCATCAATACAGAAGCAACACTTGTCTAAGCAGACAATTGTTGGATCAGCATGAATTGGAGCTGAATCTGGCAGTATTTAACAACCTAGTGGATGCCTGGATAAACCCTTCCATAGACTTGATGGCTACAAGAAGAAAGTGTTCAAAGTTCTTTTCAAGGAGACAGAGGACAGGATCCATTGCAGTGGATGCCCTGTCCCAGACATGGAATTTTCCCCATTGATACATTGTCCCTCAGATTTCATGAGGAGGAGGAGGTAAATCTTGCTGCCTTTAGTCACAATCCAACTTCAGAGGAGGATACCAGACTGTCTTATTTGGACTTGGTCAGATGTCTTCAAAAGTATGTTCAGACCACCAAAGAATTCAGAAAGGTGAACAAATGTTGTGGTTCCAGCAGGAAAAAGAAAAGGAGAAGCTGCTTTGTACTTTGGCCAGGTGATTGACTATTGTCATCCAGAAGGCATATGTCATGAAGGGAATTGGGTAGAGGCTCTGGCCTAGCCACTCGCCAGTGAAATAGTCAAAACTAAATGGAAAGCCAATACCTTGTCTGCTACAAACGGGTGAATCCCAAACTTTATTCCATGGTGCTCACAACACTTCAATGTTCAAACGTTTCGGGACCGCATGGCCCTTCCTCACTGAGGAAGGGCCATGCGGACAAGGTATTGGCTTTCCATTTATTACTGAATATATCATGAAGGGGCAGTCAAGTCCATGCAGCATAAAGGCACAATCTACTAAAGGCATTTCAACATCTTGGGCAGTGACAATGGGCACTCCCTTAGAGATGGCGTGCAGAGCGGCGTCATGGTCATCTCCTCATACCTTCATTTCTCACTATAAGGTAGATGTGGCATCAGCTGACAAAACTCAGTTTGGCCGGAAAGTCTTAAAAGCATGTTATATAAGAAATAAAATATTTAAGCAGTTGTGTTTGTTTGTTTTTTCTTCCCACTTTAATTTGCTTGGGTACTTCCTGTATGTACAGTAGCTGACATGGTGTGGCCAGGGTTAAAAGGGAAAAGTACTTCATACTTACCATGATTTTCCTTTATCCATGTCAGCGAGTTTGTTTCCCTCCCTAGAGTAATGGATTGTGCAGAGACAGCTTGTTACTAGATGGTCTGGGTGAGTCAGGCATTTAAAAGTTTGGTGGAGGGTCCTTCTGTACGGAGCATGGGGGAGGAGTTAACTCGTACGTAGTGATGGGCGAATTTGCGCTGTTTCGCTTCGCCGAAAAATTCACGAAACGGCGCGTTTTTGACGCGGGCGCCCTTTTTTTGACGCGAATTTTCGCGGGCGTTTCGCGAATTTATTCGCTGGTGGCGAAACGCGCAAATTCGCCGCGAATTCGCACCTGGCGAATAAATTCGCCCATCACTACTCGTACGTACCTGACATGGATAGTGGCCAGGAAAGGAAAATCACGGTAAGTTAGAAGTAATTTTCCCTTACCTGATACCCTGAGCCAGTGCTCCTGCAGAAAACTGCACCAAGCCAGGGAGAGCAGGAAAACTATTTTTGAGCTACAGTATGTTAAGTCTGCTTTATTAAGATGTTTAGACATGTATATGCCATGGAAGTGAATGAACATTTACTGGCTAGACAACTGCTTTAGTTTTAAACATTTTCTTCTTTCACTCCTTTTTGAGACCCCTTGCAGACTAGTATTTGATCAGTGCTTCTAGGGGCATTCCTGCCATGAGACAAGGCCACTGGAGGCAGTGTCCCACAGGTTACCATGGCCAGCAAAAGGCCACACCTGGATACTTTAAGTGCCTAAATTCCAGTTTTTAAACCAGAAATCTGCAATTGTCTTCTCTGCACCAAGAATGTGGTCCCTCCTCACCACTGTAGTTTAGGGGCAGCAGCAACAAAAAGGCAGCCTCAGGGCAGAATTTGCCTTGAGTGCTCTCCTTAGTTTGAAATCTTTATCATAAAAGACACCCTACTATAGATCAAGGGGTATCTTGTATAACTAATGCTGTAAACAATAGCATAGCACCAATAGATGGCTGTTTAAATCAAATTGCTGATTGGTTGCCATGAGCAACATCTCCAGAACTCTCTCCAGATATTTATCTCCAATGTTAGTAAACATGCCCCTAAGGGTAAGCAAAAGAGGGACATGCCTAGGGTGTACTGCAGAGGGGATGCTGGGCATCTTGCCTGCACACCCCTGGTGCAGGCATTCTAGTTCCTCCAGTACTGGCCACTCCTCATTGCTCCATAATGCTCCGTCATTTCTTCTCTCTGCTTTTTGGTGCAAAACTCAAATTTTTCTTTTTTTAAAAAAAAAAACTAACATTTTTGGAGATTTAAAGCCGGATGCAGCATAAAGCCTGAATCTTAAAATCCGCCATCTCAGACCAGCCAAAGTTGTGAGTAAGTCAATGGCATCCCATCCTATCCTGTGCCTATCCTATTTTAAAGTTTCTGTGGTCTGTGCTTGAATTAGCCCGAAAATCCAACCTTTTCTTGGTTTGGGGATAAAAATCGGAAATCAAGAGATTCGGGAAAAAACTCAGAAAAAATTGTACGATTCAAGTTTTCGCTCTATTTTATTGGGTTTTTACCCAAACTGATTAAATCTAGCTTTTTTAATAGGGAGTGAGGTCAAATCATGGATTCTAGTTTGGTCTGACTTTTTTATTTAAATAATCAGAATATTTTGGATTTTAGTAAATAACCCTCCCAATGTACATATTTACCTTATTATGAGGCTTGTCTGGAAAAGGTTTTGTCTACTCACATTTACTATTCCATTCATATTTTTCTTTCCCCTGGTTTCCCTACTGAATAGTCTGAAGCTCACTACATAAAAGAGTGAAGGGAGGGTGTTGGTTTGGGCATTAGTTTAAAACATGGCAGACTATATTTTGTATGGCTTTGTAATTTAAGGGAAACAAAATTGTGGAAAGGTTCAATGCCAGTGTCGTGTCATTTTGCATTTACCGTCTCCACTACAGCGGGCCACTTTTTGGACTATACTCTTGAAGAGATACTGACACCAGGAATGAAACCTTTTTTTACATCTATCATAATATTGTCTTCACATGCTATATATAATAAAATAAAAAGTATTTACAGTTGCTTTTACATTACCCATCTGATCTCCCATGTTCCTCTCTGAGGGGCCATATTTGATCTTCAGCAGTCTGTTAGCATTATAAACTCTAACTGACATGTTGAGAAGGGACAGTCAGGTTGGCAGAACAGTCAGGTTTAAGTACTTCAAGTAACAATTACCTACAAAAGCAACCCTATGAGTGAAAAACGATCAACATGAGCTATAGTTAACTTTTGATGTACATTAATATAATGATTTTTTAGTGGCAGAATCACTTTAAGCTCTCCTTCTTAAGAGTCCACACTGTTTCTATATAGCACAGGTACACATGTACACACTCAATTTGTTCACGGTATTTTAGCAGGAGGACCTCTTTACAACTAGTTCTCGCAATATGCAGAACATTTACACTTGCGTTCATGCTTTGTGCATGGTGCACTTCATGTACAAAGGGGGTGTACACAGCAAATTGATGAATAGTGCTCTTGTGTATGGCATTTAAACAGGGCATTTAGACAGGTGATATTTTAGACCAATTTCTGCCAGTAGCACTAGCTAACAAGCATTCCTAAATTCATTTGTCTGCTTTAGGTTTGCATCTTACATGCAATGCCTTAAAGAAATGGCTCAGTATAAAAATAAATCTAGGTAGATAGATAGATAGATAGATAGATAGATAGATAGATAGATAGATAGATAGATAGATAGATGATAGATAGCTGTGCAAACTAAAAATGTATCTAATATAGTTAGGCAAAAATATTAAGTATAAAGGCTGGAGTGATTGGATGTGTAACATAATAGCCAGAACACTACTTCTTGCTTTTCAGTTCTCTTGATTTCCACTGATTGGTTACCAGACAGTAACCAATCAGTGACTTGAGGGGAGGAGCATGGGTCATAACTGTTGCATTTGAATCTGAGCTGAATGCTGAGGATCAATTACAAACTCACTGAACAGATATGTCCCATGTGCCCCCTCTTAAAGTCACTGTCTAATTCAAAGTTAGAGAGCTGAAAAACAGTAAGTAGTGTTCTGTTCTATTATGTTAGACATTCACTCACTCCGGCCTTTATACATTACATTTTTGTCTAACTAACTATAGTAGATCCAATTTTTTATTTTGCACAGCCTACCTATTTACCCAGTTTTTATTTTTCAACTGAACTGTTCCTTTAAAGAAAATGTAATAACTTATTTGCACGTTCAGAGATTAACAAACTAGGTTTTAGTGCATTTTTGCCACAAAACTGTTATTCAACAGTAAGGGGCAGATTTACTTAAGGTCGAATATCGAGGGTTAATTAACCCTCGATATTCGACTGTCGAAGTTAAATCCTTCGACTTCAAATATCGAATTAATCCATGGATTTTAATCCATCGATCGAACGATTTTTGTTCGACCAAAAAAAGCTAGCAAAGCCTATGGGTACCTTCCCCATAGGCTAACATTGACTTTGGTAGCTTTTAGGTGGCGAACTAGGGGGTTGAAGTTTTTTCTTAAAGAAACAGTACTTCGACTATCGAATGGTCGAATAGTCGAATGATTTTTAGGTCGAATAGTCGAACGATTTTTAGTTTGAATAGTTTGATTCGAAGTCGAAGGTCTAAGTAGCCAAAAAAAACATTCGAAATGCTTAGCATTCCATTTTTGTTTTGGGGTGTGCATCTCCCTATTTTTTTTACCAACTCTTCAGTTTGCATTCCTATTAGGGTTTGATTATAAAATTTGTTTTATTTACCATCCTGCCACTAGGTTTTCTTCCCATCCATGTTTCCTCTGTTAGGAGAGTTCAATTAGATTTTAATCATTTGTAAGCCATGCAGCAAGATTATGGCAGTTCTAACGTGCTCAGCTTTTTACAAATGCTTAGCAACTAATTTGATATTTGTGTTCTATTTGAAACTCCTTCATAATTTCAGACCTAATTATTAACAGAACAGACATAGATGAAAATAATAGAATATTGTATTATAGAAAGTAAACACAAAAACACAATTGCATTCAAGAATAAGTTCTAAGTGTATTTATGAAGCCTCAATTTTTTTCTTGTAAAGCTTTTTAGGGGGAAAACTTTAATTTTTAGAGGTAAAAAAACTTGAATTATAAAGATTTATTTTACCTCAAAGCTGCTGAAAATACAAAAATACTCCATCTAAAACCTGTTGAGGTCACGCAGAAGTCAATTGCAGATGATGCCCCTTGTACAATTTGAAGATATTTTTTGACATTGTGATCTTCCGCTAGTTTTCGTATGATAATCACAAAAAGTCTGGTTTTTCACGGCAACAACTCCAAAAAATTGTACGATTCAGATGACAAATTCTGAAAAAATCATATGATTCCACTTGTCTCACGATTTTGTCCAGACTTTCCCGCACTTACTTTTGTGAGCTGATTTTTTGATAAATGAGTTACATTTGTGGATGGGACTTAGGTCGACTTTGTTTTAATAAAAAAATGGGATATGTTTGAGTTTTAGTAAATACCCCCTTAAGTATTCAGAGAAAATTAAAATATGAGGGGGCTCACAATCTAAGTGTAAGTCAACGCTCATACAATAAAGATGTAACATGCCAGAAGATGTTGTTAATTCTGCCCATATTCTAAGATCCAGATCTAATGTCACCAGAGCTAATGGTAGTTATAAGTGTTTTTTACTGCTATATATGGATACCTTTTCAATAGGTAGAAAATTGCCTTAGAGTTAAAAGAAGGTTGGTTTGCTGTAGCTATTCTGGAATACTTGGAGTTAAGGTACTATCCATTATTATTCATCAAATGATCCCAAAGGCACAGTATCATCTATATTCATGTTTATATATATATATATATATATATATACAGTATATATATATATATATATATATATATATATATATATATTCAAAATAAAGCAGAGACTGAGATAAAGGAAACACACGTACAGTATCATGTTCTTGTTCTAATTGCGCATCAAAGTGATTTCCATATACACAACTCTTACAATTTTATAATGAATCCTTTTTATACATTGATTAGAATACTAACCATGATCTCATTCCAGCTTGTCAAATTCTCATAAAATAAAATTTAAAAAAAAAACAACCATCTTTGCATGAGCAAGCAAACTACCCTTCAGTGACTAACCCCCAGAGCTGAAGATCTGGTTAGCGCCAGGTTCCCATGAGTTTACAGCAAATTACAGAAAGCAAGGCTCACATAAAATTAAATCATAAATTATCTGACTGCTATCTTGCTGCCTACTGATATAGTCTTTCCATGTGTTTTAAGTGAAACTGACACGAACAGAGTACACTAAATTCAAATTCTAACACAAATGCAAATATCGAGTTCATCGTCTATCCTTTCTTGTTTTCATGTCCTTTGAACTGTTCTCATATTGTGTGGTGTTTCAAGAATAAAGAGAATATCACAGCCAACAGGGGCTCAAGCCTTTAGCAGCTTTCCGAAACTGCAGCAACAAATTTAGGAAAGCAAGCCTGTCATGCACTACTACCCTATGAAAGTAATAAGGATCCCACACAGACCAGCAATCTCCAAAAGCATAAAAAAGCGAGGGGAGAAAAAAAAAAGAATTAGTGACCCTAACGCTATAGTTTTTTCACTGTATGAAATAAAATTTCCATGTGGCACTTGTATCTGATGCTCAGCATGGTGATTTATCAAAGATGCAAAGAGCATGCAGAAACAATCTTTATTACATCCATTTCCTGCTTGTCAGCCGAGATCATGTTGGCTGTTCATTAAAGAACTCATGCAGGTGAAAGGAATATATCTCGATACCTTGATAGATTGTCCGCTTCCCCACTGTGACAGCCGCTGGATGGATTGAGCAGCGGGGAAAATGAAGAAAAGAGCTGACTCGAAAGCCCTGCTGTCAGATATATTTTTACATAGGCAACCATGTCATTTCAGCTAAACAAACATCACCTCAATGTAATGTATAAGATCTATCGCTACTTCCCCACCCCCATTTTCTTTTAAAAAAAACACTATTATGTAAATGATATCTTAAAATCATGTAAAAAAAAGAAAAAAATGCACATAGTAAGATTTTTCTTTCTATTTAAAGACACAGCAATGTTAGAAATACAAATACACATTGAACAAGACAAGAGCTTCCAGAGACGTTGTCTGTGGAAACAAGCAAAGTAATTAAAATGCCAGAAAGAAGCAAAGCACTTTTTACACTGGTGTTCAGTGCAGTAATCAGCATTATGTGTGTCATAGTTAATACAAATGACAAATACTGTATGCTCTGCAGCTTATTGAATTCTTTCCTTCACAACTTTCACTGCTTTTTCATATTACTTAAATGGCAAACAATCTACTAAACAGCCGCTTTTCTGGTATGTGTATAAATATACTAATGAGATCATTATTAGATTTCTAATCTAATAGTTTTGGCTATTTTCGGCATCTATGAATTTTATGTTCAATCCAATTTCTAAGAATAACTACATCAACCATAGCAAATGTAATTTTGTTAAGCATTTATGTTTACTGGCAATTACAAAGCTTTACATGTGACATTATTTAGGGGGGAATTGGTAATAATTATGTCAATTGGAAAAACACGCTGATAAAAAAAATCAGTTATTTATACCATAATTTAAATTTTTTTTACTTTCCTTCAGAAGAGAGATTTTTCAATAACATCTTATCAAAATATAATATGTCTTTTTGGTTCCAATGTCAAAACGCCCTTTTTCATTGTAGTTGTCTAAGACAAGAATATATTACACAAAATATATAATAATATACATATTCCTACACTGACTTTAATCTGATTGATTAAGAATTCTACTGCTTCATTATACATTTTTCACAGGGACTACGTTTTACCTGCAACTTGCTTTCCAAGGTTAAAACTCCCAAATGGTTGCTCTGTTTATTGGTCTAGCAGAATTTTTAATGAATCAAGTTAAAGTGAGTGTAAAACTGGCCAGACCAGGGATGATTTGACATAGTTGGCCAGCTTGAATGCATTACAATATATGGACAAACAATCCCCGTTTTGTTTAAAGCGGGTGGGCCAGTGGTGTAACTATAGATGAATCAGACCCCGCAGTTGCAGGGGGGCCAGGGAAACAGGGTGGCACGACTGTTGGGTCTGCTTCCTCTATAGATAATAAAAAAGCCCCTCCTCCCCGGACAATCTCTCTTACCGGCGATGAAGGGGGAACAAGTCTGGTGGGAGTGGGTGGAGTCAGAGCAGGATATGGTTCAGGCAGGAGGATGGGGATCAGAGTGTGCTGGACCCCTTTTTTTGGGGGATTTTTTTGCAGGGGGGCCCGGCGCACTCTAGTTACGCCACTGGGGTGTTCATTATTTAGTAGCTTAATACAAAAATATCTTAACATCCTTATATTGATAAAGTTAAAGTGCAGAGGCTCTCTTGTCTGTTATCTGTATAAATCTAGACAGACAGACAGGTACATTATATAGTGAATAAAGTACCCCCTCTTGTAAAATATAAGGATATTATTAGTTACCGAGGAGTTTCATGACCATATAAAAACACGAGGCCGAAGGCCGAGTGTTTTTATACAGGTCATGGAACTCCGAGGTAACTTCTAATATCCTCATATTTTACAACTGGGGGTACTTTATTTATTATAATACACAAATTTTAGTGAGTCATGTGACAGAAATTACATCACTACTCACCGTTTATAACTGATGACAGCACTACTCACCGTTTATAAGGATATAATTTACAGGATATTCATGGCTTTTGTGTATTATATAGATATACACACATGTATTACAAAAAATAAACCATACTGGCTTATTGATGCTTTTAAAAGATATATTGTACAATCCAATGCTTAGTCTGAATCCTTTCCGATGTGAAAGGCATTGTAATACATTAATAATAAAAATTCTGGTTAGTAGACTTGGTTTGTGATTTAAAATAGCCTCCTATTTGCCCAAGAAAGAACCAACACAAATCACAACAAACATGTTTTTTTTTTGTATATAAAAAGGATTACAGGTATTGGACCTATTATCCGGAATCATTGGGACCTGGGGCTTTCCGGATAATGGGTCTTTCCGTAATTTGGATCTTCATGCCTTAAGTCTACTAGAAAATCATGTAAACATTAAATAAACCCAATAGGCTGGTTTTACTTCCAATAAGGATTAATCATATCTTTGTTGGGATCAAGTACAAGCAACTGTTTTCTTGCTACAGAGAAAAAGGAAATCATTTTTAAAATTTTGGATTATTTTATTGTAATGGAGTCTATGGGAGACGGCCTTTCCATAATTCGGAACTTTCTGGATAACGGGTTTCCGGATAATGGATCCCATACCTGTATTAGCAGTTTGTAAGGTAAACCTTCCAGAACTGTGTTACCCAGTGTCCACTACTTAATCGGTACTGATGAGGAAAACTGGCACGTTTCCCTTCACAGAAAGATTAGTGAAATTTCTCCCAATGCATTCTGGGGTTTTTTTTCAGTGCAAAAAAATTCTAATAATGCAACAAACATAAAAGTTTTTGCTAAAATATTTGTAGCTGGCGAAAATACACAGCCGCTAAACTGTACCAGGTGAAAACATTTGTTCATCTCTATTCATTGGATTGCAAATCACAAAGCAGTGTCTCAGATTAAAATCAATAGTGGATTTAGCAATAACACCATTATAAGGAAAAGAAAATCAGACCACTAACGTGGTTGCTTAGGGTACAAAGGAATGAGAATATGGGAGTGGAAACACTCCACAAATCACAGAGCGTAGTGTATATTTCTTGAGAAGAGAAGCTTCGGCATGGACTGCAGACAGAAGATGTATAATTATAATGATAAACAAATCCTATTAAAATACATTGTATGTTGCATTTATTTTAGGTACAACTTATGGTGCACACAATTTCTCTAAATGCATGCACATACACTGATAAAGTAGCTGCGGTTTTTGCAGCTTTGTCCTCAATATGTATTACATGTGTCATGATTGCTTTGAGACCAAAATGAAAACAATGCATTGACACAGCTAGAGCAGCTATCATTTTGCAGTTGGCTCCCAACATTCACACAATCATCTTTCCAATCTGAAATGTTTTGACCTTAAATGTACAAGACAATACTGATGACTCAGTTTTCTTTTGGGGGGGGGTTGCATGGTTTCTATGTTAACCTGTTATCTTGTTGAACTATTGTGCTGCTCATGATGTAGAGCTCTTTGACACAGTTAAATAATTAGGCACACAGGCAATTCACTTTGAAGTACTAAATGGTGAAACAATTAGCATATCTTTAATTAAAGGTATTGTTTGCATGGGAAAATTAATGGAATATCTTACACAATTGGGTATATCACTCAGCTACAGACTAGCAAATAAAGAGGTCAGTGCTAGCAAAATGAGATGAATGAAGGAAACAAATAATGTGTACGATTTTCTCAAAGCTTGAATGAAAGGTTGATTGAAATGATAAACAGGAACTTGCAACCAAAGTTACAGAAGCTTCACTTTTATCATTTGTTGATCAAAGTGGAATCATATCAAAACAAGGCCAATACCCTACCCTATGCACAACTATAGGCAAGCCTGATGTTTTGGAAGATGTCTGACTTTCGCACACACAAGAGAATTCTTGGACATTGCAGTTGATGGTCTCTGTGGAAGGATGCCTCAGGTCATTTTTATACATGCAATATATTTTCATACCCTACGTTGATTTGCACTAAACTACATTTAAATTACATTGAAAAAAGAAAAACTAACACTTCTCGCATAGCTACTGCAATACTATGATTTCTGTTCCTGCTGTGTATTCTGTATTGAATTCTGTATAGGAGAAAAAGCAACATGTCGACTAAACAACGGCAACAAATATTCCTCTTTTCTTTAACAATGGAACTACAGTATGAACTACCAGCTCTGCAGTAGACTTTACCATGAAATAATGATAAAAGTTGGCAATTGCATATAAGTTATATTTAACTAATTTTTTTCCATAACTTAATGATAGCATGATAACTCGAAGAATCTATTTTTTGAACAATTTATTGAAAAATCACATTAAAGGTAGCTTCATCATTTAACATGCAATATTAAATTTATTTGCACCCACTTGACTGTTGATGAATCAGATGCATTTACAGGTGAATTGCATGTGATTTTATTGGCCTCAAGTCTGCTATGCCTATTGATGCAGCCCACAGTGGGAACCCTGGGATTAAAGCCATGTTCAGGGTTGTGGTAGGTCTTACTTCAAAAGGAACACTTGCACATGATTCATCCGAATAGACTGGTTTGGTGCAATAGCAACTGGAGTAAATACCTCATGGTACAAAGAGCATGTTAAAGTCTTAAAAAGGAATAGAGTCAATACACACGGCATCCATCTTTTGGAGTTATAATGTTGTTTTAAGAAGGAGCATCCTTATGGCCCTTAAGCTGCGCCACAGTCTTACTGACCGTGCCCAGGAGCCATCCTTTTTTTTATGTGACTTTAATTTATACAAGTTGGTACAAGCAACCTCTTAAGTGTTTGTCTTTCTCCAGATAGGAAACACTTTAACATTCTTTGTTCAGGTAATCCTGTGCTGCAATGTATTCAATGTGTGCTGCAATAAATTAAAAAAAAAAAATAGAAAAATGCAATGTATTTTATTTATTTTAGTTTTAAACCAAATACACTGTAACTGACAGAAAAATAAAGTCATTCTATATCTTGAAGAAGTATAAGGGTGGTGGCACACGTGGCTACTTAGTGCTACTTCGGAAGAATGAAGTGATCCGAGTACCATTCCGCCGGCTTTGTCCCTGGGTGACTAATCTCCCCCAGTCAGGGGTGCTTCGCCAATGAGGCAAGTTGAGGCTGTCGCCTCAGGCAGCAGCGCCCCACTAGGTACCAGGGGCAGCAAAAATGCTGCTCCTGGTACTTAAAGAGCGAATTTCCGGGGGAGGGGGGCAGCAGCAACTGCTGCTGCTGCCTCAGGCGGCGGAGGGGCCAGGATCACCCCTGCCCCCAGTAGCCACATGTGCCACCACCTCAAGCAGCTAATGACACAATCAAGCCTTCTTCTCTTTCAGTTTGTTTATTTTCTATAGTTATAGCATTTATCTCTTTGAGGGTGTAGAGCACATTATTCAGATCTGAATTAGAAATCTGATTGCAAAAAACCATGAGCATGCTTTTGTGATACACTGTGCAATAGTGACTGCTGTTCACGTCTTTTGAAGACACCCTTTTGCATAGCAAATTCCTTTTATAGGAATTTACTTTCACACTGATTCAGATGAGGTTAACAGAGGTGACTTTTGTAGCTGTGACAATGTGACAAATTGCAACTGTCAGCAAAGGTTTTGTCAGCAGTCAAGAGCTGTTCACAGGAAGTGACATGTTACCATTTTTTTTAATCAAGGAACCTGTATAAAATTTCTGTCAGGCAGCTGATGGAAGGTTTTGTCAAAGAAATGATCATGAGCGTATCTTCTTTTCTTACACCTTACATTTATTTCTTCTCACTTTTCACACTAACTAAATATTATTGTGGCTACTGGCAAATTCAATGGGGTGGCAGTTTCTATATTAACTATTTGTTAATTTTGTTTAACCAACCCTGAAATATGCAGGGCTTGTTACTTCCAAAGCCAATAAAAACATTAGAACAAAAAGCTAGCTCATAGAGCTAGACCAACCCCTAACATCAGAAAATTTATAAATACAGTATTTATAGTTCCAGTATTAATATGGATAACTTCCAACTCTTATAGAAACAGCCATAAAATGTGTAAAAAAAATTATGTTTAAACTTCAGATAGTGTTATGTTAGTTCACAATTTTGGTAATGTTATTTACAAACTGCATTGCTTTATAGATTAAAAATAGAGTTACTTTCAAGATGGTACATGGCTATAATAAAATTATTTTAGTAGACTTTTGTCTACTTTCATAATCTTATATTGTATGTAACCAATGAAATCAATATGATATTTCAATATCACATTCCCTATATTGGTGAAAAAATAGCAGCAAGGAAAATGTTGATACTGTCTGATACCATCTGTGCTTATCACCAGTGACTTTAATGGCATCAACCATGCTAAAATTTGGATCATGTACAGAGTGACAGACAGATGCCACTGATGTCACTATCACTACACTATATAGGGGCAAATTTCTATGGTGTTGGTGTTTTTTCACCAGCCTAATCCTAAAAATAAGGAATCCACCCAATGAACAGGTTACATTTATTGCTCACCAATTTGAAAGCAAACCTCAACTGATTGTTGAAGGTTGCACGGCAAAATATTTGTTTGTTTTTTTTACATTAACTTGATAGGTCATCAAAAAGGTTCATCAAAAGATCCCATCCCTGTATGTGCTGCACCAGATTTACAAAGCTATGGTCAGAAACACCTCCGACACTATTTTGCGGTTTCATTTTCGTATGGGTCACCCATATAGTTACATAGTAACAGTTAAATTGGGTTGAAAAAAGACAAAGTCCATCAAGTTCAACCCCTCCAAATGAAAACCCAGCATCCATACACACACCCCTCCCTACTTTTACATAAATTCTAAATACCCATACCTATACTAACTATAGAGTTTAGTATCACAATAGCCTTTGATATTATGTCTGTCCAAGAAATCATCCAAGCCATTCTTAAAGGCATTAACTGAATCAGCCATCACAACATCACCCGGCAGTGCATTCCACAACCTCACTGTCCTGACTGTGAAGAACCCCCCTACGTTGCTTCAAATGAAAGTTCTTTTTTTCTAGTCTAAAGGGGTGGCCTCTGGTACGGTGATCCACTTTATGGGTAAAAAGGTCCCCTGCTATTTGTCTATAATGTCCTCTATTGTACTTGTAAAGTGTAATCATGTCCCCTCGCAAACGCCTTTTTTTCCAGAGAAAACAACCCCAACCTTGACAGTCTACCCTCATAATTTAAGTCTTCCATCCCTCCAACCAATTTAGTTGCACGTCTCTGCACCCTCTCCAGCTCATTTATATCCCTCTTAAGGACTGGAGTGAAGGCCGCTGCATAACAATAACATGAAAGGACATTTGAAAGAGCGGCACAAAAGAAAATATTTATTCAAAAATATGCGATAACATCTCTGGAGTGTATAAAAAACATGAAAGTGTGATGTAGGAGAATATATTGTGGATCAAGTCAGAGCTTTCTGGATATGATATGGATAAATAGGGGTGCAAATCTAACACTTTCCATAGATCAAGAAACTAAACTGCATCTATTCAGCAGGAACTGGGCGTTTTGTTGAATCGAGGAATGGATAGATTCATAGTGGCAAATAAAGGAAAATACCTCTTTCAGTCTGCTAAATAAAACTAACATTTGAAAGTTGAAAGGCTAGCTCCCCATCAAATTATCTTTAAGTATGTATGATGTAGACAGTTTTTTGAGGTTTTTTTATTTATTTAGCTCTAGGTGTTATTTATCAAAGTCCGAATTTATCTCAATATTTTCTGCTACAAACTCCAATCAAATCCGCTCAGGTTTTTTAACGCTTAGTTATTATTATATTTTCCCGTAAATTTGATTTGCAGGAGAAAATAAGATTTTTGCAATTTTTTTTTTTTGATTTTTCATTCGATTTTCACTATTTTTTCAGAATTCTCACCTGAAAACTCCTAAAACGTCTGGGTATTTCACAAAACCCAGCGCACATCAAAAAATTATTTGGACTTCTCCCATTGACTTATATGCAACCTCGACATGTTTGGGATGCCAGATTTTCAGATTGAGACTTTTCCATCCTCGGGGTTTAATAAATTCCGAAAAAATCGTGATTTTTTTAAAAGTCAGAATTTATTTAAAAAATCACGAATTTTTAATGATTTTGGAATTTGGAGTTTAGTAAATAACCCCCTATATGTTCAGGAGCTCTCCAGTTTGGAATTTTAGCAGCCATCCAATTTACCCTAGCGTCCAGGCAGTGGTTTGAATGAGAGGCTGGAGGATGAATAGGAGAGGGCCTGAACATAAGCAATAAAAAGTAACAATAACAATACAATTGTAACTACAGAGAGCTATAGATTTTAGGCTGCCAGGGTTAGTGACTCCCCTATTTAAAGACTAAAGAACAAATAATAAAAAAATTACAAACATTATAAAAACTGAAAACTAGATGAAAAGTGGCTAAGAGCAGGATAATTTATATAATACTAAATGATTACTTAAAGACAAACTACCCATTTAAAGTTTCTGCAGGACAATCATTTCAAACACAAGGCCAAAGTCCAACTGGCTCAATTACAAAGCAAAGAATGTCCAAATAACTCGCCCCAAGCTTAGCTTGAAACTGAGATGTCATCCATGCAACTTGGAGTAAATTTGCCTACAATAATGGACCAAAATCACAAGCTGAAAAGCTAGTACATAATTATTGCTGTAAAATGTGGCTCTACAAAAATATAAATATATATTAATAGTACAAATAAAATATGATAATGTAGGAATTTATGACTTTTACAAATGTCATATTTTAAGATTTTTTATACCATAAAACAATCAGCAATTTTGAGATTCAGTTTTGAAAATAAACTGCACAGAACAAAATTTCAGTAAAAATAGTTAAGGGTCTGAATACTTTTGCAAGGTACCTTATATATAGAAATATTCTTATATAGATATAAAAAAAAATTGAAACTGTATTCAAGGTTTGAGAACAGCTGGTGCCTAGTGTAATAAAATTGATGTATAGGACAATAAAAATGACAGCCGATGCCCTCACCACCCAGAAAATCTCTACAAGTCAGATAGATGACAGGCTTAAGCAACACAGAAACTAGATTGATCATCCAAACGAAAAATATATGTGTGCTGTACAGTGTGATATAATGTAAAATGTGAATAAAGACCTTTGCTTTATTCACTGTGTGGGTTTGCTAATGAAGCATTTCAAGACATTCACAGACTGCAGTTATCACAATGTATTAAATCTGCATTAGATATCTAATATCTGAATTGATTCCACTGGCAGGAATACGGTATATACAGTATACTTTATGTGGAAAGGATAGTAGGCTGGTGAATTAGGTAGCAATGGGAGATATGCAGATGCTAATGTAAAGTGATGGTTGGGGTAGAGAGGAAAAACTGATGTACTTTGGGTGGTAAGTCTTCATGTTACGTAAATCTGTCTACATATGGGCAGATAAGCTTGGCCAGTTTTTGGCAAACTGCCTAAAATCTTCCTATGTGTTTATATTGACATCCATATACAGCTGATAACACCATCTGCTCATTTAAGTAATCATTAGGTGGATAGACAATTGTGCCAGAAATTAATTGTCATTGCAGTGAACAATGCACTGGTTATATGTGCCAGACAGCAAGTTGCAATAACCCACGTTAAAAAATGCTAAAATAAACCCAGTAGGATTGTTTTAATCTAATAAGGATTAAATGTAATTTAGTTGGGCTCATAAACAAGGTACCGGTCAGAGAAAAAGGAAATAATTTTAATTATTTGATTATAATGGAGTCTATGGGAGATGGCCTTCCCGAAAGGTTGAGCTTTCTGGATTTTGTAAGGCTCTTATCAGTTCATTTACTACAGAAACAGGGTTGAAAACTGGGCTCTTCTGTTGCTACATGGCAAATGGATGCTTAGGGCAGCCATACAACTACCAATAGTAGAAAAGAGTTCAGCCAGCTCAACTAGCTCACTTACAAAACTGTAAGTACCTACTTATTCTTCAGCTATTGCTAGTTCCAAATGATAGGCTGGAATAGGGTCAGTTTCCCTAACTGACTTTTATTTCTTTATAGGACTGTATTTTGGATCAGTGGTTTCAATAACGCAGAATACATACAGCAAAATAAAGGTGGAGCAGTCGTTATGTAGAAATTTGTATTAGATAGCTCAACAGATCTCTATCACAACCGTGCAGGACCATGTTGATTCAAAATCAAGATAAAATGCAATAGCATATTAGAGGTTTGTGTCCAAGTTCCTTTTTCATTTCAAAGAGTAAATTTATCTTAACATTTATTTTGATGTGGACATTGATCTTCTAAGAAATGCTGGTGTTCTTTTAATTTTATTTTGTGGGTTTTTTTTAATTATTTTGCTTTCTGATCTATTGCTCTTTGACCTGAAATTGTAAATATTATCATGTTGACAGGTTCAGCAACACACAGGGGCAAATTGACAAATTCGCTCAGACAATGCTCATTTACTAAAATGTGAATTTCGTTCTGGGCTGCGGGCGGTGGCGAATTTTCGCTAGCGTTACTTCGGCTATGCGAGCAAATCAAAGAAGCGTTAGCGTTCAATTCTGCCTAGCACAACTTCTCTAGAGGTCTTGCGCTCAGGATAATTTGCATACAGAGGAAAATTTAAAGTTGAATGGACCTCTTTATGTTACATGCTGCATGTAATACATTACATTTACAAGGATAACTACACATGCCAAGGGAACCCTAATAAAGTCAATTGAGTTGTTATAATGCCCTACACAAAAGCCCAGTGTAAAATAATGTTCCATATGTTATAAAATGTATGGGGGGAACCGGTTACACAAAAAAAAAAATGTAAACATTTTGCAGCCTGTCACCCTGAAAAAAGGAAAAGACGCCAGATTTTTTGGACTTCCACTCAAAATATATGATGTAAGTAACTGAAGATTGGTTAGCCTGGCGAAAGAGGAAACGCTCAGTAAAATCCACATTTTAGTGAATATGCAGAGTAACGTCCATTCGCCTGAGCGAAAAATCGCCTGGCTTTAGAGTGCGAATCACTGCTAGCGTCTATCTCCTTTGCTAGCGAAGTGACACCTGCGCCCATTAGTAAATCGGCAAAGTCCCTGAAAGCGGTAACGCTGGCGAGTCGTCACCAGCATTAGTCATTTCGCCCTTTAGTAAATCTGCCCCATAGTATCTGCAAATCAGAACAAGCTAACCTAAGTTGGACCTTAATATCCAAAAAAACTGTTTGATTGTGGACTGGAACAGTACACAACAACAAAGGTCAACTGCAAACATAAAATATTATACAATCTGAAGATGAATATCTAATTGAAAGGAGAACTTGACCCAAATAATTACACATTACAGCTTACTGAAAAAAGAATCTAAGCAATTTCCTAAAATTGGATCTCAACTGATATTGAGATTGGTAGCTGTCTGCCACTTCTGATTTCATGTGCATGAAGCTATATCTCCTCCTATTAAGCATCCAATAACCACAATGCCTTGCACACTCCTGCAATTGTGAAGGAGGAGAATCAAAGTAGTATGTAAGGCATTGTATGCATTGCAGTTTTGGCAGGAGGATAGTTACTACTGTTACATTATTTTAATGATACACGTTGTGAGGACCAGAAGTACAGAAGAATTGAAAGTACAGATACTGCTTTTAATAACAATTACATTTACACATATTGTAAATTGAAAATAACTGAAAATTTTTAATTAATGAAAAGTTATTTAATAATGTATACAGTTGCTCAGTATTACATTTTCTTTCAGTAGGTCATATTTAAAGAGACTCCACCATCATTACTATTTAACATCTTAAGCCACAACATAAGATGTTAAATGGATTCTGTCACAGGAAAACTTTTTTTCCAAAATGCATCAGTTAATAGTGCTGCTCCAGCAGAATCCTACATTGAATCTATTTTTTAAAAGAACCATACATAAAGATTTATATTTAATTTTGAAATCTGACATGAGGCTAGACATGTTAGTTTTCCAGGTGCCCCCAGTAATGTCATGTGCTCTGATAAACTTCAGTAAGTCTTAACTAGTGATGGGCGAATTTATTCGCCAGGCGCGAATTTGCGCGATTCGAAACGGGCGCAAAAATTCCCTGGCGAAAATTCACCGGCGTCAAAAAAAATGGACGCCGGCATCCGTTTTTCAGGCCGCGGATTCATTTTTGCCAGAAAAACGTACACCAGTGTCAAAAACGAGATGCCGGCGTCGCTTCAAAATTTTTTCGTGGTTTCGCGAATTTCGCACAAAATTCTCACATTTTTTGGCAAACGAAACGGCGCAAATTCGCCCATCACTACTCTTAACTGCTGCACTGCAAGTCAGAGTGACATCACCCCCCAAAGTAGACCATCAGCAGAACAATGGGAAGGCAACAGGATAACAGCTCCCTGACACCTGCATTGCTAAAATGCTTCTATGTCCCACATAGTGGTAGATATGAGAATGGCACTCAGTAGTATAACGCTCAAGCCCCACCATGACACCTTCAGTTAAATTGAGCGCTGCCTCTTTTCTGATTCGCTGGTTCAGAAATAAAATTTTCATATGGTAGAGCAGTAATGTAAACAGTGTAATTTAGAAATAAAAAGTACACCATAAACATGATGTCAGAATCCCTTTAGGAATGCTTTATATGTTTTTTTCTTCCCCAATCCTGTACTTTTTTGTGTACCTGTTAATAATTATTAGGTACACTCAGTGCTGGATGGGGTGTGCTGAGTCCACCGGGGACTGCCGTCTCAGGGCCTCACCACCTAAGCCACACAAGCCTCAATTACCGCCATAACAAACACCTCCCACCGCACCTACCATCCCACCACATCCACCATAAATTTATCCCCCCTCCCCAGTCCCAGACAGGATGTGGTTCTGGGCAGGCAGAGCCCACCAGGTTTTCTTCTGGTGCCCCTGTGGCCGAGTCTGATCCTGGGTACACTTCACCTATTGTATGTTGTCAGTAACTTTTGTATATGGTCAGCTTATGAAGGTGAGTACTGTAAATAATGCTGATCAGTGGAAACCAGAGGATGCATCTCTCTAGATGAATATCTTTCCTTGCTAATAAGTAGTGATGAGCGAATCTGTTTTGCGAAACGGTGAAAATTTGCGAAACGCAAAATAGTTTTGATGTGTGTAATTTTTTGATGTGAGCGCCAATTTAATGCATGCAACAATTTTGACACGCAACAATTTTTTTTGGCTGTGATGGATTTTTCGCCATCAAATTTTCAACGCAGTTTTGCGAAAAAACATTCGCGGGTGGCAAAACGTGGAAATTCAACCGCAAATCCATGCCTGGCACATTTATTCACCCATCACTACAAATAAGGAGTAGGACTCACCATTGACCCTAGCAGTCAAGGGGGTAAGCACAAGTTTGGTTGTGGAATCATAACTGTCATTAAACATACTTTTTCTATTTTATGTATATTTTTTATGTTTAAAGCGATAAAATGATAAACCAAATTGCTTACCATTTCAGAAAAAAATTATTTATGACACACCCTTCGATTTAATAAAGATCTGCGTGTACTTTTCTGAAAGCGCAGTTGCACTGTACATAAAAATAAACATATGCACTTGGAACTGATATATCCGCTGTGAATGGTATTAATATCAACAAGCTATAAATGAGCATTTCATATCTGAACATGATAAAAGAATAACAGGCTCATATCTCATCTTTCATTTCAACATTATTTATTTTTTATAACCAAGGGATTCTGATACTGCATATTCAGTGCAACAATTATGGTAACAAATTACCAAGCAGGCAGATGTTTCAAGACATAATATATTGACTCTAGTTGATAACTATATTTCACATTGTGCTTCATGTTGCAACTGTGATGTAACACTTCACAACTGTGTAATTATCTGTAAAAGCCTTCTCATATGTGACACATTTCCTACTTTAGGTTTCAAATAGAGGTTTTAAATGATATGAAAAAAAAAACTTCATTTGACTCCATTTGTTGACCTACATTTTAACTTTTAGAAAGACATCCCTCATCGCTGTACTTTAAGATAGCACTAATAATTTCCTATCCAAAATGGGTTGAAAAGAAGCATTAAAAGCACTTTAATTGCACCTTTAATGCACCATCTTAATATAACTATATCCCCTACTATGAAAATTGACTGTGAACGTGCACTTCAGGAAAACTCATATTGAGTTTTGTGGCAGCAATGTAAGAGTTATGGATTGGAAAATATAAAATTAATACAATTTAACCTCCTTGTGGATGTAATGTTAATGACTAAATGTAAGTAAAGGAAGCATTTAAAAAGGAAAAAGTGGGCTTTATTCCATTGCCATAATATGTTTTAATTAGTGAATGTGAATATCCTTTATCATTTTGAGCATTTAAGAGGAAAGGAGTTGACTTCAATGTATAACTAACAAGAATTGGTGCTTTAAAAGACACTGATAAAAAAAGCTAGCATTTAATTCTAAAACTATGAATGTAATAAAAGGTTCTATCATTTGTGTCACTTGTATTTTAACTTTTATGACTGAGGAAATTGTCACAAAACTGTATTATATTCAATTGTAGGTCTAAAAGACACGTTAAAATGTATTTCATGGATCACTTAAATTTCATATTCACCTTTATAACAGTATAAGGTTAAATCATGTGCAAACTAGAACAATCATTCATTAACAGATAAAAAATGGAACGGCTCATTTACAATCACAAGAAAGTTAGCAAGGCACCAAAATGGAAGCAAAAATGGTACCCTTGAAATCATTCTGCAGTGCCTATATTGTATACTGATATTCCAGTTGTGCACATTTTAAAGAATAAGGTGCAAGGTGCTGAGAGGCCTGCATTTTAAATTTGATTTGAGCTGGCAATAAGTAGAGGGCTCTGTCTGCATGTGGCACTAATAGACATACCCACATGCATCACTTATGTGCTCCAAAAAAAATGTGACGAGTTGTAGGGTTGAATTCTGATAAATAATATTGGGTTAAAAAAATGGGTAATTACCCTACTCAATATGTTATTGAGTATTGTACAAAGAAATGTACCGTATATACTCGAGTATAAGCCGAGTTTATCAGCACTCAAAATGTGAAAAAAAGTTTACCTCAGCTTATACTTGAGTCAGTACTTAGTGCCTAGCTTTCATTCCTACCGGATAGTCCTCCATTACTCTCCCCTATTCCGGCCGGCATCTATCACCGCAATCACAACCATTTCACCGATGCACATGCCAGGTTTGCGCTCTCTAGCAAAACTTCCGTCTCCCCCCTCCTGGCGGCCAATTGCATTGCAACACAACTACGTGTACCGCTACTTCTTCCCGCCCACTTCTGGGCAGCTAAGCCAATTCCCCCAACTGAACCTGCACAGCTCTAACCCGGCCAGGGATCTGATTGAAGCTACCGCTGCCCGGTGGGTGGGACTTAAAGCCGCAGCTGAGTTTGTCTGCCGTGCTAATTGCTTCGAGGTTGCAAATCCCTGGTCCTTGCGCTGCTTGATCTGCTCTTCACTTGCACAATCTGTTCCGCACAGCTCCTCATGCACAGACTATTTCATATAGAAAGTACTGGCCTGAGCTGCTTCCAATAGGAACACTAGAGAAACACTTTGCATCCTTGCACCCCCTGTACCCAGGGCATCATCACAGTGTGTGTGTGTACAGATCACCAAGTGCCAAGGATAATTCTGAAGGGAGGGGGTGAGGGGCTGAGCGAGCAGGACAGAAGCAGGAAGAACAAATAAATGAAGCAGCTGAGCTGAGATTTTTGTTGTGGCCAAATTTAGGAAAACTTACCATGCACCCTAGGCTTATACTCGAGTCAATAAGGTTTCCCAGTTTTTGTAGGTAAAATTAGGTACCTCGGCTTATACTCGAGTATATACGGTAAACGAAGTAAGAAATAAATAAATAAATGAAAATTAGGGGCAGGTTTATCAAGGGTCGAATTGAAAATTATAATTTTTTAATAAATCTCAAGTTTATGGGAGTTTTTATAAACTCCCATAAACTCGAAATTCGACCCTTGATAAATATGCCCCGTACAAAGAGTACTTAAAACTTGTTGAATCTTTATACTAAGGGGCAGATTTATTATACTTTTCCCATCCCTGGTAGGGTTGAGTGCAAAAAAAATGAGTGACTTCCTGAACTTGCTCGGTTTTTATGCACTCGATTACTCAAGCTTGTGTAGAATGACATCTTAAAAATACAAGCTATTTTTTACACAAGTTGGTTTTTCACAAATAACTTTGGGTAAAAATTGCAGGATTTTTTAAGATGTCAGTCTACAGCAAGCTCAAATAATTGAGTACAATAAACCAAGCGAGTTTAGGAAGCCGCTTGGTTTTTCTGCACCTGATGGGAATGTATAATAAATCTGCCCCAAATTTTGGTTTTGCGTTTTCTTTTTAACTTACGGTATGCTTTACATAACATGTTATTGAAAAATGTACCCACTATTGTAAAATATCATGTCATTGAGGAGCTCTATGACAAAGGCGTGGATGCCTATTGATCAGCAGTCTCATTTTAGTGGTTTTAGAGGTTTTGAGGTTCTGGAACAATCCAGAAAAAAATATGAATACCTCTAAAATCTTTAAAAATTCTGATATTTTTCCTAAAATCCGAAAACCTCTAAAAGTCCAAATTGAATAAAAACAGTCCAGCTCCCATTGACTTCTGTAGGACCTTGGCAACTTTTACCTCACAAATTTTTGTATTAGATTTTTTAAACATAATATGTATTATATACAAGGTTCGCTTCACACAGTCATACTTACCTATAGACCCACATATATAACTATATTTAGATGGTTATTTATTAGAATTTTACTCTTATTTTACTCTTTAGAGTTTAGAACTTTTAGAGGAAAAAAAACCTCAAATTGTTTGAGATTTATTATACCCTGATGCTGCAAAATGCCCAAATCCTAAGTCGATAGAAGAGGAACCTATCTCAATTTGAAGTTTTCGTGGTCTGCACTGGATTTAGCCCAAAAATTCTACTTTTTCAGGGTTTTCGGGCAAAAAAGAAGTTCGAAAAATCTGAGTGATATGTGTTTTCACTTGATTTTATTGAGTTTTTCAGATTAAATCAAGTTTTTTAAATAATAAATAAGCTAAAATCGGGCATGGGAGTGTGGTCATGTTTTTTTAAAAACAATATGAGATAAATTCGGATTTTAGTAAATAATCCCAATATGTAAAAGCCTTGAATATCCTGTAAATTATATCCTCATTAATAGTGCCAAGTGATGTCATCAGCTATAATTGGTGCTCAGTAATGACTCACTTGTGTATTATAATAAATAATGTACCCCCTTGTTGTAAATTATGAGGATATTAGAAGTCACCATAACCTGTAAAAAGTCACTTGGCCTTTGGAATCACATTTTTATATGTTCATGGAACTTCTCTTTGACTTATAATATTTAACAATATGGTTTACATTATTTACATATATACTAATATCTATATACTAACTGTAGATCTTAAGATCAAAACAGTCTTGGATATTGTGCTTGTGTCTCTTAAAAGAATTGATAGAATCTACCTTTACAACATCACCCAGCAGGGCATTTCACAACTCTGCCATCACAATGAAGAACCACTTACGCTGCTTCAAATGGAAGTTTAGTTCCTCAAGTGTAAAGGGGTGACCCTCCTTGACAGTCTAACCTTCAAGCTCCTATCCAGTTTAGTTGCACATCTCTACACTCTCTCCAGTTCATTAATATCCTTCTTAAGGACTGTAGCCCAAAACTGCACTGCATACTCAAGGTGAGCTATATCTATATCTATATATATATATATATATATATATATATATAGATATATATATATATATAGATATATATATATATATAGATATATATATATATATAGATATATATATATATATAGATATATATATATATATATAGATATATATATATATATAGATATATATATATATAGATATATATATATATATAGATATAGATATATATATATATATATATATATATATAGATATAGATATATATTATGTCGGTACAGTGAACGCACTCCTCCCGGGTACAATTCTGTCGATGGTGGTGTGTTGGTCAAAGCTTAATGTTACAATCCAGTAAATGGACCCGCACTCACTCATATTAGTGAAATAAATGTGTTTTTATTCACAGGTTCATTTCCAACGTTTCGGTCCTCTCTGGGACCTTTTTCAAAAAGGTCCCAGAGAGGACCGAAACGTTGGAGATGAACCTGTGAATAAAAACACATTTATTTCACTAATATGAACGAGTGCGGGTCCATTTATTGGATTTTATATATATATATATATATATATATATATATATATATATATATATATATATATATATATAAAATAGCCAGACTGGTGCACTCAAAACAATAATCAGCTGCCTGGGTTTCCTTTTCAAAACATTAATACATAGTGAGTAGACAAACCGCACTTCGAAGACTTGTAAAGTGATCAAACAAAATGGTGTTTTATTCCCAACGCTTTGGCACCCTAACTGGGGCCGTCTTCAGGAGAAGACGGCCCCAGTTAGGGTGCCAAAATGTTGGGAATAAAACACCATTTTGTTTGATCACTTTACAAGTCCTTGGAGTGCGGTTTGTTTACTCACTATATATATATCATGACCATATAAAAAACAAGGCCGAATGCCTAGTGCTTTTATACAGGTCACAGAACTCCGAGGTGACTTCTAATATCCTCACTTCAAAAATAAATTTTGCCGGCTCTAATCCCAGTAACTTCCCTTAAATTTATTCAAAAGCGCAACACTGTTTAAGCGCTCAAAAATCTATAGTGCCAAAACAAGACATTGAACTGTAACTCACCAAATTTGAGAATTGACCTCGGTGTAAAAACCCCAGGTCCGACACTTGGAGTTGATCAATTGAACTTTAAATACATTGAAGTCAGCAACAATCGCATTCACCAAGTCCGGCAAATGGCCCGGGTGCCGTGCCCCGAACCCGTAGCTTAGGCGAAATATGGCGTTAAAAATTGTACACGCACTCCTGCGGCCAACCAGTGAGGATAAAAACAAAGCTTTATTCCATTCTGTTAAAACTTACACATCCTAACGCGTTTCATATCAAAAGATACATAATCAAGATTACCTTTCTTTTGATACGAGACTTCTAATATCCTCATATTTTGCAACAGGGGGTACATTATTTATTATAGTACACAAGTATCAGTGAGCCATGTGACAGAAATTACATCACTAAGCTCTAATTATAACCAATGACATCACTAAGCACCATTTATAAGGATATAA
Source organism: Xenopus laevis (assembly GCF_017654675.1). Lineage (NCBI taxonomy): Eukaryota > Metazoa > Chordata > Amphibia > Anura > Pipidae > Xenopus > Xenopus laevis. The sequence goes on from NC_054379.1 coordinate 86,391,869, forward strand.
TTTAAAGGATATTCATGGCTCTTGTGCATTATATATATACTGTATATATTGTAAGATATGGGTGTCTAAAGGGCATGAGATTGTGTGTATTTCACCAAAGGAAAAGTGTGGTGCTGCAGCAAGTAAAGCTGTGGAAATTCTGAACCAGTTTAGTAAAAGATGGATTAAGGGTCCCTGGAGTGGATGGAAGAGAGCAGGATGGGCTTCCATTCCTTGCTCCATGTAATGCTGCTTCCCTCCAGAGACCTCCTGGAGTGGAGCAGGGTGAGGGGCCACATATGCTACTTGAAAATAAAATCCAGCAAAGCTGCAGTTTAAATGTGAAAGGCTGTGTCAGTGTCCATTTCTGTGCCATGGCCTTAGGCTTCACTACCAGAAGCTCACTATATATATATATATATATATATATATATATATATATATATATATATATATATATATATATATATATATATATATATATATACACACACATACATACAGGTATAGGATCCATTATCCAGAAAGCTCCGAATTACGGAAAGGCCATCTCCCATAGACTCAATTTTATCCAAATAATCCAAATTAATTCCCTTTTCTCTGTAATATTAAAACAGTACCTTGTACTTGATCCCAACTAAGATATAATTAATCATTATTGGTAGCAAAACCAGCCTATTGGGTTTATTTAATGTTTACATGATCTTCTAGTAGACTTAAGGTATGAAGATCCAAATTACAGAAAGATCCATTATCAGGAAAACCCCAGGTCCCAAGCATTTTGAATAACAGGTCCCATCCCTGTATTTATATTTAGATGGACATATACAATATAAACATAAAATAAATATAAATATATATATATATATATATATATATATATATATATATATATATATACCTGTATATCACATTGTATTTATTTCTGCTCTTCACCTAAGTGTACTGTATATTTCAAATACAAAATGCAATAGGAAACACCATATTCAACACTTTTTCTATTTTCTAGATTATATATCTCTGTAATTTCTACAGTAAATCCAAGGATGTCTGCACTTTTATAGAACAGAGGAGTTGTAGGAGAAGCCTTAGGGGCAGATTTACTAAGGGTCGAATATCGAGGGTTAATTAACCCTCGATATTCGACTAGGAACTAAAATCGTTTGACTTCGAATATCGAAGTCGAACGATTTAGCGCTAATCCTACGATTGAACGATCGAAGGATTATTCGTTCGATCGAATGATTAAATCCTTCGAATCGAACGATTCGAAGGATTTTAATCCAACGATCGAAGGAATATCCTTCGATCAAAAAAACGCTGGCAAGCCTATGGGGACCTTCCCCATAGGCTAACATTGACTTCGGTAGCTTTTAGCTGCCGAAGTAGGGGGTCGAAGTTTTTCTTAAAGAGACAGTACTTCGATTATCGAATGGTCGAATAGTCGAACGATTTTTAGTTCGAATCCTTCGATTCGAAGTCGAAGTAGTAGTCGAAGGTCGAAGTAGCCCATTCGATGGTCGAAGTAGCCAAAAAAACACTTCGAAATTCGAAGTTTTTTTAATTTGAATCCTTCACTCGAGCTTTGTAAATGTGCCCCTTAATGTTGTACTACTCTCTTATATGAAGATAAATATTTTTAGGTTTATAATTTGAATACTTTTTTTCAACTTAACCTTAAAGAGACAGTACTTTGATTATCGAATGGTCGAATAGTCGAACGATTTTTAGTTCGAATCCTTCAATTCGAAGTCGAAGTAGTAGTCGAAGGTCGAAGTACCCCATTCGATGGTCGAAGTAGCCAAAAAAACACTTCGAAATTCGAAGTTTTTTTAATTTGAATCCTTCACTCGAGCTTTGTAAATGTGCCCCTTAATGTTGTACTACTCTCTTATATGAAGATAAATATTTTTATGTTTATAATTTGAATACTTTTTTTCAACTTAACCTTTAGAGTTGTATATGACCACAATAATCTAATTTACATTGACACAGCAAAAGTCTGCAACTGTTCTCAAGGGTAATGACAGCTGATTTTTTTTATAACTAACTACTGGAGTTTATAGTGGCAAATAGCACCATGGGGAAGGAGTATCCTGTATATTGAGATCTAAGAATATGTGATGAATCCCTGCATTTTGATTTTTTTAAATTCAAATATTTATGAGTTACTTCCTATGGCTATCCTTTCGAAATTGAAAGAGTTTTCATCTCTGGGCATTTTAGAGAAGGTAAGCATACCTTGAAAAAAAGCTTTGACATAATCACACAGTTGCAAGTATGAACATCCTACATACATCAAAAGAGAAAAAGGCAAGTTTATGATTTATATCCTATAACAAATACTGATTTTTAGCCTTGGATAATTTTTGCATACAAATTTTTTATCTATCTTAAAGGGGATGTTAACCTTCCATAGAACTCTTCCACTGTGCCTCAAGCTCTCCACAGTAGGTTACCCCAATATAATTACAGATTCGAAAGGATTCTCTAGTAATTTCCTCTTTATCAGTAGTGAATCAGTAAATTAAATTTTTTCCATTTTTAACTAATTATTCACAATATTATTTTTAAATATTGAAGTATTGGGTGCTTATTTTAATAGATTATTATCTTTTTTTAACGTGGTATTGACGTGTCAAGTTCATAAAAAGATACTAACTTTTTACCTATTTAACCTGTATAATGAATTGTTTATTAATTATTAAATGCAATTTGCATCAGTGATTAAGGATTTAGGGATAAATTTACTGAAGAGCGAAGTGGCTAACTCTAGTGACTTTTTGCCAGCATTGCCACCAGCAGGGACATCGTCAATTTACTAACAGGCACAGGCGCGAATTCGCTAGCAAAACAGACTCGCTCTGGCAAATGGATGTTACTCCGCAAATTCACTAAAATGCGGACTTTACTGAACATTTAGCCAGAGTTGCTTTTGCCACCTCAGACCAGACGAAGTGCTATAAAGTAGCTAGAGCTTCCTCAATCTTCTGTCACTTACATTATATCCTGTGAGCCGAAAATGCATCAAAGTTCAAAAAACATTGGTGTCTTTTCCTTTTTTCAGCATGATTGCCTGCAAAAGTCCTAACTTAAACTTTTCTTTGGGGAACCGTTTGTTTCCAGACATTTCCTAACATATGGAACATAAATTTTACAGTGGGCTCATGTGTAGGGCATTACATTAACTCTCTTGCCTTTATTAAAGGACCAGTAACATCAAAAAATTTTATTTAAAAAATCCATTCTATATGCTTAAAACAATGGCCATGACCCAATATATTTATATAACAGGCCTAGCGTTTTTTTTAAAAAAAATTCAAAATACCTTTTCTCCCTTACATTGGCAAACGGCGAAAGGGCGACCAGTGCGCGCTCCCGATGCTGTACCTGTACACAGAACCGGAAGTAAGAACACAGAGCAGACCTGGAGGTAAGTAAGGTCTCGCGAGGCAGAGCATCAGGCAGAGTTGAGTGAACTTCTGGCGGAGAGAAAGGTTGAGAGGAGAGAGGCTAAGGGGACAGGAACACTGTGGGGAGAAAAAGGCAGAGGTGACAGAAGAGCTGCCGGCAGAGAGGCTAAGGGGAGGGAAAGTCTGTGGGACAGAAACGCTGCGGGGAGAAAAGGCAGAGGTGACAGAAGGGCTGCCGGCAAAGAAGCTGAACGGAGGGTAAGGCTGAGGGGAGGGAAACGCTGCGTGGGAGAGAAAAGCCGATGTGACAGAAGAGCTGCCGACAGAGAGGCTAAGGGGAGGGAAAGCTTGCGGGACAGAAACGCTGCGGGGAGAAAAGGCAGAGGTGACAGAAGGGCTGCCGGCAAAGAAGCTGAACGGAGGGTAAGGCTGAGGGGAGGGAAACGCTGCGTGGGAGAGAAAAGCCGATGTGACAGAAGAGCTGCCGGCAGAGAGGCTAAGGGGAGGGAAAGCTTGCGGGACAAAAACGCTGCGGGGAGAAAAAGGCAGAGGTGACAAGAGCTGCCGGCAGAGAGGCTAAGGGGAGGGAAAGCCTGCGGGACAGAAACGCTGCGGGGAGAAAAAGGCAGAGGTGACACGAGCTGCCGGCAGAGAAGCTGAACAGAGGGTAAGGCTGATGGGAGGGAAATGCTGCGGGCAGATAGGGAACCAATGAGGGCTGTGTGGAGTACAACACTGCGGGTGCTAAAGGCTGTTTGTGAAGGGGAAACTTCCGGAAGTTACATTATGAACCCGGAAGTCGGGTCCCGGAAGAGAGACGCAGCAGCGCGCACGTAGGGGGAGAAGAAGAAGAACAAGCAAGAAGATGGCGGAGACCCCTTGGACGCCGTGGGACAGTGCCGGTTTCAGTTTTTTCCTATGTCTTATCCAAACAGCAGGAAAGATTAGCATATTGGAGGTAAGTAATGTATATGCATTCATTTTTTTTAAGAATTAAAAATGGTGTTACTGGTCCTTTAAGGTTCCCTGGACATGTATAAGAAAAAGTGGTAACTTCAAGCATTTGCACCAACATTTATAATAAAGACCTCCATACAACTTTAAATTACCCGCCATATGCAAATTGACCTGAGCGCAAGATCACTAGCGAATTTTCGCTTGGCAGAAATGAATGATAGTGCATCTTTGCTTTGAAATGCTCGCACTGCCAAGTAACGCTAGCGAAAAGTCGCCAGCGTTCAGCACCCAGGACGAAACTCTGCATATTAATGAATTTAATTAATATAATGAATATCTCATGATAGGTGCATTAACAAAGAGCAGGGAGCCAAATCACTAAAACCTTGCCCTATGCTTCTTACAATTACTATTAGTGCAAGCTCACTAATATTGTTGATTCAGAACACTGCCTGGAGACAATTTTTGACTACTTTGATTCCTTTTAATTTCTAATCATATTAATAACAATGCCAAAATGTGTATGATTTAAATTTTGACAAGCTCAACCCCTTTTACACTCCAACAACAAATGCAATATTCATCCATACCCTAATCCCATCCTGCCTAGACTACTGCATCCAACTATTAACAGGTCTACCAGGTTTCACCTTTTAAACTACAATACCACTGGAAACTTCCTCTTCTCAGCAAGGAGAGAATTACCTCCCTTGTTTTTAAAATCTTTATTATGGCTGTCTGTTCTGTTATCGAAATTTCCCATCATATGTTTATTTTACTGAAACCTCAGAAAGGGTGATCCTTCATTATTGATGGTTTTAGTAAATCTGTCTTTATACAGTATGTCACATAATGTACTGAGCAACCTACAGCATGCTTGTTTTTCTATATGAATGGTTTTGTCTTTCTATAGGTGTCCATTATTGCACTATTGTGTGTCTTTACTACACAGTTTTGTTTGTACTTTATTACCTTTAATAAATTAATATCCTAACATTTTGCTTTCAATGTGTTTACAAATAAGTCTTTTAATGCTTCCAAGCTCCAAGGCTTGAAAAAATGTTCAGCCAGAATGAATTAGTAGAGTCCTGTTCATTTTTTTCAGATATCTTCGTCACCATTCAAAAGGAGCAAAAGACAGAGCTCATGCTGGTGGGTATAGGAGTGCCAGAAAAGGAATATTGCTAACTCTACCACCTTGATAGTCAAGGCTGTGCATTTTTTTACACAGTTGTTATTTAAAGTGATTATTTAAAGCAACCCTGCACCATAATTTAGACATGCAAAACTGACTATATGTTAACGTTTTCCTTGTGAACTGCTTCTAAGAGTATTAAGGGAATTATAAATAAAATGATACAGCTGGGTGGATCTTAGTTGGTACCTTATAGCCAGCCACTTCATGGCAGGGTCTGAAAGGTCACTGCCATAAAAATACATTTTTGTATGTTCAGTTATATTGCCTCACTTGGCTATTTTTAATTGTAAGGCTTGGAAATAAATCAACACATGCACCAGGGCTGTCTCTCTGTGTAGGAACCCAAAGCCCTGTGCTTAGAGGGCAGCTTAATGGGTTGGCTTACGGGTCACAAAGGTTTTTCCTAGCCCCTAGTCTGAGCTGAGGGGATGGGGGATACAATTCATCTACCTGAATGGCTGAGATGAATACACCCATATAAAATAAATGTGTTGGATGGCTCAAAGCCGTTGAACACATTTTGACAAACTGTCAGATCTATCTGCTTTGAGAAATGTGTCAATTCATTAACACTTCCTGACTGTCAGCAAAAAAAAAGGAAGTTAGATGAAACTGCTGGGAATCCTCCTGAAATTGAATAAGATTTGCCTTTTATTTGACAATGGACATTTCATACAAATAAAAGACATGCTAAATGCCCATTGCACAAGTCTATTAGTTCATTTTTATATACAGTAATTGAGTAGAAGAACATCTCTTCTTGTCATAAGTAAATCCTGCGATGGCCATCTATCAACTTGTTGGATAAATAAGTAACAATATACAGTTTTTATACAGTCTCTATTAAATAAATGTATACTTCTAGTTTGATATGCTGTTGCGAGGTTTCAATTTGCTCCCCTGCTTAATCACTAGCTGCATCTTCTTGCTCAATCATAATTACTATTAGTACTATACTATAGTACTATTAGTATGGGATCCGTTAACCGTAAACCCTTTATCCAGAAAGCTTAGAATTATGGAAAGGCAATCTCCCATATACTCTATATTATGCAAATAATTCAAATGTTTAAAAATGATTTCCTTTTTTTGTAGTAATTATAATAATGCAGTACTTGATCCAAGCAAAAATATAATTACTCCTTACTGAAAGCAAAACAAGCCAGTTGGGATTTTTTAGTAGACTTAAGGTATAAAGATCCAAATTATGGTCCCAAGCATTCAGGATAATAGGTCCCATACCTGTAGTCCTTACAGAATACAACATTGGCATATACCAGGGATGGGCGAATTTGACCAGTTTCGCTTCGCCAAAAATTCGCCGCCGGCGAAATGTCGCAGACGCCCATTAAAGTCTATGGGCGTCAAACTGTTTTGACGCGCGTCTTTTTTTTTGACGCACGCTGCCATACGAGTCTATGGGCGTCATTTTTTCGGCGAAACGAGGCGAAAAAATTCGCCCATCCCTAGCATATACCCATCACATTCCATTCAAGAACCGCAGTTAACAGTAAAATATAGATATGACTACTTTTGCCAGCAAGAAGACACTTCATTCTGTATATGGATGTATAATATCTGATCCAATAATGGTTTTTGGAAATAGTCTCTGATTTATTAATTTTCTGTTTTTTTTTTATCCCTCCAAAGCAGTTAACATCTTATCATTATCAGCTAAACCTCAGTATATGTTAAGTAGCAGTCTCTCTCTCTCATTTGCTAACTTGTCGAATTAGGATTTACTTCTGCATAACTTTTCACCCTTACTAGGCACTCAGCATGACACGAATAGAAAACAAATTTGGAAATGCAGCATTTAGAAAGCAAACATGCAGTGTAAATTCATGCTGCGAGGAGTTGCACATTCTTTATGGCTAAAACAGAGCTGTGAAACCCCTTTAGGTGATCGGCTGGAAGATTTCTGAGAGAACATATTAGCAGGCAAGCAACAACAAAATAATTTACCCGAAAAGAGCAGTTTATCATAATATTGATTTTCTTCCTCCTACACAGAACACACTGTACTTAGCACCGATAAAAAAAAACCAGATTGAATACTTCACCTTTAAAACGAAATACAACACTTGGGAAATATATGACTCAGCATGATATTTTATTTTATATTTAGACTTTTACCATGTTTCAAATGTGCTGTCAATGGCAGATCCATATGTTTCCATGTAAAACTGCATTAGAAATGTAGTTCTTTGCCAACATGATAGGTATAAAAATAATTCCACAGATTATTAAAACCAAAAATGCAAATGTTAAAATTCAATTCTTTTATAAAATAGCGTTTAATTTGCCAAACTGCTGCATACTCATACACAAACTTGCCCTTGCATAGTTACTGCAATATTTTTTTCCTGTGTCCCAAAGGCCCAATTGATTTATCTGCCAGCAGCCTGAAGCCCCAAAATAAGATAGCTTTGAGTTAACAGAGGTCATTTTTCATTGTCTAAATAAATTTTTCTAAACAAAAATCTTTCATCCTGTTAACCGCAGGGTCCTTATCTCCCTGGAGGCTACAGAAACCTGAAAGAAGCCATTTCAATTCCTTTATGACGAAAGATAAAAGCAAGCTTTTGATTAGAAAGGTATGGAAAGACTTCCCATTAAACAGTGGTAACGTGAGCTAGGAGAGGTAGCGAAGCCATTTCATTTAAAATAAAGCAGAATTATTCTTTGAGCTGACTCTTTATTAAACTGAAAAAAACTGAAAATAGACAGAAAAGTGGAGGCACTGAGATATTTTTAACTCTGTCTTACTACCATTATATAGTTATATAAATAGAAAGGATTTAGGCTGGCACAGGATAAAGAAAAAATACTTCGAGAATATTTTAGACCCAGATCCTTACAACATGCATCCTCGCTGTCCAATTTTACTTAATGTGGTTTAATTTACATAAAATTCAGTTAAAATTCCCTGAATACATAATTGTAAAGACTTTAAAAAAAGTTAGCATCTTTTATATACATTTGCTTTCTGTTTGAATGTTTCTTTGGCCAAGTTCATGAATATGAACTAGAAAGGGATCTATTATCTGGAATGCTTGAAACCTGGGGTTTTAACATTAAGGGGCCTTATTTACATATATAGGGACAAGATAACTCATCTACTACTAAATTGCACCCTACATTTGAGCTCCTTAATACCGTAAGTCTCCTATTCTCCTCTTTTTGGATATGTCAAAGGAATTCAGAGACACATAATGTGGTCTCACCATACCATCTTGCAGATCTATCTGACAATATTGTTTATATAAAAAGCTGAAGTAAACCCACTATACTGTTCCAGAAATCAAATTATCATAGCTTATCCTTCAATGTACTCTTGAACGTAAGACCATTATAATATATGATTACAAATGGAATATGGAATTATCCGTGCAAATGGTAAACAGGGCCAGGAGAGCAGAAAAGTCAATCAATCTATCTACCTTCTACATGACTCTGTTTCTTTGTGTGTTATCCATTCCCTATAGAGGGATTATTCCAAGGCATGGACAAAATTTATTGGCAAGTTTCATGGTAAAAAAAACCATGTACTCCAATGTATTGAGAAAATAAAGTTGCGATGTTTGGAAAATGTTGCATGAGAAAACGCCCATAGAGTCTTGATTACTGTGTTATATTTTTTAATGAGACAGCTCTTAAGTGTTCATAAGAATGGGTTATATGTCATACATGTCTCTCTATACACCTGTAGGATGAAATCATTTATTATCTACAACAAGACTAATGCTGGCAATAAATATATCATTTGCAGTTGCTGGAGGAACGAATTTAATCTATAAACATACCAAGCTTTTTTCCGTTTTAGGAGCTACTGGCCCTTTATCTTTTCTTTATCTGTTTCTCTTTCTGGTTTTATTTTGGAAACACACATTCCAGTTTTACAGCTTTTGTATTTTACTATTAAAATAAAAAGTTAAATAACAGTTTTTTGTGATGCATTGGCTTGACTTGTTTTCACATGGCCAAATAGAATGTGTTATTAACGAGGCTTAAATGTGCTATAAATCACACATCATCAAACAAGTAGGACTACCAAGGTCCGATCTAATTTAAAATTCTCAGGTTTCCAGTCATATCTACCTTACACTGCATCCATAATCTAAAATGAATACCATATTAAGAAGCAGTGTTCTTCCACACTGAATTGCATTGAAATTTCTCCAAATGGAGCTTAATGTCTTAGTGATTTTGCTGTTTAATCCCTTGGGTTTTAGATATACATTGCAGAGGTCTTGGGAGCCAAAATAGTTAAACACGAACAAATGATAAAAAAAAAGAAAGAGAATCATTTAGAAGTTTGGCTGCAATTTTCCCTTAACGGTGAAATAATATATAGTACTTAGTACTTTCTTCAGATTCTGTGTTCAAGTGCTGCACTTAAGTAGTCATTTTGCATAGCTCAGATAATATCAGACAATTGTAAGTATAATTATTTGTATATGACAACTTTATAAAACTCAAAGACAATAGGAGAGAATATAAGTAATTGCCATAAGTGAATCACCGAAATTTGGGCTCAGGTTATATAACCATTAACAGTTCCATCTACCTTTAAAACAAAAAATAATTACAGACGGCACAGAAGAACTAAAACCTTCATAATCTTGTTTTCATCGAATTTTGTTCCTAAAGTGGCAATCTTGTCTGAGACAGACATTCTTCCCTTGATTGCCTGAACTGGGATTCTTCTAGATACATGCTGGAATGGCATAATTGTAGAATTAAATGTAATTAAATAATAGCTGTTTTATTTGTTAATGTAATATGTTCAATAACATGTTCCTTTTAATATAAATATATATATATTAAAATATATAATAGGAGGCAAATATTACATTAAATATTTTTTTTCTACATAATTACATTTGTGTAAAAAAGTTTTTTGTTTTTTTTTTACATTTTGTTTCAAAGTATTACTTTCATTGAATAATCCAAAATTTAACAGGAAACAATGCTTAATTTTATTTTCCAGAATTAACTGCTGTTTTGCTTAATTAACTTTGGACACTGATTCTTCTCTGCTCA